>NW_026517317.1:0-401969 GCF_026319265.1 Colletotrichum chrysophilum | reverse complement strand
GGAGACCTCTGAAGAAGAGGGTGATGAGTAGTTTCAATTGATTTCGTACGATGTGGCTTAATTGACTTACACAAATGGCTGGAGGGTAGTGAAAGGTGGGCGGCTCGCTATGATGGGCGACTCGCTATGCATATACGTTATATTTATATCATTCTTTAATATATTTAAAGAGAAAAAAGATATAAATAATAATAAACTAAATTTACTATAAATCTAAGTGTAGTGTCGCGTTCAACCCATTGAAGCCCGTCCGTATGTGGAGCAAGATTGTGCTCTGAGCCTTGGGCATGTCCACCCAGATCTTGAGGTTGTGCTGCCCCCAAATTCCTTGAATGGCCGGGCAGTTTTCGTTGAAGGCAGCAGCTTGGCTCAGGTAACGGATGACGAACTTTTGCCAGAGGTCCTGCGACTTGAAATGTGACATCTTCTTCACGACGTCCCCGATGAGCTGTTTCCGCCTCAGCCGTCGCAGGGCAGAATTCTCGGCGAGCTTCGGGTCCGCTCTGATCCGCAGCTGGAGCTCGTCATCCGCCACCATCCAGACCAGAGCCTTGGCCTCGCGGTAGGCGACATTCAGCGGATGCGCTTCCATAACCTCAGCCGTGAGGCCACGGCGGTTGGGCCAAAAAAAGCCAGGCCCGCAACAGCGCTTGGCCCTCGGGCGTGTCGATGTTCGTCGCCCGGTGCTTCATCGCACATCCACCGAGAAACACGCAGAGCTTCTCGACGAAGAACTCCTTGCAAAGGATGTCACCCGATACACGTTGGTACGCACCAAAAAATTGCTTCAGACACTGGGTTTGCTCAGTCTCCAGCTTGTTGACTAGGGCCTGGCATAGTGACCACTTGCACCTAGTTCCTTTAGTCCTGCGGACCACGTACCAGAGGGCGCAGGTGTAGGCAAAAATAGGCCTCACGCTGGTGATGTATTGGTGTCGAAGCTTCAAGACATCCGGACCCCAGGTAGATCCACAGACACGCCGCATCTGATACATCTTTTGCCTGACCTTGGCAAGGGTCTGTAAACAGTAAGTTAGTGATAGAACAGGAATCTCGTTTGAAAGGGTGAACTTACTCACATGTGTGATGTGGACGTTCCACTTAAGCTGATAATCCAGATGCAACCCGAGTACTTTTATTGCATCGTCCTTGGCCTCTGTAGGAAACCCCGAAACATTCGGCATGACGTTGACGATGGGCGGGGCTTTGCGCGACTGGCACAAGTGAATGACCTGCGTCTTGTCGGCACTGAATTCGGTGCCATGCAGCGACGTAAATCTTGTCAATCGACGGTACACCTGTGCCAATGCCTCGCAATTCAACTCATAGGAAGAGGAAGCAAGCAGAATGGTGATGTCATCGACGTAGCCTGTGATGACCAGGTCGAAAAGTTGGAAGATAGTCATATCGGCCCCGCTCTCTAAAGTCCGGCTCTCCCTCAATCTCCTGAGAATGGGTATCGTGAAGAACACGAAGAGGATAGGAGAGAGGGGGCTACCCTGAGGAACACCGATCTTGATCCAAAACTTCTTCGAAAGCAGGGTAGTCGGGCGATGCCTCTTTGGCGAATACTTCGGCTTCCGAGGTTTGGGTAGCATGACCGTCACTGCCTTCTTGAACCCCTCCGGGTGATAGGAGAGATCTAGGCGAGCAGGCTTGCATAGGTCGTTCGAACACAAGCGTGATAAAATCTCTGGGGTCTTCCTGAGAGGGCAGCAGCATCTTGAGGGCGTAAATCGAGATACCGCACTTGCCCTTGGCCTTGTGCACAGGCATTCTCGTATAACGCCGCTATCTCTAGGCTTCGACCTCTTTTCCGCCGAATTGTGTGTACAGGGATCAGGGGATGTGGCCAAACACAGGGGAGCATAGCCAGCGAACGCATGGTCCGTGCAGATCTCGGGGCCGCAAACCTTCGTCGAAAGTACCGCGCACAGTACGAAGACTGCGGGGTAACGAGGCACATCCGACCGACCGTTTCCTCCGCACTGTCAAGACAAGATTCCTCCTCAGCAGCGCTCCATCCAAAAAAAGAAAGGATTTCGTCGCTCAACACAGCTGCGTAACATACCAACCATCTCGCTCGCGGCGACAGCCCCCGTCACAACGGAGAAAATCCGACTGTTCCGCCTGGCGTGAGGATCACGGGGAAACTTCGGCCAAGTCCACCTTACCTGGCTGCACACCCTGCCCAGACCTCCAAAATGCGACCCATGCCTACAAACCTCCACTAGCCACGTGGGACCGTAGGGTAGCGGCCCACTACCCGTGCGGTACCAGCGAGCCCCAGGCGCGCCGAAGGTCGCCAGGTACGGACGGATACGCAGCTGTACTATCGCCAAAGTACCTGCAACAAGCACGATCCTTCGCGTGATCGAGCACGCCATATTCAGCCCCAAAATCAACAACAAGATCTCGCACCCGTCAACTCTCTGAGGAGGGCACTATCCCACTACACAGAGACTGATCCAGACAAGTGAGCCGAGAACAGCCCAGATATCTCCCGGAGTTTAACCGAGTTGCCCAACGCACACAAAAGGCCACATCTCAGTCCGCCTCCAGCGATAAACGGCTCAACCACGGCAAGATAATACGCAGGAAGAAGCTGGTAAACCGATGAGAAGCCAGATCTTGTCCGAAGTTTAACCGAGTTGCCTCGCACAAAAAAAAAAAAAAGCAGCATCTCAGTCGGCCAAGGTCGACGAGCTCGTCTCGCCAACTGGCATGCTTCTTCACAGCGCTCTGAGGCAGAGTCACCATAGGATGGAGCTGAAACAGTAAGCCGGAAAGAAGCCAGAGCTTCCCCGAAGTTTAACCGAGAGACCTCGTCCCACTCTCCTGCCATCGTGCGACTGCTTCGTCTCTCTACGCATGGTTCCACGGTGATTAGGTCAGCCAACCCGAGTACAAGTCGACTGCTGAACCCCACGCGTGGGATGCCGCCCCATCCCGCACAACAAAATATGCAGCCCTGCCTCCGTCAATCTCGTCCGTCTCATACAGATGGGTTCACGATAACCATTAGACTACTAAGTAGATGGCTACCAAGGTTTCTTACGCTCTACTTCGCCAAATGCCACATTGAGAACCCCGGCCAAGTTTCCCGCCAATGGGTCACCTCACATGTGAAGACACCCAGCAGCTCCATGAAGCTCATCAGGTCGCGTCTTGCGGCGCACCCCGTCTTGGCTGGAGTGCGGCTTTAGAGTCGTGTGCCAAGCCCGCTGCCCATTCAATTTACGTCACGCCAGACCCTATAGATGCGTTGAACTTGATCGAGCTTCCAAAATCCGGCCCCTCTCTCCTGTCTCGTTGTCTGTTGGTGTGCTTCTTAGCCCTTCTTTCCACGGACGTGGTCTTTGAGTGAAGAGCAAAACACCGGCCAATTCGACCATTCCGTTGTCATTTCCACCTTCATCGCGAGAAGTCAAAAGTCAGATCTCAAAAGTGCACGAAAAGTTTGCGTGGCCATGGGAATGGGCAGACTGGGATACTCAAAAGTCGTCGCAAGTTTGCGACTTGCGATGGAGTGCGGATCTGGGTCTTCGCGAGAAGAATGAGCCGCGGAACTTGGTTTCTGTTATGCTGCATAGCCCGCTGCCCGGCATCCAGAAACACCCACAGAGAAACCTACTCGAAACGATTTCCAGTGTTGAAACCTTGTTTGCTATTATGTCATGATCTATCTAGTCATGCGCTCTCATTACTTTATACAGGTGAAGTGTTGAATATTGTCTACAGTGTAAATGGCCGTTGAGATCTCTCATCAACCCATCTCAATCCCAAATCCAGCTGACGAAGCGAATGGGCCCCGTCTTCTTGACCTCGGGCTCCTCGGGGTACGCGTCGGCCTGGTCGAAGGCATCGTGCAGCGCGATACTCTCCAGAGGCACGATCTTGGTCTTCTTGACGAACTTGTAAATGAGGTAGGCGCCGAGGACCAAGGGGATGTCACTGGCAGGCCAGTCAGCAAGTCTGCAACAGAAGAGCAGCAGGGTGGGAACTCACAGGTACGAAGACACGAAGCCGCTGGCGCTCCAGTTGCCCTTGGTAAACACCTCGAAACCGCTGGTGAGAAGGATGGTGATGCACATGAGGAGCGCCACCGTCGAGGTGTAGACTGAAACGCAATGTTGTTAGCAAGGATACAATGCAAAACCAACAGATGTCTTACCTGTCCACGAGTTGTGCCAGGGCAGCCTCTCCATGGAGATGTTCTGCTTCCTCATCGCAGACTTAAGGCGCAGGTGATTCAGCAGGATCGCCGACCACGACACCAGCACGCCCGCCGCCGTCAGGTCCACCAGCCACCAGAAAACGGTCAGCGCGCCGTTCGACAGGCTCATGAAGCTGAGGAACATGAAGGCCGTGAACAGCAGCACGCACATGTACGGCGTGCCCCACGCCGTCGTGCGCAGGAAGATCTTGGGCGCCTGGCCCTTGAGCGCGAGACCGAAGAGCACACGGGTGCCCGCGAGCAGACTCTGGTTTGACGCGGACCACGCGGAGGTGATGACGACTGCGTTCACGACGCTGGGGATGGCGGGGATGCCCGCGGCGGAGGCGGCGATGACGAAGGGGCTCTGCGCGGCGGTGCCGTACGCGTCGTCGAGGCGGGTGTCGTTGCTGGCGACGAGCATGCCGACGACGAGCACGGCGAGCATGTAGAAGAGCACGATGCGCGCGAAGACGCGCTTGCAGGCGCGGGGGATGGCGCGGCGCGGGTTCTGCGTCTCGGCGGCGGCCATGGCGAGCGACTCGACGCCGGCGAAGGAGAAGACGGCGCTCGTCATGACGCCCCAGTAGCCGAGGAACTTGCCCCAGTTGCCCGTGGCGATGTGCTCGACGAAGGGCCCCGGGTCCTGCCAGTAGCGGAAGCCGATGCGCGGGGTGCCGGGGACGCCGCCGAGGTCGATGACGAGGCCGAGGATGATGAGGAAGATGACGAGGAGGATCTTGAGGAGGGCGAAGACGAACTCGACCTCGCCGAAGACACGGACGAAGGCGATGCCGACGACGAAGGTGAGGATGATGAAGACGACGATGAAGACGGAGGGGTTGAGGTCGGTCCAGAACTCGAACAGGACGCAGATGGCGGTGATCTCGGAGGGGATGGAGAGGATGTTGCCGTAGACGAGGTTCCAGCCGATGGCGAAGCCGAGGGCGGGGTCGACGAGGAACTCGGCGTGGCGGACGAAGGAGCCGGTGACGGGGAGCAGGGCGGAGACCTCGCCGAGGGCGAACTGCACGGCGCAGACGATGAGGCCGACGGTGGCGTAGCCGAGGAGGGCGCCGAGCGGGCCGCCGGTCTGGATGGCGCCGCCGAGGCCGAGGAAGAGGCCCGTGCCAATGGCGCCGGCGATGCCCAGCATGGACAGGTGGCGCTGCTCGAGGCCGCGCTTCAGGTCGCGGTCCTCGGTGGCCGTGACGAGGTCGCCGTTGTGGTCCTCGCGCGGCTCGAACGGCCCGCCGCGCGGCGTGGAGGACGCCGCCTCGATGTCGTCCGAGGTGATCCAGGCATGTCGGGTGACATCGGTGATGCCCGGGGACTTGGCGCCAGGGAACGGGATGGTCTCGGTGCTGCGGCTCATCGCGGCTGTGATTTGCTGCACACCGCAAGCCAAGGGAATCCTTCACCTCTCTCACCGAGGTCTGCGAGGCAGTGAGACGCGAGGGGAGGGAAGCAAAGATTGACCGCGTCCGACAATGATTCGCGCCGTTGAGCTGTGTTGCGATAACACTGGCTTACGTAACTTGAAACGCCGCGATCGGAAAAGGCCTGAGGGACAGGATTTGGGCGTGGAGGAAGAGAGGTTGGTTCACCGCACCGAGCAAAAGAGGAAAAAAACCTACGTCCTACGCCGATCTCTGGTTCATGCGGCTCTGGGCCATGGCGGGCGTGAAGGGGATCAAACAAAGGTGGACGACGTCGCAGACAGAAGAAAGAGGCGGCGCGAGTGAGAAGAAATTTCGGCGTCCTGTCTTATCGCGACTCCATTTCGGAAGGTGAGATTTCCCATTTGATGGTGCCATCTGCGCTAAGCGGGGCCCGTCCCACACCCTCTGCTGCAGTGCTGCAGGAACGATACCGCAATCGTCCAAAGTGGTACGTACATCCCTGTCTTATCAGCTTATCGCTTGTTTCGAAACCGAGGCTTCTTGGGAACTTTTGGGACGGGACTGACTCGAGTTCGCAGGTTTCGGCTCCCGCAGTCTGCTCATCTGGAAGAATTCAGGTTCCGTTGCGATGGCTCCTCTCCATCGGAAGAGAATGCGAACAGTGTGGGCATGCGGCATGTTCGAAGCTATTGCTACCCCGCGGATTTGTTGGCGCGAAGGCGCGAATAATCGGGGCATAATTGCCGCCACTCGGACCATTTTTTAACTAATCGCTACCGGCGCAATGCGTTTAATCCCAGACTCGCAGAGCGGCAGCGCAACTGGCTCCGTCCTGTGTTTCCGAAACCCGGAGGACCGGGTCCGTCTGTGGAGGGTATCGGCCCCACACTGCCGAGTCCGTCGTCACGAAATTCGGTCGGTTTGGTCTGGCGGATTTCTTCATCTCTATCGGAACAACAGTGGAAGTAATAAAATAGTTTTCCTACTTGGATTTATATATCATACTTCAAGGCTTCTTAGCAGCAAGTTTATCGGATTTCATCGTAGCTAAATTCACATGGGACTCAGCAAAACACTCCTCCCATATAATCACGTGATCTGTCGTGTGTAGGGCGCAGATAACGACACGCGAGATCTGAAGGATTCAAGAACCCCTGCAAATGACTCACTCCGGCCAAGTTGCGTCCAATAACGTATTTCAATGTCTGCTTCTGCCTTCCAAGCAGCATCTCATCAAGGTCACATCCATTACCCGCCAGCGCCCTCTCCGACCAACACCCGCCTTACCAGCAGCCATGGCGACACAGACAGTTACGGAGTTGGCAACGTTCGAGCCTGCGGCTTCACCGCCACGTGCTGCGCCGAGGAAGAGCTATGAAACTCCGGCGAGCGTTAATGTGCCGCTGGTCGCCCACGGCCCTGCCGAGCCCACGACGGCGCCGGCGGAGGCCGTGGTTCTCTCGAAAGTAAGAGCTGCCATGGTCATCGCGCAAGTCTGTGGCCAGCTGTTCTTCAGCAGCTTCTGCAACGGCATCATCGTCGTCGCGCTGCCATCCATGCAGGCTACCCTCGGTCTGGCGGAGGGCCTGCTCGTCTGGCCTAGCTCCAGCTACTTCCTCACGGCAGGCTCGTGTCTGCTGCTGGCGGGCTCGGTCGCGGACGTCGTCGGGAACAAGCGCGTGAATCTGGTCGGTTCCTTCTTCAGCGCCGTGTTTGCCATGGCCTGCGGGTTGGCGCGGTCCGGGGGCGAGATCATTGCCTTCCGTGCGCTACAGGGCGTCACGAACGCCATCATCACCCCGTCGTCCATATCGATCATCTCGAACAATGTGGAGGAGGGCCGGCCGCGCAACATGGGGTTCGCATTCATGGGGTTCGCCCAGCCTCTCGGGTTCTGTTTTGGTCTAGTGCTGGGCGGAGTCTTTACTGATACCGTGGGATGGCGGCCGGCGTTTTACCTCGCTGCGGCTGCGAGTGGAACACTGTTTTTGCTGAGCATCTGGGCTTTGCCGCAGGATTCTAGGTCAAAGACAGGTCCATCCATCTGGAAGAGACTGGTCCACGAGATTGACTGCGTCGGTGTCGTATTGGCCAGCACGGGACTGGCGTCTTTGTCTTATGTATTGGCGTGAGTGTCTAGTCCATCGCAGGTACCACACTCTGACTGACGATTCCCAGGTCGCTATCAGCCGACATTAACAACATTCATAAACCATATAGCATTGCCCTCTTGGCCATAGCAGGCTGCTCGATCCCAACCTTCGTTGGCTGGATGCACCGCCAAGCCACAACGCATCGCACAGCTCTGATTCCCAACTCGCTATGGAAAAGCCACGTCTTCACCAGTTGCTGCGTCATGGTTCTTCTCACCAACGCTTTGACCAACTGCATGGAGCTGTACAGCAGTCTCTTGTAGGTTCACGTGTTCATCACACCTCACATGTCAGCGTCGCTGACGAGAAACCCCAGTTTCCAGCAAGTCCAGGAAGCCTCCGCCATCAAGGCATCGTTGCAAGTCGTACCGTCCCTCGTCGCCGGCGCTCTCACCAGCATCGCTACCGGGATCTTCGTGCACCGCATGCCGGTCCTGTGGATGCTGTTGATCTCATCGGCGATGAGCACCGTTGCGCCACTCCTCATGGCTCTGGTCCGGACCAACCAATTGTATTGGGAGAACGCATTCTTCGCGCAGGTGAGCACGAGAGCCCGCCGCTAATTGTCATTTCTGCTGCCGTATCTGTGAAGCGACTGACATGCCTGTAACTTAGATCCTCACGCCGATCAGCTGCGATCTCCTCTTCACCGTCGGCCTTCTCATCATCTCGGACGTCTTCCCGCGACACATGCAGGCTCTGGGTGGCGCCGTGTTCAACACCTGCGCACAACTCGGCGCGGCGATCGGCATGAGCGTGACGCAAGTCATTGCTTCGTCTGTGACCAGGCAGTCTTCATATGCGGACAAGTCGTCGCCCGATGCTCTGATGACGGGATACCGGGTTGCGTTTTGGACGATGTTTGGATGGATGATGGCGGTTTGTCTTGTATGTGTACTAGGTATGCGACGAGTTGGGGTTCTGGGCGTCAAGAGGGATTAATCTGTGAGGTTCTATTTTGTAATCTCGCATATCTCGCTCCGCTGGTCTTTGTCTTGCTCTCAGACAAGTTCCACGGTCGAAGGTTAATTATTGATGTAAGCGACTTATCAACCATCATAATTGCCCATCTTACGGATCTCTCCATAAACAATGTTTTACCAACATCTGGCGAGCCAAGTTGTTAAACTGGATAGACCTGGAAAAATAAAAGACAAAAAGATTTCGGGCCGTGCTAGGTCAACAGCCCATCGGAGTGAATGGGAATTTAACGACTCGCATTTCGAGCTATCTAAGCACCAATTAATTCGCGATAGCGGATTATGAACTCGGAAAACTACATTTGATCCTGTCTCACAAGTTCTGATCCGATGCAGCGTAGGGGTCTAGGGCAGAGCGGAGAGATAATGAGCATAAGTTCAAGATGTCGAAGATCAACTTGAACCTCCAGAGGGAGGCAGTGACTAACCAAGCAGAGGCATCAACTCGCCGTTGAGTCTCTTCCCGAGGTTCTCAGTTCCACGAACACAGGACTTTTTCTGATTTCTCTCGGGTAGTGGCACAATGACGACATCAAGTTCAGCAGCAAGGATGGAATGTTGTTAGCAGAGTCTCTCACTGCGGGTCCAATGAGATGCTGCGAATGCTTGCCTGCCAGAGTGACAACCTTGTAGCTATTCCCGAGGGTTGTGATCTATCTACTCCCTTCGTTGATAGACTTCACCACGGTGATCCAGTCTGCAGAATGCAAAGCAACCACAGGGAATGTCTGCGGGTCTATTGAACGCCGCTAGAGCGATGCGCCAAAGGGAGATGAGACAAGGCGACGCAGAAGTTCGATGACTTTTCCTTACTCATGGATGCCTCTAGGTCTTGATGGGTCATAAAGGTTCAAGCCGTCAGTGCTCAACTAATGGCTCCATGACCAGATAGAGACAATGACCGCGCACGACAGCAACAGTTGATGTTTGGTCGAAGCCTTCATCTTCAAGTTGAACTGTGTTTGGCATGTAATGCGAGGATGTTGTGGACAGGATGAATGTGGCAAAGGGACTAGACTAGCTCTTTATGTCATGGAATGCGATAAAGGCTCGTCAATCCAAAGCAGCCGTTTCAGCCACGAGAAGGAGACGATGCAAACAATCAATTGTTGTCTGTCTCTGAAATTCGCAAGGGAGAGGCTGAAACTAGACTATACATGGTGGCGCTTTTCTGGATAGCCGAGGATAACGACCTGAGAAATCGACGGAGTCTTGAAGTCGTCACCGTCACAAGGGCCGATATCAAAGTACAAATTGTGCTTAGTTCGGTGCCGACGTAAGTGCTGACAGCTCCGTCGCATGCACTTGAAGATGCATTGAAAAAAGTCTTTCGGCGAGCGTCGTGATTGACTTCATGGGGATCAAGCTATTAAAAGGCTTTACTTTCTTCACCAACACAGATAATTCGTCCAGGACAATCCGCCGAGAAGGCAGGCTGCGAACCGGAGATACTGGAATGTCGGTTGATAACTCATTTTAAAGAAATGGGTTCCTGCAGGGAACCATGGTTGAACCCTGCACCCGTAGGGCGGCTTCTCCCAAAGTGGTGCGTGGGCCGTCGACGGTGAGAAAAGAAAAGTCAAACTAATAAACTACTCAAACCCGAAACATCTCGGAAGACCGGCTCGTGGGGACCCACCGGGCCCCTTCGGATCCGGCACGGCCTGGCGGCACGCAGGCCTGGCTAGACTCTGCCCCAGAATGATCGTCCTCGGCAGCAGAAGCCAAGACTTTTGACCGATCAGCCAACAGAAAACACAAGCGATGTGACAGGTGAAGACATTTTTGACATTTTGGCGCCGGTGCGGGTGGTGAAACAGGCTGAGATCGTGCACACCGTCACGTCAGATTGAGACACTTAACGTTAACTCAAAAAGACTTGTGTGGTGGAAAGTCTGCTTGGAAAACTTCAGGGAGTTGCGCTGATTTGAAAGCAACGCGCTCATTTTGGCGCATGGTAGACCCAGTATTGCCCCATTCGCAACTTCGATCCCTCCACCCGCTCCGGATGTCAACCCGACGAGCCAACACATCGGACGAACCACCAGAACACTCCAGAACGCCAGATGGAAATGAAGGAGCGCAAGCCAAATGAAGGGCGAGCAGGCAATATCCCAGTCTCACCACAAGATCGCGCACCGCGTGCCCACAATCTGACTGTGGTGTCTCTCACGTCACCCATGGGGCGATTAGCCGGAGGGAGTGGCCCCACGAATCACATCCGCACGACAGGGATCTCGATATGCACTGTTCCGGCCAGAAGGCACCGCAGTTACATTGCGAGATTGTGGAAGAGTGGTCTCGAGTTCAGGAGTCAACCTGAATATAAAGTCCACAGACCGTGATCCCCCAGCGGTGATCTTGACTCTTTCCACCCCATCGTCTCAAGCTTCTTTTTCTCCCCGACACTCTTTCACGGCTTTAAGCCACCACACTCATTTGAATTAAGTCACTCATTTTCAACCCACTTGTACGCTCCCTCTCGTTCCGTGAATCAGGCATTCATCATGAAGGGACTCATTCTCAGCGCCGCCCTCGTCGGCGGAGCCATGGCCCAGGCCGGCCCCTACATGCCCTGCGGAGGCAAGGGATGGACCGGAGCAACGACCTGCGTCTCTGGATACACCTGCGTGAAGCAGAACGACTACTACAGCCAGTGCGTCCAAGGCAGCGCCGGCGCCGGTGCCGTCAGCGCCCAGCAGGTCACCACCCTGAAGACATCGACGAGACGCAGCTGTAAGTCGAAGACCGCCGGATCCGCCGCCGCCAGCGTCGTCGTGCCGCAGGCGCCCACCACGAGCGCTGCCGGAATCTCGACGACATCTGCCGGTGCCGCCGTCAAGCCGTCAGCCCAGCCCGTTGACACCAAGACAGCTCCTTCGACTTCTTCCAAGGCCGCCAGCAGCCAGGTACCCGTCAAGTCCGTCGCCGCCGAAGCCGTTTCCTCTTCCGCTCCCGTGGTCAAGCCTACCACCACTGCCGCCGCTCCCGTGACGACTTCCAAGGCTGCCGTCACCTCGGCCGCTCCTGCCACGTCCGCCAAGGCCTCTTCAGCCCCCGCCGCGTCGGCTTCCGCCACCCCTGGAAAGACTGGCAAGTTCAAGTGGTTCGGTTCCAATCAGTCCGGTGCCGAGTTCGGCCAGGGCACGCTTCCTGGTACGGCCGGAAAGGACTACACCTTCCCGGACACCACCAAGGTTGATGTAAGGTGGCACACAACTTGACATCTTGGATTCCCACTGACACAAAAGCAGACTCTGATCAGCCAGGGATACAATACCTTCCGTCTCAACTTCCTCATGGAGCGTCTCGCCCCCAACGGCCTGACCGGCAGCTTCGACGCCGACTACCTCGCGGGGTTGACCAAAGCCATCACCCACATCACTACCGCCGGCGCCAGCGTCGTCCTCGACCCTCACAACTACGGCCGCTTCAACAACAACATAATTACCGATACCGCCGCCTTCAAGACCTTTTTCACTAACTGGGCTACGCTCTTCAAGTCCAACGATAAGGTCATCTTCGACACCAACAACGAGTACAACTCCATGGACCAGGACCTCGTTCTGAAGCTGAACCAGGCCGCCATCGACGGTATCCGTGCGTCCGGCGCTACGAACTACATCTGGGTCGAGGGCAATTCCTGGACTGGCGCGCACTCCTGGGTGAGCACCAACGACAACATGAAGGCCCTCATCGATCCTCTCAACAAGATTGCCTACGAGATGCACCAGTACCTCGACAGCGACTCCAGCGGCACATCCGAGACGTGCGTCTCCGCCACCATCGGCGTAGAGCGCGTCAAGGACGCCACTGAGTGGCTGCGCAGCAACGGCAAGGTCGGCGTCCTCGGCGAGTTCGCCGGCGGTGCCAACGACGTCTGCAAGGAGGCCGTCACCGGTCTCCTCGACTACCTCCAGCAGAACAGCGACGTGTGGATCGGCGCTACGACATGGGCTGCTGGACCTATGTGGGGATCCTACATGTACTCCTTTGAGCCCGAGACGGGCGTTGCGTACAACTACTACAACGACTTGTTGAAGACGTACCAGTAGAGGCGCCCTGGGTGATACGGCAGCGTTGGAGTGGGTCCAGGGCTCGGAGCCTCGTCTGAGTATGCATATTGATGTTCTACAGCTTTGGATAAGCGTAGAAAATTTCTTTCTCTTGTATATAATAGTAGTAGGAGGGTTTTGGTAGTCGGCGTCCTATGTCGGCTCATCGCGGATTACACCTCTTGTATCTATTCTTCAGCAACACTTCATCTTGAATGAGGCAAATTCTCTTGGATACGTGCATTATTTTGATTGGTTTGCTGTGGCGAGACGTTGCTGTGATGGTTCTTGTTGTCAACTCAACCGGCAGACATCCGGATGATCCGGGATTGCTCCGATGGAGACCCACACCACCGCGCCGACTCCGGTGTCAACTCCGATATGCACGGTCATCGAAGGTCTGCGCATTGATATTCCCGAATTCTCTTTGGGCCAGGGCCCAATGGCAAATTTCTGAAAGTGCAAATTCCGTTGACAACATTGACCCTGAACCCGTGACAAACTCTACACAAGAGTCGCCCTGCTCTCAAAACTCTTCGCTTCCGGATTTCTCGGTGATTGACCACCAAGTTCTTCGAATCATGTGACACCCTGGCTGTGTGGGGTCCGTTGTTCCTGCAACAGTCCCACCGAAGCCACAATCAAGCTTCGCCGCCTGCGCCGCTATGCACGGTACTAACGTAACCTAGGACTGTGGCACGACGCAATCTCGCTCCTGCCTGTTGGCATTCCTACGAACCGGCGTACTGGGAGTTCAGGACGAGTGAAGTTCGCTTTAATAATAGGACACCGTTGCAAGTGCGCCGATTCCTGTTGGTGCGCTGCAGCTGCCTGGTGTGGTGGCTGAGGATCCCTGTCGAAGCCTCTCGAAACTGTCTAGCTGGAAGCAGAAGGATCTGGTACAGGTACTCAGGCGATGAGTGTCACGGCGAGGCAGCAGCCAGCCTGGCAAACAGACAGCTGTAGCCAACAAGCATAAATACTGCGTCAGCCCTCGAATTGCAGTGAGTCCTGTTTGAGAGGTTCGTAGGTCACGTTCCTGTGGTAATTCAGAGGCCGAAGCTTATATATACTTCACCGTTTGCGCGAACCCAAATCATTTGAATCCTAGCAACGCCCAAAGTTCCTCTGCATCTCCGAATCCGAGACGCAAAATTGTGAAGAAAAGGGCACCAAAAAAAAGAATCAAAAGGCCCTTCAATCTTCATTCCAGTCCGACAAAATGTCCAAGTTCGACGGAGCCACGGCCTCAGCCCCGCGATCCCCGCGCACCCCGCCTTCCGCTCTGGGCCCGGACCCACAGCCGGCACCGTACAGCACCTGGTCCGGCCCACCCAGCACAGCAAACATCCTGACTCGCCAATTGGCCGCCGTCGCTCTCATCATCCTCCTGTACACCGCATCAATTCCCTTCACGCCCGTCATCTGGGTCATGAACATCGAGGGAAGCTCCTTCATCGACCGTCTCTTCGCCGGCATCGTCATGCTTTCGGCCTGCTACTTCCAATGGCAGATTGCAGGCCTGACTCGCCCTCTCGCCATCGTCTTTCCCGGAAGCAGTGGCAGCGTCATTCGGAATGGTCGCATTGAGAGAGGCTCGACCATGGGATTTGTATGGCATCCGTCAAATTACTGGCCGTACATCATCTGCGAGGCGATGCTTCTGGCTCTGGCTGAATTCGGAACCAGCGAGATGCTGAGAAGGAGCATTGTCTGTGGGATTGTTGCTGGGCTGTGGGCTGTTGGATACAGCGCGACGCCAGAGTCGACGAAAAGGTGGGCTTACGAGCACCTCAAAGCGTGGATGTTCTGGATGGTCTTGGACGAGATCATGCGAGTTGGTCGAAGCAGTGTCAGTGGCCGTCGTCGCCGATATTAAAGGTAACAGAGCCTATCTCCCCGCGCATGTTGCATGCGTGTGGATATCACGAAGGCTTGTGCCATGGAGCAGCTGCCAGGGCGAGGTGGAACTCCACGCATTGTGGGAGGCGCGGAGTAATCCTGTCCACAAAAACGCCTGATCACATAACCGATCTCAGTTTTCAAAAGTCTCAATAAACGACTTTCAACCTCCCAATAAGAATATTTGTCGACTCGATAATTTTGCCCAATGTCAGAATGCTTTACCATCCTGTGCCATCGTCTTAACGCGTATCAGCCCAGCAACTGTCGGCTGCTGTGTCATGACGTCGTGCAAATACTGGGGTCTTTTTCGGACTACAGGGAAATCCGACGCCGGTGTTCCCAGCGGTTGACACCTCTAAGGCGGTCGCGCGCCATCAGACCCATTGGAGCCCCCAGCTTGTGCGCGCGACGAAAATTCGTTCCCATGTTCCAGATTCAGTGCATCAAGCTGATTGCAAGTGCGTCGTCACTTTAGACAGGGAACACCTCGATGGAAAGCCCCATGTCAATTCAACGGCCAATGCGTCATCGTAGCGCCCAAAGCTGGCTTGACCACAAACTTCCGGCAGCAGCCGCTCTCTGCGAAAGTCAAAAGTATTGCTGAAATCGCGCGGTCAACAGCGTGTTTATTGCTAAGTCTCTCAATTCTGCATTTCTCGAGCGAAAAGGGAAAGTTGCTCAATCGGTTTGATGTCTCAACCGACGACGACTGACTCAAGGAAGTGGTTCCGAGTGCAGCTCTTTTTCCTCTTTCGGCGCAACACAGGAATTATACTTTCTGCGCAAATGCACAACTCTCCACAGTATGGGACGAACATGCTAGGATTACGTACGTCTCATAGGCCGGAGATCAAGCTGGACAGGTTCCGCATACCAAAGGGAGGCCTTCCAAAGGGGCGGTGGTTTCGCAACTTCTTGGGTCCATGCTTCCACTTACGAAGATCGCTGTTTCCAGACGTTGAACGATCCCTGCAATGCTATGCCCCCCGACAGTCTCGAGGTGGGTACCAAGGGGTAAGGCGCATGATGTGGGCGGTCCATACCGACAGTCTGGATATAAAGGAGACCACATACGGCTTGCAAGTCTTGCATCATCTTCTATCGATATCGCAACTTCGTTCGGAACCTGCGCCTTATTCAAACCTCGTCAAGAATCTCTCGAAAACAACGCCAACATCGTCAAAATGAAGTCCTCCGCCGTTGTCGGCTTCCTGTCTCTCTGCCTGGCGCAGACTGCCTTTGCTGCTTGCAGGACCCGCACCAATGAATGCGTAAGCACAAAATCCCCGATGATCTGACATGTTTGCTGATGAGCCAAACTTCACAGTCTCCTCAATCCGTCTGCGACGCCATCGGCAAGCCCGGCGCTTTCCCCTGCGCCTCTACAGAGACCCAGAGCCCTGCCCAGTGCTCACAGGCCGCCTCCCCCGGTGGTCCCACCTCCGTCAGCGTATGTCTCTCGTCCGATATCGATAATCCATACAAGATTCTGATATTCTATCTAGTGCGAGTGCTGCGATCTGTAATCGGTCATAGCAGGACTCTTGCCGAGTTGGTGATGGTTCGATGCGACTTTGATAGATACCATTCTCGCTTCCTCATTATACAGGACTTGAGATTTCGATAGTGTAATGTGCAACTAGCATGATAATGAACGAACTCATCGAGCCTGTGACAGTGTTTGTATTCTTCGCAGCAGTGAATGGAGTGAGACAAAGCGCAAGACTTGTAAGCGACGCAACCTGCATATCAGCCTATCGAATGGACTTCAACGAAGAGGGCAGCCAGAAGACCTATGTCCCCTTTCTCTATCAATCACGCAAAGTGTTTCACCGATACTCAAGGCGCTATCATTCTGAATTGTCGAATGCAATGTCTGGATTCTGACCAACAGCTTCGACATCTCCCGAATTAGTCCTAGTGCAAGGTCTATGAAGCAGACTTCAAAAGAACAGAGGATCACACGCATTCAGATCAGGTAGGCTTTGAGGGTAACGAATGTTACGATAGTTTTTCGGATGCAACCGAACTCACTTCACTTTTCAGTCGACTTTGCTATCCCAGCGGACACCCCTAGGCTCTTGAGCTAACCGGGCAGACTACCGCCTTACCTATGAACTATATTAAAAGACGATTCCTCTTATGATTATCCCCATCGTAACTATCATAATCGTAATTGTCGTCGCTGCTATCTTCGTACTTATTACTGCTTTCATGCTGTTATCGTCATTTGCTCACACAGCAAAAGCCTTGCAATGATGCCTTAAAAGTGGTGTATTTTCACAGCAATGATCCGAACCAACGGTCAGCTCATAGTTGCGAGAGCATGGACGGGACGTCAGGGATCTCGCTATCCGGGCCATAATTAAAACGAGAGAACCTGTCCTGACGTTCGTGGCGTGCAGGGGCGAGCGGCTCCAGCGGCCGCGTCGGGATATTATCTGGAGAGCTCTGTGAAGCTTTCAATTACTAGTATTTGGGACTAGTGCTAAGTCTTTCAATGATGAGCTCTGCCGAATCTGTTGATCGATAGACAAAAGCATGATACTACTAGTTGATGTGCCATACTTGCTGAAAGCACGACCGGCTACTACGAAGGAGTATTCTTGATTACCAATGCTCAATGATCGAGTTTCGTGAATATTCAATCTGACGCGTGCGGTGTGATGAGTCCATACCGCAGAAGACTGCCAGCAACACTGGTCTCCCATGAAACCCATGTCTCGTGTAGTAGAGCCGCCTGTACGCCTTCATTCTTCCTACTCTTCGACAAAGTCTTCACTGAAATAGTCATCCATGATGAAAATCGGAGACCGGCTAGTCGACTAACGGGGCTCTTCATCAGACTTTGGGTAAATCTCAGACGACGCACCTCAATAATCTCATGCCGTCGATTTCTGAGTATGGGAAACTTGCCTTGAAGGGAAATTTCGTATTAATCGCGCAGAGCACTCGCCTCCGCTTGAGTAAACCTTCGCAAAATGGAGACCAATATACTTAGTGCTTACAGCATCGAACCGAACGGCAGACACAGCGTGACATCGCTCTGGCAATTGACAGAACAGCTACCCAATCAGCGTAGTCGCTGACATGGATATAACCCACTATCCGGCAGCTCCCTTGCGGCCGTCAACCGAAACCCATGTGTCCTACGGGGTTAATAACAGGGGTGCACTGGGTACTGACAGGGTTCAACACCACTTATCCGAGGTGCCCTATGAGAAGCTCCAGAGACGCGGAAGAACAGCCATCTCTGCATCGGACGGGTAGCCATATCTGCCGTGCGCCCGTGACTTGGCGGTAAGGTCGATATATCCCTGGACGCGCGCCACGATGAATCATGCCGTGCGATTGGACAATGGGTTTCGTTCCCGATTTTTGCTTGCGCAGTCTGAAGAGTTGGCTGCCGGTAACTTCCCACTAGACGATGTTCGTTCTATGGACCGTAGGCTGCATGCCGTGAGGGAGGGGTTCAAGTGATGCGCGGAAATGAAGTCTTGGCCTAGACTGGCGCGCCACTCAGTCAGGCCACGACTCTTAAAAGATCAAGTGCCGCCACTGTTTAGCTTTTCTCTCCTCTCCGGCTCGTCCAGGCAGAGCTCTCGGTCCTACACTCCCGGCAATCATGGACGTCACACGAAGCTTCAAAGCCGCGGCCTTGGCTGCGCTCATCTCAAGCCAACTGACAATCGCTGATCCAGTCTCTGCCAAGTTCGCAAAGCGGAGCGCTGCAGAACTTGCAGGCGCTTACGACTATGTTATTGTCGGCGGAGGGTTAAGTGGCCTGGTTGTGGCCAACCGCTTGACCGAAGATCCGGATGGTAAGTTGTTTGAATGAAGGAAGCCGAAAGCTCCCGACAACTGACTGCGCTAGTCTCGGTTCTGGTCGTGGAGTACGGCGAGTTCGACGGAAGTTGGGACGTCATGATTCCCTATTATGCTTCCAATACCCACCCCAACGACATGAGACAACTTCTGTCCATCCAGCAGCCCGGTCTCAACAACCGAACATCGGGAGTTCAGACAGGTACCGTTGTCGGAGGTGGCTCGACGGTCAATGGCATGGCTTTTGATCGAGGGTCGAAGGCGGATTACGACGCTTGGGAAGAGCTGGGCAACCCTGGTTGGAACTGGGAAAGTCTCATTGAATACTTCAAGAAGGTAAGCACACCTCAAACCTGACGTCCCATGAGACTTGGAGCTGACGAGGGCCAATTTTAGTCCACCACGTTCCACCTTCCCGCCCAAGAGTATGTCGAGAAGTACAACTTCTCCTACGACCCGAGCACATACGGCGACGGCCCCATCCAGGTCGGCTTCCCGTCCTGGCAGTGGCCTGACGTAGGTTTGTTGCATGCTGAATGCGGGATATGCGAGGATCGAAAGTGCTGACGGGGTGACAGGAATCCAAAGAGACGCGTGGATCAAGGACCTTGGAATCCCTGTTCTCAATGACCACGGAGCTGGCGGCAACAATGTTGGAGTTGCTCAACTGCCCCAAAACTCCGAAGGAAAGAATGTCACGCGTTCCACTGCCCGAACGGGCTACTACGATCCCATCGCAGGAACTCGTGCGAACATGAACCTACTCATCAAGCACTACGCTTCCAAGGTGGAGTTCGAAGACAAGAAGGCGATTGGCGTCAACGTTGTCTCCCGAGATACCGGGGAAATATTCCTTATCAAAGCCAACAAAGAGGTCTTGCTTGCTGCTGGCGGAGTGCAAACCCCACGAATCCTTCAGCAGAGTGGTGTAGGACCCGCTGCGTTGCTTGAATCCCTCAACATCGAGGTGGTTGCCGATCTTCCTGGAGTTGGTGCCAATTACCAAGATCATCCCTGGATGCTGATGTTGTACAACTGTGAGTATTGAAGCATCTTGCTGGTGGAACAAAAAGACTGACTCTTCTAGATGGCAATCCTCCTGAGCTTGGTAGCGATACAATGAACGACCCCGCTTTCTTTAATGCCTCCGAGGCCGAATACTTTGCCAACCGCACTGGACCATTTACCCACGCACGTGGCAACAACATCGTCTTTTTGTCGCTCCAAGATCTCACTCCCGAGTATGAGAACCTCACCGCCAGTATCGAAGCCCAAAATGCCGGGGACTTCCTCCCCGATATCTACAGCAAGCATCCTGAACTCGTTGAAGGCTTCCTTGCGCAACGAAAGGCTCTTGCTAAGCTCTACCGCAACCCCGAGGCAGGCGTTCTCGAAGTACCCTTCGGAGGCTTTGCTGGAGCAGGCATCGCCTTCCAGAAGCCTGTTTCGCGTGGCACAGTCTCGATCAACACCACAGATCCAGACCCTGCGACCACACCGATCATCGACTTCGGCGTCCTCCAGAACCCTGCCGATCTTGAGATGCTTGTGTTGAGCATCAAGGCTATGCGGAAGTTCATGGGCAGCAAGTCGATTGCCGTGCGTCAACCTCTGGAGATTCTTCCCGGCGCGAACATTACTAGTGACGCAGCTATCGCCGAGGCAGTGAGAAACTCATTGTACGCAAGCTTTGCTCATCCAAGCGGCACCGCAAGCTTGCAACCCCTGGAGCATGGCGGAGTGGTAGATCCCACGCTTCGCGTCTATGGTCTTGAGGGGCTAAGAGTGGTGGACGCCAGTGTCATCCCGTTAATCCCCGCTTGCCATCTGCAATCCACCGTATACGCCGTGGCTGAGAAGGCTGCGGATCTCATCAAGACTACTTAAACGTGGCTGTGGGAAACGCATGTTCACCGCCGTCATGGGCGTTGGCTCCCGGCGGATAAGGCAGTCATGGCGAAACATGATTCAGCGGAGGTATCGGTGCATAGGTAAGTCTTTGTGTAAAAGTCGAAAATAAATACAATCACCCACGTTGCTCCCTGAACTTCGTTCCAAAGAACCCAGAAAGAGTTGGCTGATGCGCTGCCCAGCGAATGGCTTGAAGACCTGTTCGACTTCACAGTAAGCCACATGAAGTCATGGCTAATGCAAGGCCTCGGCAGATCGAAAGGTTCGAGATGGTTTAAGTGATTAAGCTGAATTAGACTCATCTTCATGTAGACAAGCTCTGTATATATTAACATTGGACGCCCCACACAATTCTGTACCTCGTCTGTCTGTCCGTGAATGGAATCCAACATCCTCTGGGGCATTGGCTCAAGGATAATTCATGACCAAGGTGAGATGTGCACGTCACCAGGAGCCAGGTTAGCCGCATGTCTCACGGGATCTTCAACAGTGCAGGTGAGACAAGGCAATGAGACACTGGACAAGCCGAGTACCGGTACCCAAGTCTGTTCTCCGCATTGGTGACAGCCTTCCGTTTCCGGAGGTCTGCTCCCAGATCTAGGCTTTCCTAGCCTAGTTCTTCCATAATTCTTTCACATTCATTGGGTGTCGCTGAATCGTCTGGTGACGATTTGTGATCTTTGAACGGATGCGGACATCATCCCCGCGGCGGCTTCCCCTTCTCAGCATCTTAATACCGATGAAAATCTCATGCAGACGAAGCGCTTTGTTCATTACGTGGATGATCGGGGGCTCGCGCCGGTGCACCAATGCTTATACTGTCTCGTTTGTTCCGGCGCAAGCCAACGAGGCAGTGTCTCGGTCGCCACTTTTGCCAGAAACTTAATCCTTGCATAGATATTGGGAGTGAGCCCCGCAACCCTGTCTTGAAGTCTCAACGTCATTTTGTTCGTACACGACTTCCGGAGCCGAAGGAATCATGAGGAAATCCCACGTCCTCGCGGCGTTGGCTGCCAGCGCGAGAATGGTGACCGGGCTTGGCTATTCGAGCTTTCCAAACTGCGCAGTAGGTTTCGACATCCTCTGATGACGTGCCAGTGCGAAAATGGCTCACATCTTGCCAGGTTATCTGTGTGATGGACGCATTGCCAAGGTCGCCATGCCGCGCGCTCGACGCCGCTTGCCTCTGCGCCGACACCACTTTCACGGATCTAGTCGCGCCTTGCATCAAGGTGAAATGCACAATGGCAGAGCGTTTGGGTGAGAGCACTTCAGCTTAGCAGGGGCAGACTTGTTGCTAATGTTGGACGTAGATTCCGTGAGAGTTTCGGCAACTGCATGTGGGGTAACAGTTGCGGACAACACGGCCCTTCCGCGTTATCTCACTGGCATACTGTTTGCATTGCCAACTGTGTTTATCGGCATCAGAATACTAAACAAAATCTTAAATCCTCTTCCTTGGGGCGCAGATGATTTCATGGCGATCATTGGATACGTCAGTTGGCCCAGTATGATACTCTCCGGGACTTTGCTGATGCAGGCAGCGCAGGTTTGCACTATTCCTTTGGTGCCCTTGATTTATCGATGTGAGTGATTCAAAACCCCTCGCTGTTGTAAATTTGGCTGACCGTTTTAAAGCCTTGAACATCGGCCTCGGAAATCCTGTGTGGACAGTTACGCCCACCAAGATGGTTGAATTCCTTCAGGTAAGCAGCCGCTTGATAAGACAATCACTGTAAAGTTTATGTTAGGACAGCGCAATGGCTAATATTTGAAAACCTCAAGATGTTGTTTGCGACACAAATTCTCTACGTTGTAGGGCTCATGACCCTCAAAGCATCAGTGCTGTTCTTCTTTCTTCGAATTTTCCCAACACGCGGCTTCCGAACAATCATTTGGGCCACCCATGGTCTCAACTTTCTCGTCGGACTCATTTACATAATCCTGACCTTTGCACAGTGCCGACCCCTGTCGCTGTATTGGACAGGCTGGGATAAGAATGAGAGCTACAAGAACGAGAGATGCCTCGACTTTAACAGATTCATCTTGTCAAACGCCATCATCAACATCATCCTGGACGTCTGGATGCTGATTTTGCCGTTGACGCAGCTTTACAAGCTGAATTTGATTTTGCGGAAAAAGATTGGAGTCATGCTGATGTTTAGTGTGGGATTGTTGTGAGTTAACATCCATCAAACACATCACTTCATCACTAACAAAATCCAGCCTTACTGCCGTCAGCGCCATTCGGATCCACGCAATGGTCCGCTTCATGACAGATAGCAACGTAACATGTGAGTCCGAGTCCGCGAGTCCGCGACATGCCCATCATTTCAAGATGCTGACCGAAGTCTTAGCTCAAGCACTTTGGGTCTATGTCTGGACGTTCACCGAGCTCTGCGTTGGCGTATTTGTTGCGTGCATGCCAAACGCCGGTCAACTGTGGAGAACACTGTTCATGAAGCCAAAGGCAAAGGCGATTGGAGAGTCCAAATCCAGGCGACACTCTGCGTATGGAGCAGAGATGGTCTCGTTACCGGAACAGAGTCAGAAGCATAGAGAAAATTCGGTCGCGTCATGTAGTGAGAGATCAGAAAACGCTGTTCCACAGTCTACTCACTCGCCGGTCTGACACCTTCCGGCGCATAGCGTTGTACATACTCATCATCAACTGCCAGTACATACTCATCGATTGATGATCCCAGATAGTGATACCTATAAAAAATCTAATTAGGCGCTTTCCTCGTCATCGCTACGCTTCTTGTTCAAGTCGCGATCCACCACATCGTCGAGCACTGCCAACCCTTCCCTCTCGGCGCGAACTCTTGCTCTCTTCAACCGACGAGTATCCGACTCCGTCTTCCTCGTAACCCACCACGTTATGCAGGTGATGATGGCACAACAGCCAACTAACGCCATCGCAGCAGCAAAACTGGTCTGATAACGCGGCGCGTACTTCGATCTGAAAATCTGAGGGCCGATGGCGCCACCAATCTGGCCGTAACTGTTCACAAACCCAATACTGAACGCAGAACCTGTAGCTCGAGAAGTGGTTTGCACACGCCAGGGCCACATGAGCGGGAAAAACGCGGCAGTGAAGGCATTTCCGATGAGGGTCGCAGCATAGACGGCGCCGTTGGAGGGGTATGCAACGAGAACTCCATAACAGGCAAGAATAACGGCGAAAACCCCAAGAGGGTACAGAGGTCTCGGAATGAGACCCTTGTCTGCGAAGAAGCCGGTGACGCCAATGACAAAAATTGCTAGTATTGAGATGGGCAGGTTGAGCAGCTGAGCCCTGGCAATCGTGGTGAATCCGAGGTTTGCGATAACGGTTGGCTGGTAGAAGCGGACTCCAGAAGTGCCGACGGTGAAAGTAGCCCAAATGGCAGTGAAAAGCCAGAGTCGACGATCCTTAAGCGAGTCAACGATTTCACTCCAATTGAAGTTCATCTCCTCGGCCCTCGGTGCGTTTGCTGGTAGTCGGGCTTGGATGAAGGCCTTTTCCTTGTCGCTCAACCATTTGGCGGTCGGTGGGACTAGTTGTGTCAGTAGGTACCCTTTGATGTCGAGGCGGTCAACGGAACCTACAATCAGGAAGTAAGAAGTAGACAGCTGTTCCTAGTACGATGGTGATAAGGCCTTCCACCAGAAATAGCCTGGAGATGCTGTTGGTGCTCTAATCACTTTCGTTGGATTACTGATAACAAGACTTACCACTGCCATCCTGAAAGCCCTCTGCTACCGGAAACCGTGTCAAAAGCAAAGGCTAGAATACCGCTGAAGATCCCAGACAGATTCCCTAGAACATCTCCAGTAATGGTCAGTCTCAAGTTCAGCTACTTGTTCTAGGGCCTGATGCTCACAGAAATAAAGCAGACGGATGGACATTTCATCGGGTCTGTACCAATATGTCATCTGAAGAATGACTCCCGGGAACATTCCGGCCTCAAACTAAAGGATGGGAAAAATTAGCATCAAACTCATTGGGAAGTTTCATGGGTTATATACTGCTCCGAGTATGAACCGTGTTGCATAAATGCCGCCCTTGTTGCTGACGGGCACATGGCAAAGCAGAGCAATGCCCCACGAGATCATGATCCTTGACTGCCAAGCACTCGGTCTGAACTTCTTCAACAAAAGGTTCGAAGGCGCTTCAAGAACGATGTATGGAACCTTTTTTGCGTCAGCATCTCCGCACCTTTCACGTCCCGGGATGCATCTTACATAGTACAAAACGTTGAGCAAATTGTACTCATCCGACGTCATGTCTAACTGCGTCATGATGTTCCTAGAAGTCCCCCTGTTCATGATTCGCGCGTTTGATATATTATCGGCGTCAATGTTTTTCATCAGAAACAACAGCGAGCAAATTGTCATGATGCGGAAGTCGACGCGCCTCATGAGGGCCTTCTCCTCCGCGGCAGTGAGAAGTGACCGCGCCCGCATGCGTTCAGCGTCGAAGCCGGAGACATCGCTGACTGCCGTGGTCTCGTCCACTTGCTCTCCGCGCCTGGCAAATGTCAGTCCGTCGGCTTTGCTGGGCTCGCCATGGTCTGGCAATGACTGGGTCGGCGTCGATATGTCCTTTGAGTCGGCCATATTGGGTCAATACGATGACTCTGGTATCAAGAAAGCTTCAACGTAGAATGCAAAGGTCGGGTCATGGAAGCGGGAAAAACATTGCCGTTCGAGTTTTGATGGCATGGATGCTAACCTCATCGATTTGGCGATAACCGACGTGCCAAGAAATGCATCATCCTCAAAATCACAATGACCAACGGAAATAAGCCGAGCTCAGATACAAATCCCGATCATGTCATCGAATGCTAGAATCGCGAGCAAGGTTTGTACGAGGGGCTGATTCGCTGCCTCTTCTTCAGCGTGGGATGGAGCAGGCGTTCGGGCTGCAACTCCGCGATAAATCCTCCATTTCACTCCAGAACGATCCTTTCGTGGGGGCCGCTCAACCAGGGCAATGGACATCCAAACCGCGTTTGTGGTCATTGAGTGAGGTTGGTTACAGTGAGCGGGCGACGTCCGACGACAATCCTTGCATTCGCAATCGGACCCCGCGATGACGAGATGCGGATGCCGTGCCCCATGCACACCCATTTCCACCACGACGGGCCGAGTACGGAGAATGTTTATCTGTCGGAAACTAAATAGTTAACGACTCAAAGATGCTATTGTGGGTTTATGAAAAGGCCGAACGGCGAATCGCATGAAGTCATCTCGAGGGACAATTCCAACCTAAAGTCTTAGTATTCTATCGTGAATCGTGATCAGAAAGCTAGACATGGCGGCAGCCGTCCAACGAGCACCAGCTAGCGAGCACAAGACCTCGCTACCTGTGTACCATCAAGTCCCCGAGACAAAACATGAACGTGAGTATGCATGGAGATAGCTTTCACCTAGAAGTCCTTCGCTCATACCTCAGCTTGCAGTGGAATGGGCAGACCTTGTAACTCTGGATCTTTCCAAGTTCGACCAACCGGGCGGCAAGGAGGCGTTAGCCAAACAGCTATTTGATGCCATTCAAAATATAGGATTTTTCTATATCGTCAACTTTGGACTCAGTCAAGAAGAGGTGGACCGTCAATTTGCCATCGGCAAGTCCGTCTTTGAGCTGCCAACGGAAGAGAAGCTCAAGTACCGAGCTGACCTCGAGAATGGGGGTTACAACGGTTACAAACCGCTGGGTCTCAGGGTATGTTTGCTATGCTCAGAATGATTGACGTGTCGCTCACAGGAGTGCCTCCAGGAAGTCCGTCCAGGAGTGTTTGACAACACCGAGATCTTCAACATCCCAAAGTTCATCCCAGCCTTTGAGCGTCCTCAGCCAAACGTGATCAACGAGAACAAGGAGGAGATCGAACACTTCGCTCGCCACATTCACAACAATATTGTGCAGAAACTTCTCACTCTCTTCGCAATCATATTGGAACTTCCAGAAGATTACTTCGCGGGCCAACACAGATACGACGAGGCCCTGTCAGACTGCCACCTGCGATACATGAAGTATCACGCGCGCGATGATGAGACGAATGCAAAGCTCGAGAACGTCTGGGTCAAAGGTCACACTGACTTCGGAAGCCTGACCCTTCTGTTCCGACAACCCGTCGCAGCGTTGCAAGTTCGTGGGAACGATGGCGGTTGGAAGTGGTGAGTTTCGGGCCTATGCACTTCTTCGAAGACATAGCTAATCTGATGTGACAGGGTCAAGCCGTATGATGGAAGCATCACGGTCAACGTGGCAGATGCTCTGGAGTTCCTCACCAATGGCTTCCTCAAGAGCAGCATCCACCGAGTCGTGGTGCCGCCTCCTGACCAAGCTGGCATTGATCGCTTGGGCGTTCTCTACTTTGTTCGTCCCGAGGATAGTCTTGAGCTGAGACCGGTGCAAAGTAAAGTCCTTGAGCGACTGGGATATGACTCGAATGCCAACTCGGAGTTGGCTGGTATCACCGCAGGGGAGTGGGTCAAGGCTAGAGTTCGGGCGGGCGTCAACAAGAACAAGCAAGCGAGAAGCGAGATCTTTGAGCAGGAGATTGTGAAAGGCGTCAAGGCCAAATATTACGACTAGCTAAAGGTTTGACTGTCGCAAAGGGTCTGAAGTGGAATCTTTATTGGTCATCGTTGACGTACTTATCAAACACATCTGCGTAAAACTTTTGTCCAACATCCCGATGACTCCGAATCTTCGTCCGCAATTGATTCTCACCCCACGTGTCATACTTGCCTTTCAGGAAGGCCGAGTCGATCTCCCTCCCTTCCTCGGACTCTAGCGATAAACCTCTGATCTCGGGCTTCTCGAAATGTGCTCTCAACGTCCCGACAGCCTCCTCTTTGGTCAAGCCTCGCCTGACACCTTGGAAGAAGGGCACGCTGTACCTTTCCAGAGAGCCAGAGAGCACGCGGTGCGTCGTTGCTTTGCAAACCCCGTTCGTAACAACCTCAAAGGCCTGGCCGATATTCACCACGAAGGACCCTGGTACGACAGACACGTCGATCCAGTCGCCGTTCTTGTTGAGGGCTTGTAGACCCTTAATGTGTGGCGGTGAGGCCTGCAGTAAGAATGTCCACCATCCTGAAGAGTCTTTGTGAGGTCCAACACCCTGGCCTCCAGCCTGGCTCTCGGGAAGTCCTGGGTAGCGAACCAGCTTCAGCCGATGCTGGTCCGATAGGAACGGCAGAAAGGTATCTGGTGGCAGCGAGAGCGCCTTTGCGACCAGGTGTAAGAATCTCTCGCCGAGCCCTGTCATCTCAGCGATGTAGGCCTCGATTATTGGACGCAGTTCGGGAAAACCAGAAGGCCACTGCACTCATCAGCCAAGCTCAATCCTCATCGCAGCGATAACCTACCTGGTTAGGGCCCCTGAGTCGCTCTCGCGGAGGCACACCCTCCCTCCACAAATTTTCAAGCTCAGTCGCGAACTCGACTTGCTCTCTACGATCGCTCTTCCCAGCAGTAGTCTCTGACCCATCCCCACTGTATCCCAAGAAGTGCGGTGAATTCCTCAGCGCAATTTCATTCTTCGCTCCAGCGGGCAAGGCGAATACTGTTGGCAACGCTTCGACGACATTTGATATCGTTACTTCGGGAACGCCATGGTTGATAACATACAAGAAGCCGACGTTGATGAGCGCATCCCGGAGTTGATCGAGAAGAACCGGCTCCGTCGCGGGGTCAGACGCGAGGGAAAGGTCTATGCGGGGTATCTCGGTGAAGGTGTGTGCTTGCGACATGGTCGTCTCATTTGAACGCTGTCATTAGATGTCATAAAAGTTAGATCAATTTTTCCGGGACTAAGAGATGCATGGTCAAGATATCCCCGGCCACCCGCCCGTCCGAGCGGCGTGTCTGTCGAAGGGTCCGTTGCCGGCGCCGAACCCCGGCAGCGCGGGGTATGGCGCGACCTCGAAGGAAGCGCACGTCATCTGCGAAGCCAGTAGCAACCGGCGAATCAGCGCATTCTGGAGTTCGTCTGACAGCACGTAGTTCAATAGAAGCATCTGACGAACACCGTCTCATGTGAGGGTTACCGCACAAGGGCCGGTCGCGTCCGGCTCCGTGCGGTCTTCAAGGCCTGGGCTACAGTGAACCTTGGCTCTACAGTCGAGGTCTTTGAAGGGTTCAATTCCCCCAATCATGCAAAAATGCTCAGCGTTTAAGACGTGCGATGTGAGTGCCGAGTCATGCCACTGAAGCGTAATGACGACAGTGGGAGTTTGTATGAACTGAAAATCTTCAACCGAGTTGACGACAATAGGAACAAACCCCAAAAAGGACTGCAGTGCTCAGAGGCGGATTCGAACCGCCGTCAACACGGTATCGCTGAGTGATGGAGACCACAACGTATCATCCTAACCAACTAGACGATCTGAGCCACTGGATCTCTCTGTGAGGGACCTGGCAGGGCGACCTGATTCCGAGTTTGTGAGCCCTAGCGGGACCCACAGCGGATTCAATCCCCTGGAGCAGAGCTCGACCCGCCGTCTCGCTCAGCGTGAGCTTGCCCAAGTCGAGATTCAGTAGTTGAGCAGTATGTTCCGACGGCAAGTTGATGATGCAATGTAAAGACTCTTCTCCAAAGGCGTGGTATCTCATTTCACCTGCAAGAGGTGTGTACCCACCTTCGGTGCTGGATAGTGTTGCATCGCAGGTTTCCAGCGCGGTCTCCTAGCGGTGGAACAACCGAATCGCTTGTTTGATGTGTTCATGAACCGCAAGCACCCCACATGTTGCTTTTGGTGAGATGATTGCCAGCAATACTATTGTAAATTGCATAAATTCCGTTGATCTGTTGGGGCTCGTTGAAGAATCATAGAGGGAAAGCTCCCTCACTGTGCATCGTGTGACGTGATATGAAGCTCATGCGAGCTTTGAACCGTCCGCTTGCTTTTGGATGATCTGAAAGGACAAGTTTCTACGTTTAGACAGCATGTGTTCGTCGTATCCAAGACGTCCTTCCAGGCATAGTCAGCTGGCGGCAAGCCTACCGGCGCCACGCTCATCCTCCAAGGCGGCTCCTCGGAGGTTTCGAATCGGCCAAGCCGATCCGCGAGCTTGATTCAACCACCATGTGTCATGGAAAGTGTTCCGTCGGGACCGCGTCCAATCACAACTCACACAATTATTTATGCCTCACTCCCCAGATTGCGATTTAATATCCAGGGACATGAGCTTCATGATGTCACCGCCCTGGGCCGTTCTACAAAAGAACCCTCACTCGATAAGATAACACCGCGAGCTAGGTTATGCCTAGCTGACGTGCCAGAACCTAATTTCCTGAACAGGCAGGTCGGGGTAGCGCTGCACTACCATGAAATGACGGTTCACAATTTCGCGCGCAGAGCCCGCCCCTCGCGAAACCCTGGAATACGGGGGACTTTTGTTCCCGCACCGTGTCTTCGATCGGCACTTCGCATGAGCTCTTGCGCCCGACGCTATCCGTACGCAAATTCACCTGCCCCAACTGCCCTGGACCAACCTCGCGCAATAAGCAAAGGGACCATGGCCCCCAATGCCGACATTGCCGATGCGGGGAAGTGCCCGGTAGACAAGCGAATAAACAGCGGTTCACCGTCGAGATCTCCACGTCCACAACGTGTGCCGTGATCCGGTCACCTACTGTTGTGACATCAACGCGAAAGATGGCGCGAGTCTTATCAACAGAGTGGATGATGATGATGATGATTGTGATGACAGTGCTGCCTCTTGATTGCGACCTTGGAGGAACCCGCTATATAAAGACCTAGCGCCAAGCCTGTTGGTTCTTGGCGCATCCATCGCGACCAACAACGGGATCACTGAAGCTCCCTTCGCCATGCATCTCAAGTTCGTCAGCGCACTGTTGGCGTTTGGGACTCTGTCCCAGGCGACCTTCAACCAGGGCGCCCTCAATGCCTTCAACCGCGAGCACCCGCGACGACAGGGCCACACGCGCATCCCCTCTCCCGCGCAGCAGCCCGTCGGGAAGCGCGACACGTCCAAGTTCTTGACTGAGAAGTCCAAGAAGTTTGTCGTGAACGGCACCGCGATTCCGGACGTCAACTTTGATGTTGGAGAGTCCTATGCCGGCCTGCTGCCCATCTCTCAGGACCCCAATGAGGAGAGGCAGCTGTACTTTTGGTTCTTCCCGAGCACGAACCCCGATGCCGGCAAGGAAGTTCTCATCTGGTGAGTCGTCTCGCGTTAGATGCGAAAAGAAGCTTCTGACACGAATCCTTCAGGTTAAACGGCGGACCGGGATGCAGCTCCCTCAGCGGTCTGATTACCGAGAACGGCCCGTTCCTGTGGCAGGATGGCACCCTTGCGCCCACACCCAACTCCTACAGCTGGACCAACTTGTAAGCCAGACCCGCGATGCATCGCATTTTCTCCTCAAACTGACCTGCAACCCCAGGACCAACGTGATCTGGGTCGAACAGCCCGTCGGCGTCGGCTACAGCCAGGGCACGCCCAACATCACCAACGAAGTCGAGCTCGGCCTCCAGTTCATCGGCTTCTGGCGCAACTTCATCGACACCTTCAGCCTCGAGGGCGCCACGACCTACATCACCGGCGAGTCCTACGCCGGCTACTACGTGCCCTACATCGCCGACGCCTTCATCACCGCCGAGGACGACAAGTACTACAAGCTCGGCGGCGTCGCCATCAACGACCCCATCATCGGCGACGGCACCCTGCAGCAGCAGGCCGTCATCTACCCCTTCATCGAGTCCTGGCAGAAAATCTTCAACCTCAACCAGACCTACATGAACGCCCTGCGCTGGACCCACGAGTACTGCAACTACTCGAGCTACCTCGACGAGTACGCCACCTTCCCGCCCAAGGGGCCCTGGCCCGTCCTGCCCGACCCGTACAGCGACCCCTCCGGCAACTACACGTGTGACATGTTTGACTGGGCTTACGAGGGTGCCCTCGACGCGAACCCGTGCTTCAACATCTACCACATCACTGACACGTGCCCCTTCACGTACTCCCAGCTGGGCATCGTGAACCAGGTACGTGAACCCCCCGCCCATCGGCTTGTCCAACAAAGATGCTGACCGTATTTCCGCAGGGTGACTACAGCCCCAAGGGCGCGCAGGTCTACTTCAACCGCACCGATGTCCAAGACGCAATCAACGCGCCCCACGTCGCGTGGTACCAGTGCACCCCGAAGAACGTCTTCGGCGGCGGCGACCCCAACTCGAACTCGAGCGACACCTCCCCGGCCGCCGCGCAGAACGAGGTCCTGCAGCGCGTCATCGAGCACACCAACAACACCATCATCGGCGTCGGCCGCCTCGACTACATCCTCCCGCCCAACGGCACGCTCTTCGCGCTCCAGAACACCACCTGGAACGGCCTCCAGGGCTTCCAGAAGTACCCGCAGGACCAGGAGTTCTATGTGCCCTTCCACCCCGAGTACAACGACGGCCGTCTGAGCGAGGCCGGCGTCGTGGGCGCGTTCGGTTACGAGAGAGGCCTGACGTATTACGAGGTCCAGCTGGCAGGTCACGAGTTGCCCGGGTACACGGCTGGGTCTGGGTACCGTGTGGTTGAGCTGTTGCTGGGCAGAATCAAGTCTTTGGGTACCGTTGAGGACTTCACTACCCAGAAGGGTGACTACCAAGGGAACGCGACGATTCCTAGCCTCTGAGCTGTTCAAAAGCAATGGCCTGTGATATACAATTCTATGTAGATATTAGTACCATACGTACGAAAGAGAAATACCTTTCAAAGCATGCTTGCGCGACCAGTCACCGACCAACAGAAACATGTGATGTACACGGTTTAGTATTATCAATACTAGTTTTAGGTATTAGTAGACTGCAGTCATGAGCCATTGCCCTTTCAAGCTTTCGACACCTTGCACTGAGCCGTTGCGGCAACAGAAGGATCCGACTCCGAGGTGGCCTTCAGGGTCACCACAGCTGCGTCGGCAGCATCTGCACTTGCACCAACCGACACAAACGCCGTCTTAACTTCACCAAACTTGGCTGTGACCAAGACGTTAGGAACCTCGACGCGCCAGCCAGCTCCCTCAACCTTGGCGCTCAACCTGTAGACGTCCGATGCGAGGAACGCCGAAACATCCTCCGGGTGCTGTGCGTCATTCGGGTCTACCGCTACATATGCGCCGCTATTGCTAAGCTGGAAGGAACACGAGACGCCTTGGGTCGTGGCCGTGTTCTGTTCAAGAGCCGTCACCTGGCCCTCTTCAAGGGATATGTCGTGAACGCTAGCACCCCCCTCGCCGCCGATGGAACGGACTGCAACGGTGTAAGACAAGACGCCGTCGTCGTTCCGGTGGCGGTCAATGATGTAAAAATGAAGATCGTTGGCCTCGTCGATGAACTCGAACTCGCTGCCGGAGTTGGTGCCCGCGTGGAACAGCGCGTCCGCGAGCTGCCGGTAGTCGCCCATGGTGATCATCGCGATGGAGCCGTTGGGCCGGTGGAAGTCGACAAGCTCAATGTCTTCGGGGTGCGCGTCGATGACCCACTGGAAGGGCTGGTTGTCTTCGTTCTTGGACTTGCTGATCAGGACGCCGGAGTCGGGCGTGAAGCTGTCCGATCCCATGCGGTCGACAACCTCGATGTCGTAGTTGTCCCAGCTTCCGCCGTCGCAGAGTGGCTCAGTTTGGATATCGCAGGCCGGCGACTGGTCAGAATCCATGATGATGCGGATTCCCATGAGGCCGTCACCAGGATCCACGGATCGTGCTGTCAAATCTGCGACAGCGATTCCTGAGGTAGCAAGTGCCTCGCGAGACAGCCAAAGAATATCGCCTCGCTCGATGAGTCCTAGTTGATACTTGTCTCGGAGGGTGTGGAGCGAACCCATCGAAGAGCCTTGCAGGGCGGGGATCTGCCACCTGGTGTGAGGTCCACCGGGGCCGTTGAAAGAGCCTCTAGACATCATGGACCAAATTCCGGTGTAAGCTCTGCGCAACGGAGTGCCGTATGGATTGTTATAATTATCGCCAATGTCGAGCAAGTGACTCAGCTCGTGAGCATAGACAGCCATGCCGGAGCTCTCGCCCTGAGTAGACGAGCCACCACCGGCGTTGGGCCACAGTGTGGAAGCCGCGGCCCAGGATGTCCAAGGAACGTAGCGAGTACGCGCCCAGTTTGGAAGAGATGTGTTACCAGTCTTGGGAGGACCGAATTCATCAGGAACATCCTCAGGCCCGTCAAACTTCATCTCGCCGAACTCCTGCCATGTCGAAGACTCGTCTTTGCCCGCAGAGAGAATGAAAACCAGCTCAAAAGCATCGGCCGTGTCGTTACCAACGTCATTGCGCCAGGCTGACAGCGCATCCGTCCGGATGTTGAGGTTACACGTCTCTCCAGTCGGACAGGCGCCAGGATTCATGTCATTAGACACACCATACTGATATCCGTTCGCAGGTAGCTGATATGCGCCAAAGGCAGTGAGATCGACACCGAAGCGCCCAGCCGAGTCCTCCATCCAGTATTCGTGGAGCGTGTGTCCCTGGTTGAGGTCATTCGGCGTGTTGAGGAGGTCGCGGTAAAAAGTCGGCACATTCTCGCGGGCAACATCGGCGGCAGCGGGTTGCGGGTTGTTGAAGATGGTTGAATGCGCCGGCTGACTGATCGTGAAGTTGCGGTCGGGATAGTCCACGACGACAAGCGCGATGTTGAAGTTGCGATTCGAGCCCTTGCGGGCCGGGTTCGACCAGTCCGTGCCCGGCGGCTTCACCCAGTCGTCCCACGTCATGTTGTCGGGGTTCACCCAGTTCTGGGGGTCAATTGGCTCGAACGGCGTGTATGGGCCGGATGAAGCCGAGGCCACAGGCCCGGCGAAGAGGGCCCCGATCGCGGCTGCGAGGACGGCCGAGAGGCCGCTGCGGCCGTCGTTGAGCTTCATCTCGTCGGTGATGAGGCGGAAATTGACGGGCGATGCGCGAACGATCCACCACCAAACACTGGCGCAGGTCAACAGAGAGAGGATGAAGATGCGAATGCGACGGAAACTGGACGACGAATAAGTATGTTTACTGCGGATGGACGCCAAGACAATCCTGCGGACCTTCTTTCTCTGACCTCATGATGGTTCGTTCCCCGCTCCAACGTTATCTCCTTCTCATTCCATGACCCCGGTTCCTGCATCTTGGTCGCACATGGCGGTTCACCAGGCGGGGAGGTGCGCGTTGAGTGCCAAGAGGATCTATCCTGCTGGCCGTCCTTGTGCGATGGCACCTGCTGCTTCAGGAAAGCATCCATGTCCACTTGGACGCGTCGATCAGCGTGCACATGGGCTGCTCGCCAAGAGTGATCGGATGAGTCGGTTGCAACACCGAAGAAGACTCAACAAGAGATTTTGAGGAGAAGAACGTTGCTTTTATGTTTCTAACTCTCGGTTGAGGAAGTCAGTGATATGAAGGGAGCAGCCCGGGATGCATCGGAAGGGAGGCCCGGCGTCATGATAAGCCAATCGTTTCAGACTGCAGAACGGGTGGCTGGGGAAATGGGCCTACCAAAGTGGGGTATTACAAGAGTGGGTCCTGTCGGGTCCGAGTCCGACCCCCGGTGCCGGTTCGGTCTCGCTTCGCCGCCCAGGGGTATTGTCTTCCGCCGGCCTACCACCTCCTCTCGGCCTGGAAAACACCTGTCATGGCGACGGTGTCGTGGCGGTTTTGACAATTCGATTGAGTTCATCGAGAAGAATGTATCGATTGTATCAATTCGGCACCCTTGTAATTAGCAGACTAAGACTTATATAAGCCACATTTTCACTCCGTCCTGAGCATCAAGCTCCCGATCAACACAAGCACCGCAAGCCAAACGAAAGTGAGTCCAGTCGCGCAAACATATTTGCCGGAAAGTAACCGCCCCAAATCTCATCAACTGGTCAACCCCAACTCGCTTCACTAAGATCCCCACTCCTGAATAATGAATGTCGCCGTCATTCCCAGCGACGAATCTGTCGTCATCTTCCAGTTCGTCATCTTCCGGATCGTGATCCTCCAGTTCGTCATACTCTATTTCGTCATCATCCATTTCGTCTTCCGTTTCTACATTGTCTTCCGCGTCATCGGCATCTTCAGCATCGCCAACCTCGCCAATCTCGCATCCCAGCTCGTCGAATTTAACTCCAGATGCCGCCAGAACAAGAAACTCGCACGGTACCTCGTGATGAGATGGTTGAATGTCCGGAAAAGCCTCAATCACCGCATTACCCCGGATACCATCAATGGCAATCACCCAGCCTTCCTTTCCGGGCATCGAAATCAGAGTGCCTCGACAAATATGTCCCTGGACGGGGATCTTGTCAGATATCAGCTTCGACCTTTCATCTGGTCTCCATGTACTGGCCAGCTGAGCTTTTTGATACTTGTCACCGTTGTCCGGCCCTATAGCCATGTTCTTAAACTTCTCGTTCAGAGGCACAGTCTCTTCCGGTAACCATCCACGGTATGGGTTCTCAAATTGAAAGCCGATGTTGCCCACGCTGTGATCAGTCACCTTGTAGAACCGATGACGTTCGCGAAACCTCGGTACAACTTGAATAGGTACGTCCAAATAAGTCCAGGACCAGCTTGGAAAGGAGGTTTCCTCTTTTTGAGGTGTCTTCTGAATCGTAGTTGTTGCTTCGATTTGCCTTTTGTCTGTCTCCTCAGTCTGATAATCCACCACTTTGGGGCCACCAGCCACTCGCCATGCAAGCTGCTCTTCCAAGGAATTCGACCACAACCCGTGGGCGTACTCCTGGCGCAGGATGTCTCGCGAGAGCTTCGCGATGCCCCACAAAGCATTGGACTTGTCGGAGTGCTTGGTGAGTTTACAGGAGGTATAGGTTTCAACCATGTTCTTCCATAGCTTCTCGAGAGAGCCTTCGGAGACTTTCACAGGCGAGCGCACGGAAATGTCGGCCTCTTGTAGGCGTTGGCGCCAGTATCGGTCTATGGTAGCCTTTTCGTCGATGGAAAGCGGGAACCCCGCAGGAAGAGCTTCGCACGCGGAGATGGTTGCACAGTCCCAGAACAGTTGGTCCCGGCCGAATTGGAGAAGGCGGGGAGAAAGCATTCGTTCTGTTCACATCAGAAACCGCAAACAGCGAAACAAAGAATGAGGAAGGCAATACCCTGGAAAACCCAGCCACGGGTATAGAGAGGGCTTCCAAGGAGCTCTCTGTCCCAGAGATCGGAGGAGACTATTCTCCAGCTGCGGTTGCTGAATCTGCGGGATAGGCGTTCAGACACAAATTTGGCGGGCAGCACGTCGTTTGCGCGCACTCGGAATAGTCCGCCATGGCAATCTTTCGAATCAGCAGCAGCGAGGTTGCAATAGGAGTTCCGGTACACCTTGTGCATGAGCTTCGCCTCAGCCTCCCAATCGTTCGTATCGTTTTGGATGATACAAACAGAGTCAATCCAGATGTAACGTATTCCAAGGCAGCGAGCGATTGTAATAGCCTCTGAGAAGTTCTTGTTGCTGCAGATATCTTTCTTCGAAGTCTCGGAAGAAGGGTTTTCCCATGGGATCCCAGTCGATGTGAAGTTGGCTAGTTTCTCTGCCGTGAGCTGAACAAACTCCGATCTGCCCCAGCAATGACTTAAAGTCATATAGCGTCTGTCCTCGTCTTCGACCGTCTCTTCCTTAGTTCGAACTATGCGGATGTGCGATGGTGACACAGCGCCGGGGATGCCAATGTCCAGAACGCGGTTCGGCATGAAGCCGCGATCGAGGTGACGGGCCTTGCACTTTGGGTGATTTTCTACGCAGTCGTGAAGCCAAGTCTTCATCTGCCTTCGAGATGCTTCGGAGTCGGTTCTGTCACCAAAGACTCCCACACTCGGTATGGGGCCTAAATCTGAGAGACGTATTAGGATCTGGTCTTGATGTAAAAGAAACAAAAGACGCAAAACACAAACCTTCTTCAGGGAACAAATCAAAGCGTACTTCTGGAAGCCGGTCGGTCATGTCTGCTTCATGGTCCAGACTGGAGACTGGACGGAAAGTGATTGAGATGTAGCTCTTTGTCTCCCTAGCTTGCGCAGTCTCACGCATGGTCCACCGATAGAAGGCGTCAACAGGAGGCTTAAAACTGAGTGCATTGACAAATCCACCTAGCTTTCGACAAAAAACGCAGTCTGATATTGCGGCATCATTGAAGGTATCGGCCTTGATGTGATGATAGTCCCATGTCTTGTTTGATTCGAGGATGTCACCCCGACAATCTTGGCAGATGGCCATCGTGCGCTAATGTTAGTTTTGATGCAATACGTCGCCTGAAGTGTGATGGGGACGTGAGAAAGTGAGGAAGCTGACAGACGAGGCTCTGACTTGCTTTTTCGGAGGTGTCAGCATGTAGGGGGCGCTGCAGGGATGCTGGGGGTCCGGGACCGGGGAGCCAATCTTGGCAGGCCACGAGAAGTAGGTATTTGTACGTCCGACGAGACATAGTTTCTTTACGAGCAAGCCGCATCTCACATATGTCACCTAATTCTTCTGAAAATCGGGGTCTGTGGGCTTTTTGGACTGGATTATCTCCTTTACTTTATCCTGGTACACAAATCCATGACCACATACAACATCCAGGTATGGCAGAATCTTTGACTTGCTACCTACCGGATTCGACTAAGCGACCAAAACCAGATGCGTCAAACTGGATTCTTCGAAAATCAAGACCATCCCGAGCCTGCATCAAAGCCTCGTTGTAGTTCTCCTTCGCGTATATATGAAATGTTTTACAGTAAGCCACCATCGGATAATCTGTGAAGGGCTTTACCACCACAAAGCCGCGCGTCGCCTGCAGCATTTCTTTGATTCTTGGACCTAGTACATGGGCGTCTGTATGCTCTGTTTCTTTCTTGGGAAGCGAAGTATTCGACATCACCGGTGCTGAATGCGTTCTGTTTGCTTCATGTCCAGCATTTGGTCGCTCAGCCTTGCGGATAACCTCGTTCAAGACCTCAAAGCCCAGACCACGTTGATCGAAGTCAAAACTCGTTACTGCGGCAATAACTCGGAGGCCTAGCGAGCGCTGAAGTGGTGTCTGCTCTTCGATACGCCTCATGCCGGCGTCAAAGAAGGCTACGATGTTGGCCGGCAGAACGTCCGCCACCGTTGGGTTGATGACGTCTGCAGGATGAGCTCGATGAATGTTGTCGAGGCGTAAACGGGCAAGACTGATGTTCATCTCGGCCTGTTCCACAAGTTTCCCCGGGAGTTCTCTGAGTACTTCGTCGTTTTGCGGTTCCATAAGCCGTTTGCCTAGCTCGGAATGTGGAGGCAGGTTCTGGGTACTGCTGCGTAGATTGAGGTTTCCGTGCTCTCTCTCGAGGTCCCAGTCAATGTATCGATTGAATTGATTATGGTGATAAAGGTTAACCTCAACGTATTCGAACGGTTGGACGAATGTAGAAGGATCACAGCTTCATGTTTGAGAAAGGCGTCAGCATTGGTTCCACCCAGCAGTTGTCAAAAGATAGCGAGGATGAGAGTACAGAATCACGAAGTAGGGACCTTGCACCTAATGGGATTGATTGAATGTGGAATCGAGAGAAAGACGTTGGGGGGAAAGGAATGCGTTCCATGAAAACTCACCCAGAACTGCACAGCTTCTTGTTGTACCTGCAGATTTGACACAGTACATGTGCCTTTTTTGGCTCTATGCCCTTTTCCGCACAACCTTTGCATTTCCAATACACAATGATCTCCGTCCCATTCTTGGGGCATGAGTCGCATTTGACGTTTCGTGGAAGCCTCTTGAGGCTAGGAACGCGTGATGTTAGGAAAATCTTCAACCCGTTTGCTGCCATGTCAGAGAGCTCCTTTTCAAGTAACAGGCTGGCGGCGGCACTGCATCTGTCAACATCATCAATGACCAGAAAGACGCGAGATAGCTTGTTAAGATGCAAGTAAACGGCCTCTCGCAGAAGCTGAATTCGCACGCTTGCGGGGCTGTTTTTCATCTTATCATCGGGGTAATGTTGATGATTCGTCAAGTAGTTCTTGTTCACACCTGTCTGTGTATGCTTGGCTTGTAGTTGCTGCAATATGCTGCGAAGGAAGTTCTCCAGGAAGCCTCCAATGGTGATATCTTCCCGCAGAAAAATGGCGATGACGGCGTCCATTTTGCTGCTGTACATGTGTCGAAGCGCTTTCGTCGCCATTGCAGACAGTGTTGTCTAAAAAGGACCATAAGTCCCCCTGTGATTAACATAAATTGCTCGATGGAGTGATGCATAGCCATTCGCAGCGAACGGACATATTCTTGACTGAAGGCTCTAGAGACGATTTGAATACTCACAGCCTGATGTTGCCGATTCGAAAATTGTGAATGTTCTTGGCAAAGAAAAGAAGCTTTTCTCACCTTTCCAGAGCCCGGAGTTCCAACAAACAATATCATCCAAGTTTCGTTCAGATGCGTGTGCCAACACTGGAAGGTAGCACCACTCAAGATTTCACTCCCAAGTGACGGCCAGGTATCTACTGGTGGTTCCTGCCATTCACTCAGTGCCATCTCCATTTTCTTTTCTACTTTCCGTTCATTTTTGAATGTGTCTTTCATAGGTAAGGAGAGGCTATCCTCAATATCGGTCATCTTCGGGATAGTCGTGCATGAAAATGGTTCAGCAGCACGGCGGCTTCGAACATTGTGATCAGGTTTAAATCGACCGAGCTTAGAGGGGAAAGGAAATAGAGGACCAGCGAATCAGAGGTGTGCCAAGGCAGCTGAATGTCTCACGGGCGCAAAGATCCTTACAATCAAAGCCGTCAGCCAGACACAGCCCATGCAGGGGATGCAAGCAATGCCGGGTCACACAACAGCCCTGGAGAGATTAGAATTATAGGCTCTCGTGCTACAACACTTGACGGCCAGGCTCAGACCATAGGCAGAAAGCAGCCTTATTCGGCTGATTGCATGTCTGGGCTCACACAGATGGGTGGCTGTTACGACGCGCTGCTGCTGGGAAGGCGTGGTGAAGCCAAGCCCCTCAAGGGCCTGCGCCTTGCAATAAACCCCCCTCCCCGTGGTTGGTCTTTAACTCCAAGACGGAGTTGATCAGCAGGCAATTCATCCCTCATAACTTTCATTTTCTGGCTCAACTTCGGCGCTAGGACGCAAAGTCTTTGTAGTTTCTCCCGAGACTTCAGGAAAACCAGCTTCGGCAGCAATTTCTGGGAAAGTGCTATCGGAATCCTACATAATCTCGAAATGCTTGTTCTACCACTCTCCCGATATAGGCTGGCGCAGTTTCCTGCCGGCCTTCCTGTCTGACCGACTCTAATTTCTGGGCATCATGAAGGTCATATATGGTGGGCCCACTTAAAAAAGAAGATGCCTTGTGTAAGTTTGTCGGCTGCCGCCAGCCTTACGCACCTCTGACTGCCAAGCCGGCACGAGTATCCAATGCCCCTGAAATATTGTAAGCGCGGTACTTTATACCCCCTGTAAGCACCATCCACAGGCAGGCCTGTATTTGTGACCAATAGAGGATTTGTGTGTTTTTAGTTCTACACCATCAGGCTGGGAGTAAGTGCGTAGTAGGATGCTGAGCCAGGATGATGTTACAGTAGATCTGGAACGGGGCCAAGTAATAGGCCTTGGAGGGCCATGTACTGCCGGGGCTGAATTGAAGAAGTATCGCGCGACGATTGCGCCCCAAATGGACGGGAAGTGTACCCGGAGCCAGGAGCCAGCAACAAACGCTATCTCTGACCAGGCTGCAATAGTCAATCGAATAGACATGAAAAAGGAGACGCTATCCACTACTTGGAATTGAAGTTTGTGGAAGACTTTGTACTATGATTACCTATCAGCCCAGTCATTCGTTACTTATCTAGAGCTCTTCGCACGAATGATTCTTCTCCAGTATTTCACAGTGCTTTTGAGCACCTGCTGCGGTCTTGTTCTCGCACGACCATCTATCCGCTCGCCAAAAGAGCTTTCACGCCGTCAAGAGGCTCCTGTTGACGACGTTAAGCATCTGTCAGTATGCGGAGTCATCATTGATGAAGTCAACAAAGGTGAGTCAAAGTTATTTAGCGTAGATAGGTAGTGAACGAGGAGATCTGACGACAACAGGATTCGACGCCTTTTATGCGATCGATGCATACGACTGCTTGATGAGCGTTCCATTCCATCAGGCCCCAGCGCTGCGTTTTATCGAATACTACAACACGACGATGCAGTTCCAAAGCACTCTGGTTCATTTAAAGAACCCACCTCCGGGATATCAGCAGCCCGCCTTCGACTTTATGGGCGGCCTCGAAGAACTCAAGCGTAACGTCATAGCGGGATTCTTCACAAGACAGTACGACTTTGAAGTCGCTCTGCAATACCTGGTTTACGCCGTGAACGATGCCCACGTTGACCTGTACGCGGGTATTCTATCTGTGTTCTCATTCGCAAGCCCTGTTTCTCTGGTTTCGGCATCGGTTGATGGGAAAGAGACGCCCAAAGTATATTTTGCAGGTATGCAGGATCTCACATGTAGGGGAATGGACCTTGGCGGGCTTGCTAATCTCTGATGCGCAGACGACATCCTCAATCGCCAGGAGAACAATCTCGAGACCCCGATATCCGCCGTGTCACACATCAATGACGAACCAGTCGCTGAGTATCTCGCAAGATTCGGGTCGCTGCAGTCAGTTGGCATGCTTGAACCCCACGCCGACTGGAACGAACTCATGGATAGCCCTGTCCAAGACATTCAGGGGATATTCAGCATCTTCGCCGGCGCAAGCACTTTCTTTCCGGGCGAAACCATCACATTTTCCTTCGAAGACCCAAGCATGGAAAAGGTGGAGTTACATTGGCTAGCTGTCTACAACATTGCAGAGTTCACAGGCCCTCTAGAAACCCCAGGCGACTTCTACAACTTCTTCGTCCTCGGTCTGCTGCCTGCTTCGTACTATGATGTTCCGCTCCCGGCAGTTTTCGGAGGCCCATCTGGTACGGAAGACGTGTCCGCAGATAGCGCAACAGAAGATGCCCCTGCAGATGGTGCAATCGAAGACGGAGCGCCAGGCGGAGCGTCAGACGGTAGCTGGTACGAGACGAGCTTTCATGCCTTCCCAGCAAATCCAGATGTTGTCCAGGATGATCTCGGTCTTGACGAAGGCGGAATTCTTACCGGATACTTCTATGAAGACATGTCCACAGGTGTGCTAAGTATACCACATTTCAACCAGTATGGGCTCGAGGTGGAGAGCTTTGCCCAGTCGCTTGCAGAATTTATCACTGGAGCAAAGGAACGACAGCTATCACACATCATAATCGACCTCCAGAAAAATGTTGGTGGATCTACAGGCATTGCCCTTCTGCTCTTTCGTGAATTTTTTCCTGGTTTCGATCCATTCGCAGGTAGCCAGCGACGGAGCCATGAGCTCGGCAATATCTTAGGTTCGGCCACGACACGATACTGGCAAAGCCTTGCAGCCAACACTGATGAGAGGTCAGCACTTGTGGCAGACGAGTGGGTAATTGCGACGCGGATAAACGACGAGACTGGAAACAACTTCACTTCATGGGAGGAGTACGAGGGACCCAGACGACAGGGGGATGACGACTTTTCACTCGTGGTAGGTCATCCGCGTTTTCTACTGAAGTTTGTCCGCTGACTTTTGCATCTTTCAGGAACGATATGATCTGAAGAACCCGAGTTTTCATACTGCTGCATTTGATGGATGGCTCCTCACTCGGTATCTGGATGACAGCGAGAAGGATGCTAGAGCGATGTGGAAGCCCGAAGACGTAGTAGTCGTAAGTACAGGACAAAGTTTCTAGGACCTAACGGCACCTTCTAACACCACGCGATCTTCAGCTCACTGACGGGACTTGCTCCTCAGCCTGTGCTTTATTTCTTGAACTAGCAAAGAACCAAGCCGGTGCCCGCACCGTCGTCTTAGGCGGTGCTCCGAAGGCTGGTCCAATGCAAGCAGCGAGTGGAAGCCGCGGCGCACGCGTTTATACTGACAGCCTACTCTATGACGATATGAGCTGGATCGTCAAAAAGAATGAAGCTGTGAAGCCCTTGTTACCTCATAGTCGGAACGACACAGGCATCTTCATTGATCACATGACATTCAACCTCCGTGATCAGTTGCGCAAAGACAACACCTCTTTGCCCCTCCAGTTTCGCTACGACCCAGCCGATTGCAGACTGTATTTTACTCTTGACAATGTTTACAACATGACCACTCTCTGGCATGACGTTTCCCGCGCTGCGTTTGAGGACCCAAGTATTTGCGTGGAGGGCTCAACGGAATACGCTTCACAAGGTGGCAGGGAAAAGCCTCCGCCGGACTCATCTGCAGTTACGCCCCCGCCCCCACGACCTGGGGTGACCTTCACTGTCGACCATGATCCGTCCACCGACAATGGCCTCCCAGCTGGCGACGTTCTAGCCGAGTACAGCCTCAGAATCCCAGACATATGGGAACCGTGCCCTACGGACACAGGCACATGCTCAGCAGACGGCCGACGTTGCCGTACTATAAGATATACTTGCGATGAGGGAATATTCGATGAGATGGCTTGCGCGCCGTCCTGTTTTATTCAACCCGGCAAGGCTTGTTTCGCTTTCAAGGCCGACAAGATTGAAAACTCTTCTCAATCAACAAAAAAGCAGAAGAGAGTTGTGTTGCCGGCCCGCACTCAAAAGAATCATATAAGCCCGCGTCCGTCAGATCATAAAAAGGGGTCTCCAACATCTGCCAAGAACCGCGTCCAAAAGAGAGGATACAAGAGACCCAAGCATAACGAATCAAAATTGTGCTCTGACAGGAGCCAATTTCCAGGCGTCGGTCGGAAGAAAGTGGGGATGTGGCCTCCACGAACGGGCTCTTCTTGATGACTTGACGTTTTAGGTGACTGAGTGTGTAGACCGTGTGTCGAAACTGTCGACTTGGATTTGTGTTTCCTTTGGGGCTCTGGTGTATTCTGGACTGCCGGGGGCGGACAACTGTGGTCACATAATGCACTGGACTCCTACGTAATTCCCTGATAATCAATCTTGATCCTTGTCATTTCATAATTCATAATCTTTCGTCGACAGCGTGCTGGCCACATGAGTTCGCAATGAAACACGTCGCTTGATGAAAGCTGTCTATTTTCCAGATCCGAGTTCCCAGCATGTAAACTCAAGCAATGCGCCAGAAGTGGTGCCAAGAGGACTACTTGAGGGTTCCCCCTGATAAATGAATGGCTCGATAGCCGCTACTCTCGGCACGTCGCCATACAAGCGCGTTGTTAGCGCTGTTCGCTCGTTGGCGAAAAGTTCCAAAACGCTGACGTCGAACAGGACTCGCAGAGAGAGCAGCTCCTGCGTCCGTCTATTCTCGTCGGATCCGTCGACGTATGTGAAAAGTGTATGAGGCGCCGTCTCGTCAACGACGACGACCCCTGTCTCCTTGGTTAATTTGTCTCGTCTTATTGTAAGTCTTTCGCATGCAGAATCGAATTCTATCGTTGCCTCTTGTGCGTTATCTGAAAACTTCAGTCAGCAATCATGATTCTTTCTAGGAGTGGCCGAGTAATACTCGCTACCTCCAAAAGTGATCTTCAGTCCAGCTGACTGAACCTGAGGAGATATCTCGAACGACACAACAACTTCAAGAGTTGAGCATCCCTGGGGAAAGATAAATCCATCTGATGACCTGACCGGTTGTGTAGATCTCCTCAGACCCCTCAGTCTATCATCCGGGACGGCGCAAAGTGTCGTTACTTCGTAGGTAGGCTCGTCGCTTCCCTCCTGAACACCGTCCTGGCGGAGACCGATGGATGATATCTCTTCAAGAGACGAGACAAGAGACTTTGTCACTCTCCTCAGTCTCTGAATCTTCAGAGCTCGTGGAACTGATAGGAACCCAGCCCAGCCTTGCCGCCTTTTCAGCTCGATCGGTAGGTCTTCCTCGACAATCCATCCCACGATAATCCGTTGATTTGTCTTTGGATCCCAGAAAGAGTTGCCGGCGTAGTAGGCTCCATGGTCAAGAGGTCCACCGTACGAGTGCTTCATCCTAGGTTGCCCCTCGTGCGCTTCGATGGTGCCGCACATCCAGAGTTGACCGTGGTCTTTGTCGAAATCTGAGCGACCTCTGCTCTTCTCCGTAGCTAGCAAACCCTCAACTCCCATGACCAGGAAGTCATGCGTCCTGTCGTTGTCCGGATCCTGGAGGCTGAGGAAGTTTGTCACTTCCCAGTTGGCGCCGTGGTCGGCTGACCATCTCGGTGATTGAGAGAAGTTGCAAGGAAGGGATACTAGAGGCGAAAGAAAAGACCACTTCGTAATATCCTCACTGTCAAGTCGGTAGATAAATGGCGTCGGTCCTTGGCCAAGAAGTCCACCGGAGACGATGCCATATAGTGTCTCCTCTGAATCTCCTAGAGCTTTAGCCATGGAAGGCCATGTCGAAACGAAGGGATCTCTCCATCCCGTCACCTTGAGATCTGTCGGTGGACCAGGTAAGATCGGAGTTGCGTGGCGGTCCCAAGTCCTCCCACTATTCATTGATGTTGCCAGACTTAATCCTTCTGATCCATAGTTGTAAGGTAACGTGTGGTGAATAGGGAGTATCCTGGCAGAGGTGTAGAATGTCGTCATCTCCCCAGGACGAAGCTCAACAGGCGATAGACATCCCGTAAAAACACCACCTTGGTCTTCCGTTTCGTTCGGGACGATCGACGGTTCGACAGAGACATCCCATGAGAGTAGGTCGCGAGAGGTTGCGGCTCCCCATTTGATGTTGCCCCATTCAGGAGTATCTGGGTTCCATTGGAAGCCGATGTGGTAACAGTCGTTGGCTCGATCGTAGCCAGGTGCACACGGGTCGTTGAGCCACCCTTTCGGTGCAATCAGGTGGAATTTCGGTCTCCATTTGTTGAATGCATCTTCTTTGTCGAGAAAGACGTCACCGTCGTTGGGTTCCGAAACAGAGGTGGATCTCGAGTGTGCACATGATCCCCCTTCTGAAGCCGAGTTCCCTGAGGATTCAGGATGGGCAGAAGGAGGACTGCTCGGCTGCTCTGAAGACATGGCCAAAAGTCCAATTATCGAATCTGAAATATCAAAGTAGAAACATCAGCTCTGTAGGGTATTTTTGATGCGAACATCCGCTTGATATTTCCGGCAGGTTTGGCGTGTTGCTTTGAAAGGCCCCCATCGGCGCGGGAGCGGCTCGCCGCAATCGTCGCTAAATTGAACTTGCCATTTTCGGACAGTCGCCGATCACGTTCCACCTAGACAGCTGAGCCACTTCGCAACGATAATTCAACCTGTGGCAACAAACAACGTCTGCCCAGAATCAAGGAGCAAGTGACCACTCCGGGATGGTGTGCACTGTGCATCCGCGGAATGTGACTGGTTGTTGCCGTTGAATTCCCATGTTGTGTAACCTGGGGCACGCTGCAGAATTATCGGGCCTACTGGACCAGGGGTTGGTTGGCTGCTAACGTTTCCGTCGGCTAGCAATAATCACACTGGACTTGCAGATGGTTCGGACTCTGAGCGGATTAGCATGTTCGGGGAAGGCCCCGCAAGCTTGTTTTTTTGCAATTCAACTCTCTGCTATTCGCTCGACTCTGGGTTTCTCTGCTCGACGATGACGCTACATCGCGAGGTTTTCTCTCCATGGTGCGTGATTGATTTTCCCCCTCGCCATTCAATACAAAGAAGGGGCCTCCCTGATTGCATAATCGAAAATAGTTAAGCGTTTCAGCACGGAGCGGGATGCCCGCACTGGCACTCCATGTTCTTAGTGCGGAGGCGGCGAAACTTTCCTCATCCCGCACTACTTACTCTCCGACCTCATGCAGCCCGGCCGACGCGGTATGTCTGCCCAACGTCGCGACCAGTCAGCACCATAAGACGGCGCCCCGGCTGACGTTCGTCGCGTGTTTTGTTGCTCGCCATGGGCGATCAATATCAGATCGTCTTGGACCAGACCCTCTCGCGCGTCCTCCAGCCACGCGCGTGCGACCACTGCTTCGTGCGCAAAGTCAAGGTGAGAGATTGCAGGCCGCCCGTCAATAGCCACCCGGCCCGGCTATGTTTATCCCGCCGGCCTGGCACTAATACTGATATGCCGCTCCGGTACAGTGCGAAAGGACCATCCCGTGCACGACATGCATCGACACGGGGCTCACCTGCTCGTACCAGCGCAGGCCGCAGTACAAGTTCAAGGCTTCAGCTGACGGCAGTGCGAACGGGAAAGGCAGCGCGAAAGAGTCTTCGCAACGCACAAAAAAGAAAGCGGCTCGAAGACTGCAAGAGTCTCAAGACAGCCAGACCTCAATTGAATTGACTTTCGACAGTAAGAGCGCATCGGTTGATTCAGGGCGCGAACATCGATTCGTGCCGTCAGTTCATCAATGCTTTAATGATGGCGGTCTTACAACAGCCAGTGGGGACTGGTTTGGTCAATCCGGTATCGTGGAGTTGGACAACGACAATGAGACACATCGCCGTCCATCAACAAGCCTAGTACCCATGGAGAGAGTTCCCGAGTTCACATCAGCAGCATTTCCAGATTTCTCACTAGGTGGCATGCACAACCTACCAGAGTCAATACTGTCTCACACCTCGGATCCACTTTCCATGGTGCGGATGCACCCATCACCAAAACTAGCGAACGCTCAACTCAGATGGCGGCCACCCTCACCGAAGCATTCGTCGCCAGCTCTGAGTGCCGCCTACTTGTCTCCTCTAGGACCTGCCAGGATATCCCAACTTATCAATATCTTTCTGGCTCGACTTCATTTATCCATGCCCTTCTTCAGGAGGTCATTCTTACTAGTAAATCTCAGGAGTCGTCGGCATGAGTACGACCGTCAGTTCAACGCCTTGGTGCATAGCATCTGCGCCTACACACTATTCCAGGCAATCCACGCCCAAGACAAGCCTTTACTACCAGATCGCCTAAAACTAGCCGAATCGGTATTATCGTACGTGGCAGAGCAGCATGGCGGCGCGGACTTTGGACAAGACCCATCGGTGGAAGCCGTTATGACCAGTTTCTTCCTCTTCGGATGTCAATTCTGCCGCGGCAATCATAATGCCGCAACGGTGCGGTTTCGTGAGGCTCTCACGTTGGCAGAGATTATGAGACTGCATGATCCATCAAGCTATGGCAACATCAGCCCTGATGAGATGGATCGGAGAGTACGTACGGTAACGGCGCTGGCGTTTGTGGAAAGGTGAGTTTGCATCTTGTGCTGCGACGGAACGGAATCAGGACACTGACCGCCATTTGCAGGATATATGCGCTGCAACATGGCTCTACATTACAAATGCCTCGCCTGATGGGTCTGGATATCATGGCTTTCCACAGGCTCATCAAGCGTGTCTCGTCAGCCGAAGAAGCTGTGGAAGATTTAGCTGTTGAGGGCTTAGGTCGCATGATCGACCAGATTGACTTCGTCGACGAGACGGTCGTGCGATGCTGGAAGTCCGACTGCAACCTGGACCCAAATACAAATCACATCTCCGCAGAGAAGCTGGTGCAGCTCCTAAGACGATATAGTAAGCCATTAGAAGCGAGTCCGTCCATGGAAAAGGGAGGTGCCCAGCACGCGGATATTTTACTCACTCGACACTGGATCCGCAACATGCTCTGGAACCTCGCCTTCCGTCACGGCTTCACCAGTCTCTCTGACCCCATTGTCGAGCTACGGCCTGACTACGCCATCGACATCGCCGCCGAGACAATTGATGCCTGCGACTTTTTCGATATACGTTGTTTAGAAACGCACGGAGTCGGGCTGGCAGAAAAGCTGTATGATATCGCGAGCAACTGCGTACGAATTGCGCAGACATTCCCGGCGAATAGCGGCGCGTTTGCCGGCGACTTTGGAATCCCCACCTCGGACCATGATTCCTGCGCTACGTCCATCAGTGGAACTCTAGACTCAAGCTCGTCAGCAAGCGACCCATCCGGATGGGTGACCCAAATGCCTACCATCGAGATGGACTGGGCGGCCTCGAGAACAGCCCAAGTGATGGAAACCCTCAACAGGTTTCTCGCGTTATTCGCACTGTTCCGCAAAGGAAAGCATCCGTTCCTCAAGCCATTCGTGCAGCTCATGGCAGGGCTGGACTTTCCCCAGATGACGACGGGCGACCCGCCATGGGATAACGGCGTGCATATGCCGCTTGTTATGTAGATAGTACTAGCACCAGTGATATGCCAGGGTGTAGATGGGACGGGGATTATGATTTGGCGTTCAGGGTAAATTATTCGGCAGTGGGTAAAATGTTCGGTAAAAAAAATGGAGAGCTATTTTTTTTTCGTACCGGAGAGTGCTTACAATTCCCATCCTTGGATAATGGCAAAGGCTGAAACCACCAGCTTGCCCCCGCATATTGCCCGCGCGCTTGTCATTCACCCGAATATTTTGAGCGAACACTTTGCCCGAAAGGCTATCCCCGGGCCGTCGCTTCGAAGCCTTTCCTAATCGGGACAGTTCCCGACAGAAACTGCCGCTGTCTTGAACGTGGCATGGCAGGGTGCTCCCGGGCGATACTTGGCATGCTATTTGTTGGTCCGTCCCTACGATGGCATCTTGCAGATCCGCGGCGGAAATGTTGCCTGGGCTTTTGTGGCGGGCGATAAGCCGGGTTGGTGGTTTAACCGTGCTTTTGACGCCCTTCCTAGTCATGGCGGCGTCGTTGGAGCATATTTCCGTCGTCTTTTTTGACTCGGACAGAAAAGGCGTCGGGTCATCCCCCGAACGCTATGAGGACCCCGCGATCTGAGAACTTCTCGCATCTGACGTCAGTAAGATCGAAACCGAGCACCGTCAGCAAGGCCTTTCGACGTCTGAAATTCTTCATCGGTATGCCCGTTTTCTCAACGACGCAACTTGTGGTATTTTGTTATTGTCTTAGGGGAACTTTGAGGACGCAGCTGGCTGCTGTTGCTGTATGCATGCTCCGAAGACCTAAGTATGTGTCTGAGAGGAATAATCGCAACTGAAACCAATGAAAATATCAACTTTTTGAGCTTCAAATGGGGTTGCTCCGCGTGCTGGTCCCCGAGAGCCGAGAGAATCGGCCACCGCATCCAAATCGCCGGCAAGTCGCGCAAGTCGGACCGCGATCTAGCGGTGACTGTGGGGCCGCAATCGCCGATTTCGGACGGACTCCGCCCGCCGGAGAAAAACCTCAAGCGGCACACATGACCCATCTTGTCTCACTCAACAACCTGCACCTTTTGAACCTCACTCACAACCGTGCATCTTCCAAACGGCCAATCTCAAAAATCAAGCCTGCACAAGCATCAGAATAGCCCGGCGTTATCCATTCAGCATTCACAATGTCCACAACACCATCGCAACCCCCAGCCACCTCCGCCGTCCCGGCGCAATCCGACCCCGCGGCCTTCGCCCACATCGAGAACTACATCGAGACCCGCTGCAACGCCTCCCCGATCTACAACTTCCTCTTCAACCCCGGCCTGAAGCTCACCCACGTCTCCAAAGGCCTTGTCGTCGCGCGTCTGCCCGTCACCGCCAACCACCTCAACTCCTCCGGTAGCATCCACGGCAGCGTCTCGGCAACCATCGTCGACTGGGCGGGCGGTCTGGCGATTGCGGCATGGGATCTGCGCGAGGCAACCGGCGTGAGCGTTGACATCAACATCAGCTACCTGTCTGGTGCGAAGCTGGGTGATGAGATTGAGATTGAGGGCAAGGTTGAGAAGGTCGGAGGCAGCTTGGCCTTTACGCATGTCAACATTTACAAGGTTGCTGCTGATGGATCGAGGGGTGCGACTGTGGCAAATGGAAGGCACACTAAGTTCGTGAGGAGCAGGTAATTCAGCATTCTGTGTGGCATGGAAGGAGCATGAAGTACTGGTGGGTGTCCGGGCTGGAATTCATGGCCTTCACCATACCTAGAGATGCTGCTGAGTGGCACAAAGACCTGCATAAACTATCCACTAGAAAGACTGAACATCATCGTCGGCTTTTAGTACTGCCATATCCTACAGCGACTGTCGTGTCGAGAATTTGTAGCTTTTGAAAGGGTTCCTGAGGCTCATTTAAGACGCTATTGGCCAGGTCTTTCATGGCAGACATTGGCGAGGCACCCCTTGTCACCCGGGGAGGAACGGAGTTCAAGCGATTTTCGTTCCTTGAGAAGTTCACTCTTACCTCATCGAGAGAAATTACTTGTCTTCATGAGGAGGCTGGTAGCAGGCTCTGGAAAAGGCGCCAAGTTCAAAAGAAAAAAAATATATATACAAGGCTCTCGAGTAAAACTTGCAATAGCCGCGGTCTTTCGTGAGTCGGATGATTGGTGGATCAGAGACGTCGGGCTGGTCGTGTGTGGCTCAAGATTTAGGCTGCAGCGTGAGCTGTTCCAGATGATTGGCCCACGCGTGATTACGTCCTCGCCGCTTACCCCTCAAATTCTCATGATGCTTTGTTTTCACGCGTCTTCAGGCAGGTCGTTGCCGTTCATTAGCTTGCAACGAAAGACTTCAATAGGATCAAGTTCCAGTCCTTGCGAATCTTTTATCAACCAAGAACAACTCAAATTTGCTCACGATGGCCGGTCCAACGGCATCAAACAGCGACGATGCAGAAGGTCGGGCAATGGAATTACAAGTCACCCTAAAGGGTGACAATTTCTGGGCTTCTGCCATGAAGCGGCTTGCAGAACACGATGTCAGCCAGCTTCTGAAGGCAGTTGGGCCACAGGGTAACCACGACGCAACTCTTCGTGGCCTCCTCGACGCAATAAATTCCCGGAAAAGGGAGTGCATGAAAAAGCGCTGGAAAGTAACCATCAAAGATCGCACCATCATCCTACGCGACATTCTCGAGAAGATATCTGTTTGGGTCAGCAAGGTGATTGTAAGTGTCAAGATGTGAAACTGAGAATATTCGCCGAAAGCTCGGAAAGAGTGCTGATAAGTGTGCTGATAGAAAATTGGAGACGTAGCAGTGCAGTACGACCCTGTGAGCGCAGCTCTACCGTGGGCTGCTGTCAGACTCGTAATGCAAGCTAGTGTCAACGATGTGGAAGTATTTGGTTTTGTCCTCGAATCCGTTGAGAGCATCACCAATGTCATCGCGACCTGCACCATATTTGAGCTTCAGTATTGCCGGCAATCAAATCTGAGGTATCCAGTGAACCCTTTTTATTTGGTGCCATCTTACTCTTCCCCGAATATAATAGCTGACAACTTCCTGCTTCTCTGATTCAGCTTGGAACTCTTGGCTCAATTGGGCGAGGGGCTAGTCAAGCTATATTCATCCATCCTTCAATATCTTGCCTATGTGCTTCGGTATTTTGAAGCCGGATCTGCCATCCGCTTTGTCAAAAGTACCGTCAAATCAAAGAGCGACTTAAAAGAACTCCATCACTCAATTGAACAAGAAAGGAGTAGGTTGTGGGATTTGTCCAAGCTCGCCGAAGCTGAGAAAGCCAACTCGATCCTGGTATCCATGAACCAATTGGCTCTTCAGAACACATCAGAGACATCTTTTCAAAAGAGGCAAATTTCAGATCTACAACAGATCTTGAAAGAACTTGCTGAGCCAATCAGCCGGGTTTCCTCTGGAATTGAAGCCATCCAAGATGGGCTGCACAGAACCGAGCGTCTACAGATTCTCAAAGCAATCTCCAACATTCCATACAGGCTGCACCACAAGACAGCCAGAAACGATCGTCTGAAGGGCTCTGGACAATGGCTTCTCAAGAAACGGGCATTTAGAATGTGGAGAGCAGAGAGCAGCTCTTCTGTCCTTTGGCTTCACGGCATTCCAGGCTCCGGTAAGACAAAGCTTGCGTCGTTGGTGATCGACGAATTGGAACAATCCGAGACTGTTGCATTCTTCTACTGTATGAGAAACCCAGCAGAGCCCCAAAGAGGTCAAGCAAGCAAGGTTCTTGCAAGCTTAGTACGGCAACTCTCTATTGTGGGCTCAAGTTCAATCATCCTGCCCCCTGTAGTAGCCAAGTACGACGAAGCTCTCTCTGGCTTTGCCGAGTTTCATGATGTTGCTTGGTCTTTGGACGAGTGCCAAGAAGTGTTCCTCGAGCTTATGGAGTATCACCCTTCTGTTACAGTCATCATTGATGCTCTGGATGAAATAAACCAGGAAGATCGGCAAGGACTTCTGGATTCGCTGAGTCGACTCCTTGACGAATCACCAAACCTTCTCAAAATCTTTCTTTCTAGCCGGGACAACCATGATATCTCACTTCGCCTGACCGGGTCGCCGAATATTTATATCGAAGCCGACGACAACGACGACGACGTTACAGCTTTCATGTAAGTACCTCATCTGCAGTAACAAACTTGCTGCAAGAGGCTGACCCTTCGGCACACAAAGCCAAAGCGAACTAGAAAAGGCTCGACTCCTGAATGGCAGACTAACAGAACATCTGCGGACAGAGATCACCCACAGTCTCATTCATGGCGCCCGTGGCATGTAAGAAGTCCAACCTGTACCATCACTATTTGAGCGGAACTAATAGCTCGTTCTTTCTTCAGGTTTCGCTGGGTTGCCCTCCAGATCCAATTTCTACGTCCCCTAAAGCTTCCCGCAGACGTTCTAACAAAACTTGGATCCCTCCCCGCAACGTTAGAGGAATCGTACTGGGATATCTTCCAATGCATACGGGCATCAGGGGAACATGCTTCCAGACTTGCGACGTTCATTTTTCAATGGCTACTGTATGCCCAAGGAACCCTGGCGACAGCCGAAATTGCCGCAATTGCATCAGCACATTTGTCAGCTGCCTCGCTACAATACAATTACAGCCCCTCCGAAATCTTCGATGTGTGCGACAATCTTGTCACAAGACGCTCCAATACTCGGTTAGGTAATGATTATTTAGAACTATCACATCTCTCTGTCCGAGAGTTCTTTGAAAACCTCACAAACCGAGGTATTCAAGAGTTCCTTCCTTCTACTAGTAATAAGGTCCTCACAGAGGCCTGTTTACGTAGTATTTTGCGTTCACCCCAGGTCACTGTCCTTGAAGGTTCAAGATCAAGGACTCGTTACCCATCATCCTTCTGGGACAAGCACGTTGAGAAGTGCGGAAATCTTCGAATGTCGGAACCTCTCAAAAGCCTCCTTGTCAGGTTTATATTTGGTGACGGTTATGTTTCCCGCGCCTTTGAGCAGTGGTGCCAAAAGTCCTCTCGGTACAAAAGGGCACAGGACAGTTTGAAAGCAATTCTCATGGATGACAACGTGCCCGTCGGCAGACAAGCCGCGATTGTAGGATCATCGGAACCCTTACTCCTGGCATTGGAACTCAATATGCCCGAGATTGCTGACATGGCCTGCCAGCTACGAAGGCTTTACTCAGACAAGTCGTCGCTTGACCCCAGAAGCCTTTCGGCCCAGGACTTCTTGGAGAAATCAGTACTAATATTCAGGCTTGCTGCTGTTCGCTACTGGCGTGTGAATGTTGGAATTTGCATTGGACGACATATTGTCATGCAATGTGTCAAAGGTGACTCTCAAAGCCTGCAGGGTATAAATCCTCTCAGAATGGCCGCTCAAGCAAATAATACAGACTTAATCAGTGGCCTTCTCGCACAAGAGCATGGAGGACTTCAAGCTGAATTAGTCGCCGTTGCCGAAGCCATAGACGAGGGTCATCTCGCAGCCCTACAAGTCTTGGATCACCACATCAGTTGCGGAATTCAAACAGATCAGAGAGCACACATACCAGTCGCCATAGCTACGGCGATGGAATATCGAGACACGTGCGTCAAAGACAAAGCTCCTCGCAGCAGAAGTTTGCAAATTGTGGCATCAGCCATTGAGATCTCAGATATAGCCACAGACCAGTCTAAGGAATTAGGGCAGGCTTTGTTATGCGCCGCAGCCTACAACAAAACACCGCTGTTGATTCGATTCCTGTTGAATCGGGGCATTGGCCTCACCGCACTGTCCAAAGCTCTCGCAATTTCGATTGCGAATGAAGACCCTGGTACCTCGAAGGTCCTCCTCGAACATGGAGCTAAGAAGGAAATTCATCTGGCGGTTACTGGAGCGGTCATTAATAGTGACCGGTCTGCAGCTATGAGGCTTATTGCAGCTGGGTATCCTATTGACGCCCAACATCCTCCTGGGCATAGAACAGCTCTGCATTACGCAGCAGAAAAGGGATTTCAAGACGTCATCAGCTGTATTCTTCAACGGAGGATAGACATCGACCAGTGCGACAACGATGGAAAAACACCACTTCATGTTGCGGCTGAGAAGGGAATGACTGAGTGTGTTTCAGTTCTTTTGGATTATGGGGCTGATGTTTTGGTAAGGGATCGGGCCGGTAAGCTTGCTTTAGATCTAGCCAAGGCGAGATTCAGAGAGTCAACGGCAGCTCTGATCACGAGGCGACTTCAGGAGTTAGTAGAATTTAACACTTGATAGCAATAGGCGGAACTGATAGAATACGGACGTTTTGTTGTTTCACACACGCATGTTAAAGATAAAACCGAGTAAGAAGAGACGCCAATCTTACGCACAGTGAAGGTCACTCAATGAAAACCATACCCTTTCTTCTTAAGACAGTCTGTCTTAGGTTCTGCGAACTCGTATCCGAAGTTCCACCAGATAGAAACGACGATGAAACGTACTTCGTAGTAAGCAAGACTACCGGCAACAGCATACGTCATGCGAGGAGCGTGGCGAAGCTTTGAAAGACTCCAGTTCACCCAGACGGTCGTGTTTTCTCTGGACTATGAAGACGCCCGAACCGGGCTCCGGCACGATACGTTCAGTAACACATCCCGCCGACAAAGGATGACTTCCGCCCTCGCTTGACTAGCCAGCCACCCGCGAGAGCGAACTCATCTGTTTGTTTAATAGTTCATAGTATCATATGAGGTCTTAATGCGTACTAAGAGTTCTTGACCCAATTAAGTCTTTCTACATCAATAATCAAGTACCAGATTGAACCTACCGAATGACGACTATTCGGCAGAGCTTGCAGCTCCAGCCATGTAACAAGAGACACTGGTCAATATCCAAAGTCCTGCCCCAACCCCATGGAAAGGGAGCGAACTACTATGCGTTCTACCTACGGTGGGATTCATATCTGTCCGCCAAAGAGAGCACAGGCCATCAACTAAAACCAAAGCCATTTATCCTTCTCGAGTGGTTCCAGCCCCGCATACAAAGGATCGTGTTCCACTCGCATCCGGTGGGATGGCCTTCATACACCGTACCTTTTCGGAGCCTAGAATGCCCTGCCTGAGCCCCGGGGACATGCAGCACAATATCCCTGGTAGCGAGAAGAGTGGAAAGGACCATTGTGATCAATACTTCTTGAGTTTGCACCCTTTCGGAAGACAGGGCGCCGAAGTGTAGCATTATCAGTTTACCAGAACGGCAGACTGTCCGACGCACGGCAGACGCAGAAAACCCTGCCCCTGACATGGTTCGAGTGATGTGGACTCCCAGAATGACATGATTTTGCACGAAGCTAGTGCATTGTAGGTGGAGTTGCCATCGCAAGATCCGTTGGCCACTGCTAACAGTCAAAATACCGATCCCCGTTGTGACTGTTCTGCTCCATCACACAGCGGAATGCGCGGGATGCGTGCTTGGGACTTGGTTCTTGATGTCACCTCCTCTGGCTAGGTACGGAGTCCCATTTGTGAGCAGTGCAAGGTCCCAGATTAGGCTGAATAGGCGCGAAGAACCAGGGAAATGTCACAGGAGGTGGGTCATCATACAAATTAAAGCTTCGGATGCAACATGCGTACCTGTGATCCAACGCTGATGACAGGGAGCTTTTGCAGCCGGGAGAATAGATTCTTGCGTTGCAGGGTTGAGAACTCAAATAAGGTACCTCCGAATTATTGCCGTGTCTTAAACGCGAGTCTGTCGAATGCAGGTTTGTAGACAATCTGGCCCACTAGTAGAATGTGAGGGTAGCAATCAAGGGTCCTAGTACACAAACTTGTTGGTCCAAAACGGGCAGCTCGTGGGTAAAAAATAACTCAACCTTAATTCCAATGGTTTGCTTTATCATCACATCTAATCAATCTAGGTGGATAAGGTGAGGCTCGGGATCGCCCTCGGATATGTCCCGGAACTCTTCAGAAGTCACATTAAACTTAGCATCCCCGTACAGGATTTAACAAGCGAGTTCAACATCACCACGTCCATTGTCCACACCGGAACAGCTACCCTGGCATTGATTTCTCGGTTACGATAATGCCCACAAAGAATGGTGACCAAGCTGGGGTTAGCCATTGCTTGAAGAAGCAATCCATCATAGCCGAGGGGGTCAGAAATGCCCTCAATTCCAAGTCGCATGCTACCTCTTGACGTGCTACCTGGTCGAGTTTGACGTTTTATGCCGATTTCTCTTTTGGTTTCTTTATTCCTTTCACGTTTTTGTTCGTTGGAAACAGGGGTTCAAAGCGTTTGGCGCGAGAAATGAGCCCCTCATCTAGAACGCACACACTCTCGGACAGCTTGTTATAATCACAACTGATCCCGGCGGGCTACTCACGAATGCATAATTCAGATGACCATTTTCTGAACCAGTCTATATGAAACAATGTACCACTTTACCGTCTTTCTAGCCCAAGAGCATTGAACCATGGGTGACATATAAAGGGTACTCATCAGGTCTGCTGGCTGTTGCGTAATAAGAGGAGCCCGGACCTTCCAGAAGAGGAGGCTCGCCGACTTAGTTACCTTGCATTCGGGCCAAGAAGGTAGTGTGCCCAAAGTCTACAGCTAGCTTCACGCATATGCAGCTGTGCGGCTACTCAACACCATCGAACCATTAAGCCCCTCTCCGTCTGCATGTCCAATTGTTAGGATCATGCGAGATCTAGGTGGGATGAAGTCGTGTTTTCGTAGCCTGACTGAGCCTAAATCCGACATCGCCGAGAGGAAGCATAAAGAAGGACTCATACTCAGCATGGATGAGTTCAAGAGTTCAAATACGCTTTGGGAAACACATCAAGATTCGAGTTATAGCAGCAGCTGTGCCTGGTCGTCTTTGTCGTTTTCTGCGACGCTCTCTTGTCTGCTCTTCATCACGATAGTAGTTCACACTACGGCAGAGCTACATGGCGGCAAAGCTTCTCTGGACACTTGCAGTATCGCTGGCTTTGGCCGGCATAGGCCAGAGCGCGACTGTGCCAGGCAATGATGCTGCTCTCGCTGCGGCAGTGGCCGCTCCAAGCCGGTACATCGTCCTGTTTGAAGAAGGGGCGGTCGCCAACTTTCAAAAGAGAGACGGCACAATCGTAGGGTCCTCGGACAGACGAGTTGCTATACGTAAACGCTGACGATTTTAAGGATGTCAGAGGCTTTGCAACAGCCGTGTCGTCTCACATCCAGAAGAACACGAAGCCGGCCCTGACCTTCGATTCCAGCCTGTTTCGTGGCGTCTCAGTCGACGTGCTTGATGCGAACTCGACTTCAGTTGACCAGATTAAGGCTATCGAGGGCGTTTCTCAGGTCTGGCCCGCGGGACTGTTCACCATTCCGCCCACTTCAGAAGCTGTGATCTCCGATTCCGACCGGCCCACATGGTCGCCGCACAACACCACCAGGGTGAACGAAGTCCATCAAAGGGGGCAGAAAGGTGACGGCGTTGTTGTCGCTATGATTGACAGTGGTGTTGACTACAACCACCCTGCCCTCGGCGCAGGATTCGGCCCCGGTTTCAAGGTTGAAGGCGGTTATGATCTGGCAGGCGACAACTACAGTCCCGGGGGACCGACCAACCCGGACTCGGATCCGATGGACTGTGCGGGCCATGGTACTCATGTTGCTGGCATCATCGCAAGCCAGAACGAGTATAACCCGGGTGTGGCGCCGAACGCGCGCCTTCGCATGTACAAGGTCTTCGGTTGCGAAGATGGCACCACCGAGGACATTGTCATTGCTGGCTTCTTGAGAGCCTTTGAAGAAGGAGCTGATGTGATTACTGCATCTCTCGGCTCGGCACTTGGTTTTCCCTACATTGCTGCATCCATTGTGGTATCGAAGATTCAGGCCGCAGGTGTGGTTGTCACTGCCGCCGCCGGGAACAGTGGCAGCGCTGGTAAGTCTACCAACTCCAACTCCTGACACCGCAGCCTTAACTGACCACCTTTAGGACCCTTCTGGACCACCAACCTGGGAAACGGCTTCGGCACCACAACGGTCGGAAGTGTTGAGCAGAGCGACCGTGTTGTGTACACAGTGAAGGCGCGATCGGCCAACGGCACGACTCGTGATATTGTACAGTCCTCTAAATGGCATTGCAAGATGTTATCTGCTGACCAACCTTTCCAATCTAGATCTACATGGAACCTACGTGACGTCCCTTCGATCTCGTCGGCGATCATGGTACATTCTTCTATCCGGATGTCCGAACTCGGGACGTTTGCGACTTCCTAACTACCCAACCAAGAGTTCCCAAGGGCAACGTTTTGGTGCAAAGGTGTGTCCGATCCAGAAGATCCTGCCCAGAGCTCTGCTAATGTTTCCTCTTACAGACAGGGCGACTGCGATTGGTCAAGAATGGATTTGATCACTTGGGGTCGGGTCGAATGGGTGTTCTATTACGGCAAGCAGGGCGAGGGACTACCAGTTCCAAATCGCTTTATTCAAGATGCTGGAGCTCAAGCCAAAGGATGTAAGTGGATATCGTGCCGAAAATTCCATGACTGCGAAAGCTGATCGCGACGCGTAGTGGCCGGAATTACCTACGAGGACGGGCAATGGCTGCTGCAACACTCCGACAACAACATCACAGTCACGTTCGAGTTTGAAGAGAACCCTAGGCCAGTCTCTCACCGTTGGACCGACGCCAATGGAGTCAGGACGAGTGCTTTCAGCTCCTGGGGTCCAACATTGGATTGCAGGATGAAGCCAGAGATCGCCGCGCCCGGTAAGCAAAAGTCTTTACAGACATGCTGCTCTTCTCATTCGGATGTCTCCTAACACAGTCCTGCAGGCGCAACCATCCTCTCCACGTATCCCCTCAAGCTTGGGAAGTGGGCCACACTTTCGGGAACTAGCATGGCAACTCCTTATGTATGAATCCAAACTTCACAGCAAAATGATTGCATGTACTGACGAAGGTGAAGATTGCCGGCGTTGCGGCTCTTATACTGGGGTCCAAGGGAGGCCGCGCTGGTTGGGGCCCTGATGCCGCACGATTGGTGCACGAAAGGCTCATTGCCAGCGGTCAGCCCGTCTCCATGAGAAACGACAACTCTGCTTACACGTACGTTCTCCGCCAACATTGCCACATTTCGCCTCTCATACACGTCCATATGCTTACATGACTACAGTCCCGTGGCTAAGATTGGGGCTGGGATCGTTGATGCCGTCAGGGCGGTCGAGTACAACACGTTCGTGTCGCCTGCCAACCTCAACCTCAACGACACCGTGCACTTCAACGGCGTGCACACAATCAAGCTCACGAATAGAGGCCAAGAGGTGGTTACGTACAATGCTACTCACCAGAATCTGAATGGCTTTCAAGCGGTTTCGATCAGCACCAAGTACGTGGACACAGATCCCGACATCGCTGGGTACTTCGCGTCGGTGGCCCTGTCAGCCGAAAGTGTCACAGTCGGACCAGGTGAGACGGTTGAGATAACGGCGTCATTCACGGAACCGGACAACGGCGTCTACGGGCTCATGCCCGTGTACGGTGGGAACATTCATCTCTGGGGCTCCAATGGAGAAGACGTCCGGGTCACATATATGGGTACGAGCTGCGGTCCTGCCCGTCGATGGTTGTTGCTAATATTTCCTTCTGCGCAGGCGTCAAAGGTCCCCTTTACTCTCAGAACTCATGGCTCTACACCCCGTCATTTATCCAGAACAAGAACTCGGACAGTCTCATTGGTTTCCCTGACGGGGAGGAATATTTCATTGGCCAGTGGGAGAAGCAGCCGGCAGCTCTTTATACCAACAGCTGGGCGAGTGAGGAGCAGAGTTTCGATGTAAGTCACCAACCTCCCAACGTGGACACCTCCAAAATTGGACGTTTTTGGCTAACTGCGGTCTTGTCATCTAGTACGTGGCCAAGGACTGGACGCCTGAGGACTGGGTTTATCCTCCTGTTCCAGGCAAGAACAAGTGGTTTGGATCCATGACCAGTTCCGAACGTGTTTTCCCCGCCCTGTTCCAACCTCGAATTCCCACCGGGAGGATGTTTGCTTATGGCTCCATGAACATCAGCCAGGGCACTACTCTGGTACCCGGCGAATACCGCATCCTGGCCAGGAGTTTGCGGATATATGGTGATCGCTCCAACTTGGATGATTGGCAGACAGCTTTGTCAAATTGGTTCACCCTCAAGGCGCTGCCCCCATCAAACTCCACCACCACCACCACATCTCAGACGGCTACTTCTACTTCAACCACTGCACCCACCTCCGCTGCGCCACTCCCACCTATCGCTGTCTGCGGCGAGTCCGTTCCCATCAACCTCACGGCTCGCATTACTACAGAGACCAGCAGATATGGTCTCAAGTTGAGCTCCGACTTCTTGGTCTACGACCGCCGCGGCGACGGTACGCATTTCGAGTGGGCCCTGACCAACGAAGGTTACCTCAAGACTCGCGACATTTCGCGCAGTACACCAGTGGACATCTACGCAGCTGTGCATTCCAACAATAACGGCTTAATCTACATGTATACGCCTGGCCAGATATCGGGAGCGTTCTCGTATCTTACTTGCGCGCGACAGGGAACCGAACTGCTGTGCACAGCCAACACGAAGTCTTCTTTCTACGACTGCCAAGATCCCGAAGACAACGAGGCCTACGTTCACATCCGCAGCGGCCCGGAAGTTCGGAGCGGCTGTCGGCAGGTAACTTTCAACTTCGAGGATCTTCCGCAGGCCTGCGACACGCCAACCGCTAGTTCTCCTGCGACGGTCAGCGCAGCTCCGACGGTGAGCCTCATGGTTTGAGAGTGGAATATTTTTGGGGGGAGGGGTTTGGGGATTTATGGGATCGATGCTTCATCATTCTTTTCCCAGCTTCACGGTCACTCTTTCGTTATTGTCTACCTCGTGGACAGCCACCCTGGTCCCTGTTTGGGAGCATTTCTGTTGCTTATTTGTGACCTGCTGTCATTTGCTTTACTTTTCTAACATGTACATATTTACAGACAAATTATAAGAGACATGACATAGGTCACGAAGTCATTGCCACATTGTCGTGTTGTGTTGTGATCCGGGCAGAATTTTGTTCAGGCCATTTCGACCCTGAAGTCAAAGACATTCGTGTCTTTCACTACATGCTATGAGTATTATGACGATCGGATAGGAGGCATTGAGGACTGCTTGCGTTGGGTGCTATTGGTGTGTGATATTGGGGTATTCTTTCGCTTGGCACTTCTCAGGGGACCAGAGAATTTGGTAGTTGCCATCACCAACTGGTCGGTTTAGATCAAAGCGACTCGAATGAACTTGGATATTTGCTTATGTCGCGATGGGGCCCCGACCCCCAAGCTTGGTCGGCTTGACTGTTGTTGCTGAATTGCATGGTGACTTTCGGCTTTTGAGAGAGCCGCCCCATATGACTTTCTGTGATCGGCGCCCCGCCAACAGTCTAACAGGAAACCTTATCTTCTGCCAGATCCAGAACTCGTGAGTATGTGTCCCGGGAGAACCGTTCCGAGGCCAACTCAGTGGAAGAAACGGTGATGTGACTAGTTCTCCATGTGCTGTCTCTGAGACCACCCGGTCCATGTGCTTGCAGGACTAGGGGGAGGCGCTAAGCCATACACCTGATCCCGCTTGTACACACTACCGTGGCCCCATGTTGCACGAACCTCCTGCTGAGCTTCTAAGCGTGCCAAGCTAGATCATTAGCATCGAAAATGCTCGAGTCTCGGAGCGAGCGGGACATTTTTTCGAGATTCTCCGGCCTAGGCGCCTCACACTTGGCGGCCCCAAATGCCGAGACGCCATAACGATACGTGACCCGACTCCCGAGGGCAAGTAGTGATGACATATATATCAACATGAACGATTAAGAGACTTTTTGTGATGCACTCTGGCCCTCCAAAGTGTTCCTGGCAGAGGCATCTTGTGATCAACAAGGTGTGCCCGCAGGCGGTAACCTGCTATGCGAAAGAATCAATAAATGAAAGTTAGAAGGAAAAAAGAGACCTCTCCAAGGCCCATATCGGCAGCGGAGTTTTGGATTTCTGTTTTATAAAATCGTTTCATCAGCCTGCAGCATAATTCAAGTATGAACTTTTGGTTCTGCGATTTGCATCTTGAAGAAGAAGAAGAACGACTTCAGCGCTAAGTATAACGGCTCCGCACTGAAATGTAGACTTGGACTTCAGCGCGCAGTAGTCAAAAGCGCTTTTGCGCGAAACAGGGGCTCGGGCTTGAGAAGGTGTCCCTAAGGTCCCCCTACCTTATGCAGGCTTTATATAGCCCCGAACTTTATGTACGCCTCATACTTATAAGAGAGGGAGTGCCGTGTTAAAACAAACACATATCTGTGGCTTTCTGTAATCCATGTTATATGGTACAGTATTCAGTAATTGAATAACAACATCATACTGCCGATCTGACTTTAAGTCATTAGCATCGGCGTCATCACCAATTTCACGGAGTCGCTCGTTTCGAGCTTGCATACGTTTATGCTCGCCTTTATTCTTTTCTCTCTCCATCATTGACTGTCAATATGGAGCCTCTCGAAGTTCCCTTAGCGCCAGAGGCGACGTTCGTGAGGATGAGAAAGGACTACTCCCGATCTCTGCTTCAACTTGAGCCTTCGCAGCAGCCTACTTGGGGCAGAGAAAGCCGCGGATCCTGGATGCGCTCAGTCGGATCACTATTCCTTGTGATGTTCGCGCCGACGTTGGTCATCTCCACCACTGTCACTCTTTCTGCATTCCAAGGCTCTCTCTCCGAGTTCCTGAAGGCCGTTCTACAGGACGGATTGATCTCTGTTGTATGGTCCAATTGGCCGCAGTTCAGTCTCAAGGTCACGGGCGTGTTTACGCTGTGGGTTATGTTCCAAGGCATCCTCTTTCGATATCTTCCAGGGCCAACACACCACGGTCAAAGAAGCCCTGCCGGACACCTGTTGACCTATCGAACTAATGGATTAAACGCTTGGTTCGTTACCCATGCATTTGCCGCTGCGCTTTGCTACTTCGACTTTTTGGATCCTGCCTTTATCCCGAAGAATTGGGGCAGTCTGGTCCTCTCAATGAACGCTGCCGGCCTAGTGCTCTCTGTCCTGGCTTTCATCAAGGCGCATCTGAGACCAACGCATGCGGATGATCGGAAGTTTAGTGGTGAGGCAACCGCGAAAATATGTTTGAATGCCCCGATAATGATTAACATTTGCCAGGATCGGTATTATACGACTTGTACATGGGAATAGAGCTCAATCCAAGAATTTGGGGTGATTTCGATCTAAAGTTATTCACCAACGGTAGACCCGGCATCATTGCATGGACGCTTATGTAGGTTTCTACGAAGATTGTCCAAAACTCACACACGTATGCTGATTCACTCCTAGTGATTTGTCCAACATTGCGTATCAGTACGAGATTCATGGCCGGATCGACCTTAACATTGTTCTTGTTACCATCCTGCACGCAGTATATGTCCTTGACTTCTTCGTCAATGAGTCCTGGTACCTGCGCACTATCGACATTGCGCATGACCACTTCGGCTTCTACCTAGCTTGGGGTTCTTTTGTCTGGCTCCCTAGCATGTACACCATTCAAACCCAGTATCTTGGACTTTACCCAACAGCCACATCAACCATTTACCAGGTCGTTATCTTCTCTATCGGAGTTGCTGGGTACATCATCTTCAGGTCCGTCAATAGCCAAAAGGACCGGGTTCGGCGCTCCAATGGCCGTTGCTCCATCTGGGGGAAGCCAGCTAAGGTCCTTGTTGCATCTTACAAGACCTCGGACGGTCACAGTCATCAGAGCCTTCTCATTTGCAGTGGCTGGTGGGGCTGGTCGCGTCATGCCAACTACTTGGGAGATTTGTTTTTGAGTAGCGCAATGTGTGCTTTGGTCGGATCTGACAAATGCTTGGTATGGTTCTATGCGATGTTCATGACGATCTTGCTGGTGCACCGGTGCATACGCGATGAGGCAAGGTGTTCGAAGAAGTATGGAGCGATGTGGGGGGAGTACTGCAAAATTGTTCCGTGGCGAATCTTACCTGGGGTTTGGTGAGGTTTTGCGTTCAGCTCCAAGCCCGTGTCAATATTGAAGCTGAAGGTATATAGAACATAGAATTTATTACCACCGCCTGTGCAAAGCTAGTTTATTTCTAATCATGTCTTCAATGATCATGATTTACGAAAGCCAGTGTCTATTGGATAGAGTCGCCATGAACGCCCACCAGCATATCATTCGTGCCGTATGTTTTCCATATCTGACACTTAGGTAGACTACCGGTTCGCCCAGAAGACAATGAACTTTGTCACAGTCTCTTCAATCAAAAACGGTATTTCCTTTCTCACTCGAATTCAACTATCACAAGAACTTAATCTTCACATAGGTTCCTCAAACCATAGTGCTTCAACCATCAGAATGGCCTTGAACTCCAGCCAATGCCCGGCCAGACGGCAACGGAGTTGGACTTCTTGTCGGCAATTTTGACACGAATCGGGAGACAGACTTGCTGGGGGAAGAAGAGAGTGAGAGTTCACTGAAGTGCAGGGCGGAGACAGGACCACGGAAAGCGTTCGGAAGCTGAAGCCAGTGACTGCCGAAGGTATGTGAGCACCAAGCAGCCGCAGGAACGTCAGATTGGATGCATGCTGCTTTGTAGATCTACCCAATCCCTCGAAATAAAACATATCTCATGCTATCCAATCATCGAATGGTTTACCTTTAGCGTATTTGCCTGGCAAAATGAACCGTCGGTGTTTGTGTGTCACTGCTCCCGACCGCGATAGGGCGCACTTGTCACCTAAAATCGAACTGTCCCAGTGAGTTGGTGGGGTCGATCCGGGCTTTGCACCGCCGAATAATGAGTCACTGCCCTGAACGCGGTCCGGAACTTATTTCCAAACGCCGAACTTCCGATTCCAATAAGACTCTTACTTCAAACTCGTTTCCCGCTCAAAGTCCGGCGTGTTATTGCTTTGTCGTTATGAGTCTCTCAGCGCGTGCGACGGTGGCGTCAGCGCCCGCCAACGGCTCACTGCTATGGGATGTCCAAGCCGATCTCTGGAACCCAGACAGCAACCCTCAGGGCTACGTGAGCTTGGGCATGGCAGAGAACGTCTTGATGCAAGAAGCCCTCCTCAAGCGCGTTGCGCAGGTTCCTCTCATCCCAGCTACAGCCTTCACTTATGGCGATGGTACAACTGGGTCGAAGCGCCTCAAGAACGCCCTCGGAGCGTTCTTGACCAAGCATTTCCACGCCTATCGGAGGGTAAAAGCTTCACACATCACGATCACGAACGGCTGCAGCGCAGCCATCGAGCATCTCGCCTGGGCCTTCGGCAACCAAGATGATTTCTTCCTGGTGGGCAAACCATTCTTTCGCGCTTTCGTGCCCACGACCGGACTGCGGGTAGCCACAAATCTCATATCAGTTCCATGCGAGGGCCTTGATCCTTTCGGTATCGACGTCGTCCAGAACTACGAGGGAGAAATAGTCCGGGCCCACGGGCGTGGCCAGAAAGTGGCAGGCATCATTCTCTGCAACCCTCACAATCCCCTCGGTCGATGCTACACAAGGGACGCAATCATTGGTCTGATGAGACTATGCCAGAAGCATAAACTTCATCTCATCAGCGATGAAGTCTATGGTCTCTCGACATTCACAAATGATATTGATTCCATCCCACCATCGACACCATTCACATCTTGCCTCTCCGTCGACACCACAAATATCGTCGATCCGGCTCTCATTCACGTCGTCTGGGGGTTTTCAAAAGACTTTGGCTCCAACGGAATCCGCCTTGCTGCTGTTATTTCCCAGGAGAACCCGGCACTTCATAGAGCCTTGGTCCCCGGTGCACTCTACAGTATGAGCTCATCTTTGGCAGACCACACCTTCTCCAGCATTCTAGAATATGAGAGCTGGGTAGATGATTACTTGGTAGAGAACCGAAGGCTACTTGCTCGTCACCACAAGTTCATAGTAAACTGGGCTCGGGATCACAAGATCACATATGCTCCAGGTGCAAACGCAGCATTTTTTCTATGGGCTGACCTTGGCAAGGCATACCGTGACCGACACCCCGAAAAGATCATTGAAGACCCAGAGAAGGAGATTATGGCAATCATGTTACAGCACAAAGTCTTTCTTGCGCCTGGGCAGGGTTTCGGAGCGGAAGAGAATGGTTGGTTCAGGCTTGTGTTTTCGATCAACCTCAAGACTCTCACCGAAGGCTTAAGTCGAGTCATGCTTGCCCTTGAACACCAATGAAAACGCTTAGCTGTAATATTCTAAACAAATCATAGAGGCATAGCAAACATATTCAATGAAACCGTAACCGTCTCAATGACCGGCGGACAAGCACATGCGGGAGTAGCCCATAATAACCGTCCGACTATCCTGCCCTCTTTGACCAGGATTCCGACACCCTCAGGAGAGGTAGTGTATTTAGAGTAGCGGAGTCCAGGTATTCTATAAGCAATGGCACCAAACGCTTCAGACCGCTGGTTGTAGATAGCCGCGCGGTACACAAAGTTTCTGCGGCATGTTGGGCACTGCGCTGCTATCAGCCATCCTTGATGGCGCATGTCGCCATGCACAGTACCTCCAAGGGCGTACACATGATGTATTTGGGGCAGAACATTGGCTCCAACCCAAGGTGGGGTTTGAAGTATGTACATTAGGTTGCGATCTCTGTCGTTAATTCGGGGGGTTGTCGTTCGTGGCCCTTGAGACCCAAGTTGTAGCATGTCGTCAACAGCTTGGCCAGTTTGTTTCGGCGCTCTTCGTCATGAAGTATAGCCTCAAGAATGCTTTCTGGTAAATGGAACCAACGCCCACCAAGAGCCTTGACAAACTCCTCGACAATCGGTCCAATAAGGTTGAGGGCGTGGTAAATGTGCATCCAAAAGCCTTCCAGATTGGGTCCTTGGCGAGGTGCTCGCTCCGTCCAGAAAACCTCTCCAATTTTCGAAAGCGTCAGTCGTGGTCCTTCAGAAACGCTTTCGAATTGAACTGGGTATAAAGGGTCTTCCGTCCTTGGGCCGAGGTTGAACGTGGCAGCATCGAAGTACCCCTGCCGCTTCACTGAAGGAGAATCTGCCCCAGGACCGTCACCGGGTGTCATGAGAAGCGGGCTCATGTCACCACTCGCTAAGCATGCTTTTTGAACAATGCGAGATGCCTCTTCCAGGTTGTCGGAAGGTAGCTCAGAAAACTCAGGACCAATGAGGCCGAGCAGGGCGTAAAAGAAGTCTTTCTGGGAACGACAACCCCTGCGGCACAATAGTGAGAAAGCCATGCCGAAATCCAGTCGTTTACCCTCCTTGATGATCATCCGCGCTTCCTCGGGCTTGCCAAGATTCCAAGGAACGATGTTTTCTCCCAATTTGGCATAATCCTTTTCCAGGATATGAACATTGCCGACTTCACGAATGGATGTCTTCCAAGCTTGGCGTATTTCCTGGATAAATACGTCCTTAACGTCGGGTTGAATCTGGTGACCATGTATCATGACCCTGAGATGATTTGCTCGGACGAACTCCATCATCGTCCATACTCGGCTGAACCACTTGGCGTTGCAAACACCTGTGATGCCTGAGACTCGCTCCTCAAATGACTTCCCATCACGAAGTCTGGCAAGTACCTTAGCCGTAACATCTTCCATCACCACCAATGTAAACCTCGAATTTTGAAAGATTTTCGGAATCAGGGAAAGAATCTTCATTTTCAATGGATCATGCCACTGAGGGACACTTAGATAGTCGTACCACATCTCGATGCTGGAATTCGTCTCTTTTTCCAAGCTCTCGTATATAGATTTTGCGGATGAAAGCACTTTGAGGGCTATTTTCTCGTCGGTTACTGCGCTCGTCGAGTGTCCATGGTTTTGCACATCAGAGACTTCGGGATTCCAGACGTGGGAAATTGTTGCAAAATTGACGTCCTCCATACAGCTAGGGTGCCTGTCAAAGAGCAGGATCTTCTTGTCAATTGAATCGTAGACCCTGCTGAATGTCGGAGTTGTTGCCATCACGTCAGATTCAACTACGCGCAGAGTTCGAACCAGCGCATCGGATCCTAGTGGAAGCTGGCACTCGATGCATCGCAGATCTTCTGGGAGCTCCTCGCACCACAGGGTTGACAGCTTTGACATTTCGATGCTTCAGGTTTCTCAAATCGCAGTTATCTTGTTCGCTTTGGCTTCTTCGAGGTTCGCTTTGTTGTCGGATCGATGTCTTCGTGTGCTGACATCTACGGGCGGGGTCGTTCCAAGAACTTGGAGCCTTCAATAAATTGAGCAGTCGCTGTAGTCACACAAGGTTGTAAGACCACTTCTTAAATCAAGGACGTCGTCCCACCCTCTGCCAAAATATTGCTCAGTCACGTACCACTTTACGATTATCTTCCCCATCCTCAAGCATATTAGTTGCCCTGAATTGGACCAACTCCCAGGTTCAAACTCAGTCTGATTCGTCCCTATGTGGGAATTTGCAGGCTTATCAACAATACCCCTGGAATTCCGTAAGCATCCGATGGAGATTTCATGTAACCATGGACAAGGCTGGCAAATCACAAGTATGGAAATGCCAAGAATGTGGTCTGCTTCTCCCAGGACTTTCGGAAGATGTGGGCGCACCGGCAAGTCCGATGGGGGTCAGTAGCTTTCAAGATCTACCTTACGTCGGTGGAGTCGCATGCTATCTTTGAGAAATATGAAGCAAACAATTGACTCATTCCATTGACTTGAAACTCAAGTATTTCAATCTCTTAGGTTTCTAATCTTGAACATGACGAAGAAGACCTTTGGTTTCTTTGAAGTGAAACAATTGGGTAGGAGCTCAGGGTTTGGAGCAGATTTTACCAAGTTTCCAACCATATGAGTGATTCCGCGTAGGCAAGTCTCATTTGCCGTAATTAAATGTTTCTTCTGTTACTTGGAGATTGCTTTTTTTTTTCTCGTTGTCTCCAACTATTGTGCATTGTTTTATCAATCCCAAGTGCCAAAGATATTGAACCTCGGAGCCTAAGTTTCGTGTCTTTTCCTGTTTCGCGATCGCTTTGTGAGCCCTTTGTGAGCCTGTGACTATCCCAAATACCGTTTAAATGACAGATTGCTATGTCATTTCATGCATTCTTGAGTGAGTATAATGACATGATTACACATAGGTGGGATGAGAAAGTGTCCTTCAGGGCTTGCAAAATTTGGCCCTTCTTGAGCATGCGCCTTCTGTGGAATTTCTCTGTCGGATTCAGGAATGAACACAATACAGCATAAATCGAAACTCTCATGGTGTATAGCAAGAAGAACTCTTATTGCGGTGTATGTACACTCTTTGCGTATTGCTAGCAATTACGAGGTACCATCCTTGCATCGACCTCCCCCTCTTATCTCTCAAACTATACTGCTTGCCACTTTGAACGTTTCATCAAGCAGTAGCAGTCTGGGCATCAATCTCACCAGACGCAGTGCCCGTAAAGCCAGCTCCACCACTGAAATCAAAATCAAACTCCTTCGCCCCCTTGACGGTGACATTACTTCCCCAAAGCTCAACAGTCTGTGTCAACGTAACAGTCGCAACAGTGTTTGCTTGACCTAGAGTATAATCATCAGCCACGGTCTTTTTCAAGATATCTCTAAATTCGGACGTGATACTTACGGACGCCGCCAAAATCGTACGTGAAGCTCGGGTCCGAGCATGACGCAGTCTCGGTCTTGGTCTGGGGGTTGTAGAGGTAGCTGCAGGTCACCTCGATCGGTGCCTCAAGCTCGCTGTTGTGGTACGTCGCATCGACCTTGTATGAGTTGAAGCCGCTGACCGGGTACGAGGCCGAGCCTGTGAAGTCCCAGTAGCCGTAGTCGGCGCGGGGGAGAACTGCAGCAGTAAAGGTGGCCGCTAGGGCGAGGACGGAGGTGATTGTGAAGCGCATGTTGACGGTTGTAAAGGGGGGGTTCAATGTGAGACTGCTATGGTCCATTCTATTCAAATTATGGATAAAATGGAATTTAAATAATAAAATCGACCGTTGTATTGCTGTGACGTTGAATGGAAGTCGTATTCCCCCCACTTTCACAAACAAAGACGCGGAGGCCATGCAATGATCATCATCACCGCAGCGCGCTAATTTCTCACTAACAGGCGCGCAGAGGGCCAACGCAGCGCTACATCGCCTTACTGCTGCACTTACAGGCATCGTCGCAGGGCGAGCGTTCCGGAATACGAAGGATGGGCGACCATTTTTACCTTTGCGGGGGCTAGGATGCACCCGATGGCGTGATGGCCCGCCACCCGTCCCCCAGAAGGCCGCCGATGCTGCAAGGTACTGCAACGGTGCGGCGCAACTCTAGTACCAGGCAAGGTCCGAGATCTGTCAAGCTCTTAGGTGACTGAAAGTGATGATTGGAGGGAAAACAAGATGGTCAGTGATGAAAAATGTAATGTTGCTTTACAGCGCTGCATGACCGCTAGTGGAGTGTTACTGACCGACTGTATGCAGGGCGGCTTCGGTCGTTACTATTCAGGTGATAGCGAAACCGAGGTGCCGCCTTTTCGGCCGATAGGTCGTACAGTCTTTGTTGATCAACCAGACCATCGATCGGGTGAAGCGGGCCGACCAGCGTTGTTATGCTAGCAGTAACGTCGCGATTAATTTCCAACCTTAAAATAGGCACGGCGGAAGACTACGTGTAAGAGTCCTACAAGCACTCAAAGACGCCAGCATTCCGCCGCGGTGTGGGTAGGAGAATGCGTGCGCTAGAAGAATTGGGGAAAACTTAGCTTTGAATTACGCAGTGTGATGTAGTGAGTGTTCCATATAAAAGCTCTGAATTGTGTGGAGAGTCCTATTCAGGACGAGCCTGGATAAATCGGCTTTCTTCGAGTTGTTATTGCAATGAGGGCCAATTGAAATTGAAACTTTGCGTCTTGCGTTGAGAAATACAATGGACAAAATCAAGCCTTTGTAGGCCTGTTGACTTCTCAATTGCCTTCTCTTGACTCTGACTAGAGACTGTTGCCTTTCAATGAATGAAGCCGGGGATACTTGACGCCCACTTGCGGCCTTAATCACAAGGTGGCTCCCATCCCAGTCGTACGCGCCCCCTCGATGCAAGGCCGGCACACTGTGTTTCGGCAATTTCACCATCAACACTTGAGGAGGTTCAGCTATCGTCATCTGATGTACAGAGGGTTGGATTCATACCCCTCACACAGTAGCATGTCTTACTCTTTAACTCATGGAAACTCGTTACGAAGAAAAAGGAGTAACATGTTGAAATTTCTTCACTTTAAGTGATCACACCACTAATTTGGTCTTGTTAATTTGGTCTTGTGAACTAGCTTTTATCATACTATCACCTTTTGATAAGCTGCTATGAAACTCGATCAGCTTCTAAAGAAACACCTCTTCGATTATCAATCGGCTGACATAGATCATTCTTGCCGTTCATGGCACTTTGAAACGTGAATACTAGATTTCAAGGTCCGGTCATTTGGCTCAAGAGTTCGGGGTTAAGAGACGCAATCACATTCATAGATTTGATGGATTTGGCTACCATGACGAGGAAGGCGAAGGTTCAAAACCACGACCTTCATTCGCCCAACACTTCTTTCCACGTTGTAAACCTCACATGTAAAACCCATGCGGGTGTTTCGTGCCTACCTATTTTATACAAACATGACAGCACCTGTGATTGAGGTTTTGTCCAAGGTGCTTGCGTCTCTAATGTATAATTCCGGCTCGTGAGATAAGAAATATTGAAGCTACAAAGATTTCAGAAGAGAGGGATCTGTTCGCAGAGCAAGCGTACAACATGTCTACCGCTTAGCTGTGAGATATGTATTGATCAGATCTTCAGACGGTTTGTTTTGCTTTTCATGGGTACGGGGTACTTTCACGTAGGCGCGGGTACTGCAGCATCAGCTCTGCCCGTGGTCATCATCGATGGCGCGTTCTCAGCATAAGACCGATAAGATACTGACAAGGCGCTTCCATGATCGATTGCTACTTGTTCATTTATGCGTTTGTCCAATAGTGTCTCAATCTACTAATCATCTGAAGAAGACCCCTGTCTCACAAAGAACAGCACCTTGAATTGAAATCTGATCCATCTGATGTCGAGGTACTTTCAGCAGTCCAGAGAATTTATTCATCTACACTATTCATCCTCCACAGTAGCGAGACAACAGGAATCGACATTCTTGGCCCCGACCAAATCCTTTTTGGCTTAGATACCTTGCTTAATGATTTCAGCGGCCTGTGAGAAAGAAAATAATGTTAGCACACTAGACATATCAATGAAGGAATAATTCAGGCATCAACTCACCTTCTCGGCCAGGGCATAAGTGGGCTGGCAAGTGTTGGCACTCGGAACCATGGGCATGACACTGGCGTCAACGACTCTGAGGTTCTTGACTCCGTAAACGCGAAGGGTCTGGTCGACGACACCGCCCAACTCCAGCGGCAGCATGGACGAAGTGCCCACGGGGTGGTAGTCGGTGGGCGACAGAGCACCGGCGATGTAGGCCTTCAGGTCCTCGTCGGAAGTGACATCCGGGCCAGGGGCGTACTCGACAGGCTCGTACTCGGTGGCCAGCGAGGTCTCGAAGTTGTAGCGGCGTAGGAACTTGATCGCCTCGACGAAGAAGTCGGCCTCGACGGGGTTGCTGAGGGCACGGTAGTCGATCACGGGCTCGGTGTTCCACGGGTCGGTCGTGTTGATGTTAATGGTGCCGCGGCTGAAGGACTGCATCGCGACGGGGCCCTGGGAGCCGTGGTCAGGGACGAGCTGCATGCGGGTGAAGGCGGTGTTCTTGGAGCGCATCTGGGCGGCCAGGATCTTCATCTGCGCCGCGAAACCGGCGACGACGGTGGAGTCGGCATCGGCAGGGAGCAGGCTAGCGAAGTCATGTTGCTCCAACTTGGTGGCGAGCTCGTCGGCCTTTCCAGAAACGACGGTGAAGGGGAGCCAGCCAGCCAGGTTGGTGAAAGTGAGAGAGTACGGGCCTGTAAAATGCAAGTCGTTGGATGTCAGTCTGGATAGGATACATCTGGTATGCTGGGTTGGATATTACTGACCAGTCTTGTTGGCTGCCCAAACTTCTTCAGCCCAGTCCTTGAACTCGTTGCCATCGACCAGGTCACTCGGGTTCGGGTGAATTGATGCGAGCTTAGACACTGCATCCACATTAGAATCATCAAGTTCCTTCCTCTGGCTCTTGTCACTTACGCGTAATGTTCATAGCAGACAAACTGCTGTGGTCCTGGAAGTTCTGGCCAACACCAGGAAGATCGACGCGGACATCAATGCCTCCGGCCTCAAGAACCTTCTTGGGGCCGATACCGCTGAGCTGCAAGAGGTGAGGAGTGTGAACGGTACCAGCAGAGAGAATGACCTCCTTCTTCGCATTGACGGTGATCAGGGTGTTGTTGCTGGACGGGAACACGACGCCAGTGGCAGTGAGGTCGTCGTCGACCACCAGCTTGCGAGCCTGGGTGTCGAGCAGAAGGTGGTAGTTGGGGCGGGTAGCGTTGACGCTGAGGTAGTGGCCAGTACCAGCGTAGGAGCGAGTGACAGTCCGGGGGTCCATCAGCGTGGGGAACCAGAAGACACCGGGCTGTCCGGCACCACTGTCGGGAGGGAACTCAACGCCGTCAATCTCCTTGAACGCTTCCACCAGAGGCTTCACGCCGGGGTAGTAGAAGCGAGGCCAGCCAGCATAGATCTCCGAAGAATCACCCCAGTAGGAGGCATCGTACTTGAAGCTGTCGAAGTTGCCGGTCAGCTCGGGAGTGGGCTCGGTAAAGTGGAGGCCCTTTCATGAAGCGGTCAGCTTGTTGTCTATGCCAGAATCGAAGTCAGGGTGGATCTCTTACCTTCTTGAAGGACTTCAACATGCCATCCCAGCTCCAGTCAGCGACTCCCTGCTGAGCTTCGGATCCGAACAGGGTTGCCCAGCGGTCGTAGTCCTCGGCGGAACCGCGCATGTTCATCATGGCGTTCACGGAAGAGCCGCCTCCGACTTGCTTGGCAATCCAGACGGTGCCAACTCTTCCGTTCAAGTTGAGCTGCGGCACAGACTCCACGCCGGGCCAAAGGGAGTTCATGAGGTTGGCATATCGCGACTCGGTGAAGTAAGCCGCAAGATTCTCTTCCATGTTGCCCCAGTTGCCGGCCTCGAGGACCAAGACGCTCGTTTCGGGGTCCTCAGTCAAACGGTCTGCCAGGGTCAGGCCGGCCGTTCCACCTCCGACAACAACATAGTCGTAGCTTTGGAGCAGCTGAGATGACTTGATCTGGCGGGGGACGGCCAAGGCGTTGGCGACGGAGCTCACTGCGAGGAGAGCTGTGAACGCAGTCCGGGGCCACAGGGGCTGGGACTTGGACTGGCGAAGGAACGGCATGGCGATGAACGAATCTTCGTCGCGTAAAGATCTGAGAAAAAGAGGGTGGAAGGACCGAGGTGCTCGCAGAAGCCCTTAGAAGCCAGCTCGGTTACGCGAGGGCGGGATAGCCATACTTATACGCGGGTGTTACTCGTTTTCGCATGTTTTCCGACGAGGCAGAGCATTTCCTTGGCGTTGACCCGCGATTGCCTTTTTTGAGCGTCTTCTATGTCACCTGCCATGACTCCTTAATATCGCGCGCTCATGCTTGATTGACCTTCTGGTTTAGGGAACCAATCCGTATCTCGTACCGAAGAGAGGTGAAAGTTGGCACTGCGCCCAGCCGGTTGAGTGGACTACCAAGACAAAAATTGGGGATTCACAACAGATCCAAGCGAAATTATGAGGGCGTATTCTGCATCCTGTCTGTCTAGTTGCTACCAACAACATGTCTACGGAACCAACGGCTGCCGATGGCAATTGGCTCGCCTGTCAGCCGGAACAAGGGCGGTAACGCCGCGCTCCATTCTTTTGCATGTCAGCTGCAGGAACCAACCATGCTCTCAGTTTTATCCACGGATACATAAGCTTAGATAACGAAGAGAAAAGACGGGGCCGCGGTAGCCGAAGTCGGCGAGTAAAAAGGTGTGATTGTTGGTTGGAGCTGATTGATAACCTAATAAATGCAGGGCAGGGATGGCGGAGCCTCTTTTCACCCCCACGGGACCCCCAATATCAACGAATAGCAAAACCCCGGGCCCGTTGATTCCCTTCCCCGGCCTATTTGCTTCCGTGAACTTGCATTTGGGCATGTTACCTTGAAGGAAATATGACAAATTGAGAGAATTGACAAATGAATGACAAACCTGACATCGTGGGCAGCATCACCGCGCCAGGGCAGGTCGAGTCTTGGCATTCTACATGGCCGTTCTCCCTCACCTAGTCTACCCACAAAATGCGAAGAACAGCATTCATGACTCTATCCGTACGACCGCAGCGCCATTTTGATCTTTCAAGAGTGATCTTTCATGACCTGAAGGCTCGGCCTCTCAGGCGGTGAACACGAACTCGAACTTGTTGGGGCCCACCTGAGCGTTGGATGTCGATCAAAATCTTTTATGGGTTCGCGCGACTCGCGACCGTCTTCATGTAAGCTCCCACCGGCTTGGCTTCTTTGACGCGCGGGAGGCGGGACCAACAGGAGCGGGCCTCCGTGATACCGATACGGACTATCGTATCCATCTGTGCGGCTGTACAAGAATATTCGCTCCGGCAGATGCGAACTAAATCGTACCATGATCCATGTAATCATGCGTATGGGGCACTACTAGTCCTGCTGTAAGTGTACACGACCGTAGCAATTGCCAAGAGATATGGGAAACCTTGTTCTCGTTGTAATATCTTTAACTGCATACTCGCAGCTGCTGTAAAAGGCCGCATGCCGGGAACGCCGTGTATGGGAGACAAGACGACTGCGCGTTCATTTAGTGCATTCGCTTTTGGATGAGACGCGATTCATTTAGTTAAGCTTGTATGACGTCTCCAATGGCAGGCACGTCTAAGTCAAGGGCTATCTCAATTGACGTCATCTAACTAGTGACTTATCACCTCTTTTCTTAGTTACGTCTTCCCTTTCACGCGATATATAAAAGATGAAAACACAGCTGTCGTTTGCTGGTTTCCGCAAGCCAATGCTTTGTCCCTTGCGTGGTGCAATTGGAAAAAGATGAGACATGTGATGTTCGTTCTTAAGAGTCTATCACCACACCTTCAACGTTCCCAGTGAAGCGTTTTGCCTAGGTAGATGGACTCACAATAGGCAATAACACCTTCCTTCACCCTTCCCGGGTGAGAGGGAACAGAATACTCACCAAATCACATAATGTCTGTCTCTCCGAATGTCAAATCAGCTGAGGAAAAGTAAATAAATGTGTGACGACGTCGTGTGCAGCCTCAGGTTCAAGTAATTATCAAAAGGCCGAGAACTCCAGAATCAGCTCCAAGATGCGTTCAGCTTCATTAACCATCAATTCCTGTTCAAACAAATTGCTAACCCTTTTTTCGCTATTGATTGAGACCCCCCCCCCCGGTTCAATGAATATGCTATGCCGATAAGTTCTTCATCTAACGAGGAGCATAAGTAGTGGTTTCGTTTTCAGACACCACACTATAAATGCACGCCATCTCTTCGACGGATTCTACTGCAGGAACAACGACAACAAATTAGTCGTCATGAGCGCTGTTTGCTCATGTGAACTTTCCTCTGATCCGCCGGCACTTGTGAGCGGATGCCTCCGTCGCCAAAGGGTGAATCGAACACACGCTTCACCCCGCGCAAGCACGACTTCATTGACGTCACTCTCGTCACTGCTGTGCGAAAACTTCATTCCAGAGAAATCGACAAATCTATCTTGTGGTGTGGAGCACTCCTTATCTGAGACGCCTCACTACAGCCAACATTCTTCTCATAGACTGTCTTCAAGTTGAGGCATGCGACCTTTATCTTATTTAAATTTTCAGTTTAGCCATGATACATAAGACTTCTAGGTTCTCTCCAGAATCATGCTTGTCGAATAAGCCGCTGAGTTTCGTTACATAAAGGCACAGCTCCCAGGGAGACGCTACTCCGCATCGCAATAGTTCGGCCTCGTCATGACACTTTCTTCACTTCAAACAACATGAATCCTGCACCGTCTGGGAAGCGAAGACAGTCCCTGAAGATGGCGTGAGTCATTTCTCCAAGGCAAGCTCTGGATTTGCCCTGCTGTTCTTCCCTGTAATCCTTTGACCTGTCGGCGTGAATACCTACAGGACAACACATCAGCACATAATCGCCTGTACCGATAACCGAATGATCCATATCTACATCCAGGTATAATCTATGTTCAGCATAGTACGAACTCTTCGTGACGACGTTCCACTTCATTTGTCCATCAAGAAGAGAGTCGTGCAAGTTGCCGACTCAGCCCTTCCAATTGAATAATAAAACGGTTTTTACATGCTCAGAAGAGAAAACCAATGAATTTTCTTCCTCTTTCAGGGCATTTATCAGATCTCGAAGAAAGGCATTCCCTAATGCCGTTTCGCCATGTAATCGCACTTGAGAGACTAAACAGCTCACCCAAAGTCTTGATGCTTGGACAGCAACATCACTTTGACCATCGCTAATGTATGAAGAAATGAATAATCTCTAAACAACAGAAAAGAAGCCCTTGCAAGAAAAACAGCAAACACGGCAAACACATTCAGACGTAGGAATTCGCCCCCAGATCCGGATGGGCTCTGTTGGAAACGACGTTCAGCCTATTACAGAGATCCAATTCTATCTCTTATCATATGTGCTTAAATAACGAGGCAGATGTCGTTGGGATTGGCTGGCAGTCTCAAGCTCAAGCTCTGGGTATTTAAGACTAGTTACGAAGAGATCGAAGCGGCATGGGCAATGGCGTTGGATGATATCAGGGGCCAGCCGGACGTTTTCACAGAGGACTAAGCATTACGTGTCGTGAAGAATCTGTCCTTCTCAGTGGCGGTGGCTGGGAGAACTGGCGGTACACCCCCACTCATCATGATTGAGCGGTACTGGGCACTGCTCCAACCGTATTCAGGGCCGCATAACCAAAGGAGGACAGAAACCACGATTTCATACATGCAGACCTGAACTTGGAGACTCGGTCATGAATTCCCCTCCCCCGCCGCAGACAGAATTTCAAATATGTTTTGAGCACGATGACGCGAGAGCGAACTCTCGATTTTCCTTCGCCCGTTCTGATGTCTCTGAATCTAGGGACGAAGACCATTTTATATGTCGGAGCCTTTGCGAATCGCACATGTAAACCCTCGATGCAGTTGTCTAAGGTCTTCCTTGTAGCATGCCTCGCGCCCCAAGTCCAGGGAACCCACGTCAGGAGACCAGATTCCGAGCTTTCAAACCCGTAATGGGCAAGCTGCAGTTGTGTTCCATATACATCACTGCCCCGTTGACCGACAAAAAGTAACAGACCATCTGACAGTCTGCGTCACTATCGTCTTGAGATTGTTCAAGGTGATTACAAGTTGATTCAAACGTATGGACAAACAAGTCCAAATCTCAAGTCTAGCATGATCTACGATCAGATGGGTATCACGAAACGCTGCACAGAAAAGACGCGACTACAAAAATACTCGACGTCACAGTCCGTATCCCCAGGAACGGGAAGGCCTCTAATCCGACTTGCCCCGCGCCTTCCTCCGCTTGTCCCTTCTCCTCTTCCTCTTCTTCCTGTCGGCGCTGATCTTTCTGCGCTGCCAGAACATCTCGAACCAGGCAAAGATCCAGGTCCGCATCATAATGATGATCGTGCAGACGACGACGGGGACGGCGATTTGCCAGCTGCGAAAGGGGCTCAACGTTAGCATGCGTCACTTGTTTGTGGTAGGGAGATGATGAGTGAGGCGACTTACAAGAAGAGAATGCCCTGCGGCTTTTGGATGTCCTTGAAATTCTCAAAGTTCTGTCCAAAGTAACCGGTCAAGAAGGTCAGGGGCAGGAAGATGATGGTGATGATGGTCAACTGCTTCATGCTCTCGTTTTGATTGGCGGAGATGGTGTTGAAGATGAGGTCGATCAGGTTGTCCGCGGACCGCTTGATCTGCTGCATGGCCTCGGTCGTGATAACGCAGTGATCGAGCACGTCGCCGAGGTACGTGTGTGTCATCGGCGTGACGATAACGCCGCTGGCGGGGTTCTGCAGCTCCCGTGCGGCAGCTTCCTGGCTCAGCGGTGTGCGGTGATCGCGCAGGACGTTGACGAGGTTATCGATTGGGTTCAGGAAGGTGAGCATCTTGTTGATTTCCGAGACGCAGATGTAGAGGCTACGCGTCTGCTTCATGTTGGGACTCGTCAGGACGTCCAGTTCGAGGTCGCCAATGACATCGCTGTAGACTGCCGTCAAAGGAATGGCTAGATCGATGATGGCGTCGATAACGGCCTGCACAACCAGTGAAGCGTCGCAGGATTGGCGGAGAATGGTGGCGGGGTCGCCCAGACGGATGGTGATGGGACGCTCAATGTCTTCAGCTGACATTTCGAAAAAGGAGATGACGGTGTTGTCCGACGTCAGGAAGATGGCCACCTGCTCGGCAGAGACGGCGAGGCCGCGTGAGATCAGCGAGGAGTGCCGCTCCATGTACTCGGTGCGCGTCTCATTTGCTGACGCATGGTAGCGCTGGAGGGTCCGCACGAAAGCCGTCTCTGGCAACTGGGACAGGTTGCTCGGGTGGTGGTTGAGAGTGTGCCCATACGGAGTGTTGCCAGTGGACACGCCCGTCGCGTTGCCCTTCTCGGGGTCATCGCGCTTATTGCCAGCCCTGGTGAATGCGCGCTTGAGCTTCTTCTTCCTGGACTTGATCGTCCGAATACTCGCGTCGTCATCCGAGTTGTCATCGCTGCTGCTGCTACTGCTGCTGTCGTCATTGACCAGAAGCACAAGCTTCTGCAGCGTGAGGACGATGAAGGCGTGGTTCGAGTACCAATCCGCCTTTGTCCTGTTGCGCGTGTTCATGATATCCTCAATGGCGAGCTTGTGCAGGCCCTTGTACTGCCCGCACGCCGAGATGACGTCCCAACTGAGTCCGTTGATGTTGATCCAGCGGCACTTGACCCATGGCTCCTGCGGCTTCTTGACAAAGTCGATGAACCCCTCGTTGCCGAAGTTGTGCTTCACCATATTCTCCTGGCTGAAGTCGATCACAGAGATGTCGCAGTCTGCGTGGAGCGTCGGCATCGAGGCGTGGCCTCCATCCAGCTTGTTCGGGTCGAAGCCGGGCTCAGAGCCGGGCTGCCATCCTGGACGCGACAGCTCAAAGTCGTCAAAGTCCTCGACGGGCTTGAACGTGCCGGCGCGACGCCGCAGGGGCGAGATTGCTTGGTCGGTCGATGCGCGCGTCAAGGGCACGCCGATGTTCTCGTTGGGCACCGAGATGCGCACGCCTCTGGAGGGCGGGGGCTGGGCGACGACGTCGGCATAGTCGTGGGCTTCGATATCGAGACTCGGGAACTTGACGTGGCGGGAGGAGGGATCGTCGGGGTCGGTTACTGTCTTGGACAGCGGCTCGCCGTAGGAACCGACGTTGCTTGAGGACGACATGGCGACTGGTGAGGGAGCCAAGGGGGACTTGGTCAGGGCGAATTAAACCATCTAAGTATTATTGAAAATCGAGTTATCGCGTGGCGCGGCCTGCGCTACCCGTGATGATATTCAGGGACTCGCAACAGGCGCCGAGACAATGTCTTGGTCGTGAGTCGACCAGGGTTTCGGGTGCGCTTGGTGGCGTTTGGATCAGCACTAATCTCAGGGACAGCCTTTCAGCTGCGTCTAGAAGCTGAAAGGGTCCAAGGTGAGCGGTAGTTTGTGCATCGCAATGCAACGATGCTCTCTCTTCCCAGTGCGGGTGTTGCGATGAAGTGATGCAGGATGCTTGGATGAATGTGGGTTGAATGGATGGAAACCGGACGAGAAGAAGGGATGTCGTGCGATCTTTCGAGAGGGAAGATCCTACCAAGGTTTTTGTTGCCGAGGGGGAGCCTGTGGCAGGAGGAATCTTCCAGGTCCAGGCGGGTTATTTTTGTCCGCGCTGGAATTCTGCCCCTAAATGACGTCGCTTGGTAGCGAAACCTAAAAACCCGCCGCCGCACCTCCACTGGCCATCATCGCGACGCCCATTGGACGCAGACTGAATGGCTGAGATTAAGCTCTCGGTTGGTGCCGCATAGCCGGTCCAAGCTTCTCCTCACATGTGGGTGTTTTTGAAGTGCGGCCAATGATGGTGAAAAAGCTGTCAGTCTAGACTCTGGAGAAAACTTCAAGCTTTTGCCTAGACAATTCTCCAGATCTCTGTCGGGTTTGGGTGCCGATAGAGGTTGGCAGTGTGGACCAAGGCTGCGCTCTCGGCAAGGCTAAGTGTTGGAGGAAGTGGCTGTTCATCATTGCTTGTGGCCGTCTAATCCTGAATTCTACATACTTCCTCACGAATCCCATCCAATCCTTAGTAAACCGTCAACCAAAAGATAGCGATACCTCCAAACACCAAGTAACCAAACACCCCAAGAATAGAAATGAAGATAGAAATGGAAGCCATTAGACGCCGTTGCCGGCGACGATGGTGTAAGTCTCGCTGCTGTCTCCCTTGCACGCCGCAGTGACCAACCGCCCGTTGTTTCCGGGAACGACGCAGGTGGCCTTGTCGTTGACGGGAGTCCAGACGAAGGTATTGCCCGTGATCTTGACCAGCTGTCCGGTGTTCGTGAGCCCCTCGCCAGCGGCGCGTCCACCGCACGAGAACATGGTGACGGTATCGCCGTCAGCCCGGCGCCCGTCGGTGCTGACGCACCCGTTCGTCAGGCTGCTCACAACCAGCGCCGCGCCGTCCTTGCCGTCGTTGTGCTTGCCCTTGGTCACAATGTCGAACTGTTCGTTGGCCGCCCCGCTGCACTCCACGAGCGAGACCGGGATGAGGTTCTGGCGGAAGTCGCCGGCTGTGGGGTCGATGAAGAGGCACTGGCCGTTGGACGCGCGGATGAAGGCTTTAGTGAACGAGCGAGTCGCGGTGTTGTCGAATTCGTTGGCCTCGGCCGCCGCGGTCGGGTTGAGAGTGCCGCCGGCGCGGGAGACGGGGACGGGGGTCGTGGGGTTCGAGGCGGGGATGTTGCCGTTCTTGGCGCCGTTGTCACCGCCGGTTCCGGCTGCCGGGGCGGCGGATGAGGCTGGTGCAGCGGCAGCAGGGGCGGTCGTCTCGGGCTTCGCGGTTGCGGCAGGTGCCTCGGCGTTTCCTTGGCCAGGCTTGACGGTTTCCGTGGCGGTCATGGTAATGGTGGCATCCTCGCCGCCGCATCCCCCCGCAGCAGGGGCCTCAGTTGCAGCCGGAGCAGCATTCGAGGATTCCGGCTTCTGAGCGCCATTCTGCCCGTCATTGTTGGTGTTTCCGTTGCCTCCAGTAGCACCCCCAGCACTGCCGGCCGCTCCCCCAAAGGTGAAGGCCTGGTTTTGGTCACTGGCGTTGCAATCCGCAATGTCCACGACTGCACCCTTGACGGTAAAGCACTTGCCCTTGTCGTTCTCGGGCTGCAATGCCAGCGGGCCAGCACCGCCACTGAAGGTGAAGAGCTGCGAGTTGGTCACCTGGCCTCCACCATCCGCTCGTCCGCCGCAGGAGAAGAGCAGGACCTGGTTTCCTGCCGCGCGGCGAGGGTCGAAGTTAGCGCAAGCTTGCGTCTGTTCGATGTTAGTGACCATCTCTGGAATGCGGTATTGGGAACGTGACTCACCAAACTGCTGACAATGAGCGCCGAGCCCGCCTGGTCATTGTGCTTTCCAGCTGTAATGACGTCCCAGCCCTCGCCGTCCTTGGTCCCGCACTGCGCAACCTGGATGGGCGTCAGGTTCGCGCGGAAATCGCCCGACAGCTTGTCAACGAATAGACACTTCCCGTCGGCCGTCTTGATCTGGACGTTGGAGAAGGCCCGGGTAGCGGTGGCATCCCGCTGCTGGGCCTCCTTGAAAGCGTCCTCGTTCAGCTCCGTGACAACTCGGCGCTGGACGGGAGTGGCGGAAACAATAGCCGCGGCGTAAGCCAACAGAAGTGCCGATCTGGAAACCATGATGACAGAAGAAAGAATGAAGGTAGGTAAAGTTGAATGAATGAGTGTTAGCGAAAGTGAATAATAGCCTGCTCAGCAGGGTTAGAGGCAAGAAGCGAATGGAGGAAAGAAAGGAATGAAGACCACGAAAAAGAACCACAGTCGATGTAGCGATGCTTCCAAAAGAGAACTCGTGGCATGGTTGGTTCGGCCGCATGGCAGACCTTATACTCAACCTCTCCTGTCGTGGGCCGCAGCCATCCGTCATCTGTCAGCCGTCATCCAAGCGCCATCCCATGAGGCCCCTCGAGAAAGCCATCGCGCCTCCCTTCATCTTGCCATCCCATGTGCATCCTGCGCGTGTTCCCCCAAAGCGCCCAGTTTGAACAGGGTTTCACGATCTTCCTGCCTGCAGCGTGGTTTCGTTTGGTGGCCTGGGCCCGACAAGTCGCGACCTGTCAGTGGGCACTAAGGTAGGTAGGCAAGGTCAGTTGGCCTGCTGTCGCCCGCAGTCACCCCTGTAGCACATCACTGAGCGGCCGTCCGAACTCGTTCAACGGGTAGCTCGGAGCTAGACCTGGTGACACAGAGACAGCCTCCGCCGTCGTCGTGCTTGGTTGCCCACTGTCGCGGTAGAGATGGAAGCTCAGGGGTTCAATTACGCGCAGGACAGGACGAGGGGGACTGTTGGTTGGGATGGCCCGGCGCGTGAAACGGCTCGTGTTGCAGGGCGGCAGATCCTGAAGGGATGGCGCGGTGCTCGTGGCGGAGAGATGAGACGGAAAAGGGAAAAACGGGAGAAATCCCATCGCGGTGAGAATTAAGATAAGGTCCGCGCTTGTTCGACCCCTGCCTCCTGGGGAAATGATTGGACGGGAGGGCTGCCGGGCGCGTGGGGTCTCGGTCGGTGCCGGCGGGCGGGGGCTTGGTGGGCGCTTGCCGGACTGTCGGGCCATCATCCACGTACCTTAACTTGAGGTGGTGTAGAACCCAGCTTGCGGGTGCTACTTTAAAATGGCCATGTGCCTGGAGATCTATTCAAGCTTAATGTTTGACTTGAGCCTCGTCAGACAAGCGCTTGTGTGACGCGGGTGTTGCAGTGTCAGTCGGGAAATTGCCTCTAGCATTTCTCGGCCATGCCATCGATGACATCGACGAGTAGCACATACGGGATTGATGCAGCGGTGGTCTCCGAACGCGCGTAGAATATTTATAAGGATTATTAGTATTATTTAGATTGTGACATTTCAGTTCGTCATCAATCATCATTGCATATACATAGCTAAGCTCAATGCTCCCATCATTTTAGACTCCTGTCATCCCATATTGACTTGACGTAGTTCATTGCGTCCCCATTCTATCATACGCTGGATGCCGACCTTAATGCGGCTTTGGCGGTGGGACCCAGTACCTTTGAAGAGCGAGTTAGCGGACAGGTGTGATCATCAAGGCATTCAAGATCGGGTACTCACTTGCCGTATAACGCATTCCATCCAGCTTGCACCAGGCTGTCTTTTCCTGAACGGTCGCCGGAACCAGTCCAGTACATCAGGCCACCAAGCTTCTTCATCTTGGCGTAGTTCGCCTTGAGTGTCACAACTCTCGGCGTGTCGAAAGTGACGAAGCCGTTCACCGGGTCGACGTACGAAGCAGCGATGGCCGTCTCGTCAACGGATGCCTTGTCGACCCACTCCTGCGGTAACTCGCTGTAGTCCATTTCGCCCGAGCCTGTCGGGCTCTGTCCAGGGCCCTTGGCCGACGGGAACGTACGCGCGTAGACGGGAATTCCCATGACGATCTTCCGGCTGGGGAATCCATTGGCCGTCAGGTACTCGACGCCGTCTGAACAAGCAAGCTTCAGCTCCGCATCCTTGGTAGCCAGCGTTGACGAGGCAAAGAGCTGGGCGTGGTTGCCAGAGACGGAAGCCCAGGGACCCGTCAGGTCGTAGCACATGAGGTTCATGTAGTCGAGCACAGCGGCCGCCCGCTTCGCGTCAAAGTTCCTCAGCGTCCACTGCGCCGGCGGGAGCGCTGAGGTGAGCTGATACCTGCCTGCCGGCATCTCGGCACGGACGGCTTCGAGGAGGGCAATGTAGTTGCTCCCCATGGTCGGGTCGGTAGGATGCTCCCAGTCAATGTCGACACCATTGAACTGGTACTTGTCGACGAACTCGTGGATTGCCTTTGCGAAGCGGGTGCGGGCTTCGGCGCTTGCTGCCATGACGGGGAACTCCCTGCTGTTGTTGGCACCGCCAACGGAGATGAGGGTCTTGAGACCAGGGTTTGCCGCCTTCACCTTGGCCAAAGCCATGAGAGCGCCCGGCGAGCCGTCAACCACCAAATCATTGTCGGCGTGGCTGTCAATGGCCTGCAGAGACCCGTCCGTGTTGACTCCAATGAAGGAGTACAGGACGTGAGTGACCAGGTTCAGCTCCATCTTGGCAGGCGTCTGGCCCTTGTAGGCGTGCCAATTGGGGTAGTAGATCATGTTGACGAAGCCGTTGTCGCACATGACGGGCTGTATGAAGCTGGAGACTGTGATGATGCTGAAGATGAAGAATGCCAGGCGGCTCAGCGATGTCGATGTTGATGTTGATGGGGCGGCGCGGGGGAGGGGGAGGGGTGGCCTGGCGGCCGTCGCGGGAGCTGCCGTCATTTTGTAGGGGTCGTCCTGGGGCGCTGTGGGGTACTGACGTCGTGGGCTTAGGGGCTGTGCCTGCCGTCCTTCCCGCTGTCTGGTGCCTGAACAGCTCGCTATTGGGGGAGAGCTACAGCTGTGTGTGGGGCGCTGAGCTGACCAGGTGAGGCGGCACGGGGAACTTCTGCCGGAAGGAGAACGTAAGTCCTTCCTTCCACCTTCAAGAACCTGTTTTCAGGAGACGTCCTTTCAGAATTTTTCTTCTGGAACGTGTCGACAACCGATTTTCTACTTGACAGAATTCCGTTTCCGTGCTTCGAAACAGAGATTCTTATACCGGCGTCGAGGTGAGATCGCCTCCGAACCCGACAGTCCAGCGCCGAGAGTTCTTGATTGACGATTTGATTGCCAGCAGATATCCGGGCGAGACAGAGGTCGTGAATTCCGGAATATGCAGCCCCGAATTAGTCGCTTCGGCCTTTGCTGAGCGATGACACCTTGAGACGCGGCACAGTGATTGCAAACGCGGAGACCAAACGGCCGTCGTCTTGATCGGGCGGGACGGTAGATCGGCTGCTAGACCGCAATCGTCTTGTCTTGTCAACTCGTGTCAACTCCTCAACTAAACCACCAAGACCGTGCGGCAAGCAACAAACGAGAGAATAGAACAGAAAAGAGAGGCTGGTTATGGGCCAAAGATCCAAGAGATTGCCCTTTTACTTATAAGGGACGAACAACCGCTAGGTGCACGATGTCGACTCTCCGACTTGGCGAGGTCCATGCCCTCAGGACAAGCCCACGATGCCCGCTTCACCTTCAGAGGCGCATGCAGGACGGACGATGCCATGGTCATGACAGCACGAAGGGCTGAGAGGGAAGCTCTCGGTCGCCCCCCAACATCAGAATGCCTTTACGGATGCGCACCAGGAATAACAACACGGCATGCGGTCAGCATCCGCTCAGGGACATCAGCCATATTCGGTGCCTGGAAGGCATCGTGAAGTTGGCAGTCGCCATCGACCGCCCACGGATTCGAAATTGCAGCTTTTCGGCTGATGCATTTTACCGGCAGAATTCGACTCTGCATATGGCGGGAGCACGCAATCCAGGTACCGCGTTTAGACGGATGGTATTGGTGGCATCGAGGCACTTGCAGGAACCGCATATTGGGGTGACATTGACATCTCGGCGTCAAGTACGACAACAATCAGAACGAAACCGCCAAGAAAGCCGTGCTGATGACTCTGGTTGATCAACTTGAAGACCGCTGGACGTCCGGAATTCGCGCTTTTGTGGCAGTACCATTGGAGCAAACGAAGTCGGGCCTTCGCGTTATCTGCGATCGCGGCCAAGAAGAAGGGCAATGGGTCGTTTGATTTGACTCTCTTCCATCGAGGTCCAGACCTGTGGAAGGTAGCTTACGACAAGCTCGCATTATTGCTACAACAACAGCCACGGAAGGAGCAAGGCGTTTGCTGACCGAGGCCTGAGCGAGCTGACGATGCCCAATTCATCGTGACTACGATCCGTCGATTGGCACGGCCCAAGATCTCCGCAAGCCACCGGTAAGACCTCAGAGTCAAAAGTTGTCAGCTTTCAAGCAAAGCAGGCCAAGAGAGAATTAGCAACAAGCATCTAAGTCTCAGAGAGTGCACTGCCGTCGAGGTGCGGTCCTTTTGTGCGGGGCCTCCTTTCTTCTTTCAAGCGTTTCCCAACGAGATTCTATGTTCACGAGAGAGTCAATTATCTACTTGATGGCGGCTGATGTATCCGCGAGCAGAGAATGGTAACAAATCGTTTCAAGGGAAACAGCAAGCCGATGGAGTTCATCCTCACCAATCGTCGACGACCCGCGGTGCTTCAATTGGCAACGTTTGATGGCCATCTGTGTCACGGATGCGACGATGTTTTCTGTGGAAAATGGCTTGGTTCATGGGCTGAATCTCTCCAAATCCCTCATGGCAAGACTTGTCACATCACCCTCAACCTTCATCTCCGTAAACTGACGCAGTGTCGATGCAGTATTTCGGGCATGATAGACACGAGTACCACTTCTCTCATGCCGAGCACGACTATCCCTCTGGCAGCCCTCTATTAGCAATCCAGAGATCAGACGCTGTGCAGGTTCCTCCCAACTGCAGCATATCGGAAAACCACATCGGGGCTTGGAATACTTCGTGTGGAGGATGAGCTAGAACCATGCGGATTCTCAGAACACGCCTGCGCCATTGGCGGAACGAGAGGTGCGGGCTACGCTATGATTCTAGCTCACCCGACGATGCGGACGAGCGTTACCAAAAAGGATGCACACTCGAGTGTGGTTGAGCATATCTCCATTCCCGTTGAGGAGACCGGCGACCCCAAGGATCGTGCCATTCTTGCGCACCGGAGAACAGCGGACCTTCTGGACTGATGCGGACGTCCGCGTCGGCTCCGTGTAAACCACGAGTGCGCAACCACGTTCTTCTGCACTGCTAGCCGTGGTTCTCGACATGCATTTTCGGCGCTATGTTCAGTCTAAGCTGGGTGACAACACAAGCGGAAGACACCAGCGGCCAGAGACAGCCATCAAACTCCCAAGACTGCATTTGGCTTCATTTGGCTTCATTTGGCTTCATGCTAGAAGAACCGCTTGGAAATTCTCGGAGTAACTGCAGTCAGTCTCGATGCCACCTTACGAATCGTGTTCGCGGTAGCAAAGCTTCGACAACGGTGCGGTGGTCTAGCGACTGTCGTATTAGCGATGTGCGCACGCGATCGTTGGGCACTGGAAGTCTGGGCGATTCTATACTACTCCTGATATGGCATCGAAACTTTCATCAACTCGTTTTGAATTGTCGCATGAGGTCCAGAAAATAGCATTCGGCGCTGAGCCGATGGCAATGTGGTTCTGGCTTGACTCGTTAAGGGGTTCGTATTGGGCTGTCAATTTCTAAACGAAGACGTCTTGGCAAACTATGCGGTGCGGATCTTGAAACCTCATTGTCTTTGATTCAGATGCGCGTCTTGGCGACATCGGGGTATCCGGTGAAAACGAGGATATGTTCCCGGCGGACGGTGGACTACTCCGCACTGAACCGGACTCTTGGGGCCGTTGTCTCTGATGATGGCGTTGGTGGTGGCAGCCGTCTACCATGCCGCCGCCCGTCATTCAACCCGGCTGTCGATCTCGGGCAACAGCAGGATCCCGTGAACCGAATGCTACTTCGTCAGCTCACCGTTTGTGTCCAATCGCCTCATCAGTTACCAAGACACCGTTATTCGACAATTGATCTGGGCAAAGGAGATCAAGCCGGGCGATGCCATTACGAGAACCAACACCACGCCTGACGTGTTCTTGCATCGTGAGGAGAAGCCGCCCGCTCTTCCCTCAACACGGGGCTGACGTCAAACCAGGTCTTGTCCTATGTCTCAGAAACAATATGTCTCCACTCGGCCCGCCGAAGGGAATGACGGTCGCATTCGTTCTCGAGGCGTCGTTTTCACGGGGATACCTGGGGTACCATTGTGCTCTCACCACAGTCTCAGCCCGACGGTCGTCATTTCTTTTTAGTGGTCTCGCGAAGGAAAGCCTGGCCGCGGAACTGCAAGCTGACGAGTGCGGTCTGGAAAAGTCGCCTGATCCTGTCTGCAGTATATTCAGTCTTACAGTCTGCAGATGCAAACAAGCATACATAACGGCTGCCGATCGTGAGCATGGGGAAGATGCGTCGGTAGTTGCTTCATTGCGCGGGCAGCCTGATTGATGACCTTCAGCGAGAAGATGAGATGCCGCGCCGGGTCAGCACGTCCTCCCTCCCTCTCCTCCGGGGCCCTTTGTTGTCTTGTCGATGCATCACAAACCGGGAAATCAGCGCACCCTCGGCAGTGGTGGCACCAAGACCAACGGGACCAACACACCAACACACCAACACACCAACACACAATCACACGCAGACGCAGTGCGATGCGGGGTTCCGACGGGCTGGGGTCGCCCCTGGCAAGGTTGTCTAGCTTTTATCAGCCAAGAGTCTTGGCCCCCAAAGATGGAAACCTCTGAAATTTAGGGGACCCAGGGCCTTGAGTCTGATGTCGCAGTCGCAGACCCAGCATCATGGTTCTATTTTGCCGGCGCACGAAATGATTTCTCCAATCCCCGTCCCAAAGTCAAAGTTTAAGCGGTTCAACCAGTCGGCAGAGAGCGAAAATAACCATGTTCAGGTTCATCTTTTGTTCCGCCATGATGGTGGCGTAGAGCGCTACGCTTGTTTCAGCCTCTACCGGCTCCCGACCTCCCTCTTTTCTTGCATTTGCGCAGAGTTATGAAGGCAGACGAACTGCATCGGCGAGTGGGCAGAGAACTGAAAACTTGCTCTGGCCTGCAGCAAACTGCAGCTATGCAGCAGCACCGAACTGCTCGAGAACATGCGCTCACGGTCTGCATCCGGTGCGAAAACGCGAGCAGGGATTATTCTCACCCGACCGTCAGCAGCTGCGCAGCAAGCACACAGAACAGCAAGCCGAAGCAGAAGCAATTTGCACTGTAGCCTACCTACGAGTCTTCGGCGTCCAAGACATTCCCCATCAGCTCAACACGTCCCGCTCACTCAGCAATGATGGATGGAAATCCACAAGTCGCCTCTGCCAAGTCACTATGCAGACCGAGAGACCCGATCCTTGACTTGGGGCTGAAAAGCTTCATGGTCTGGGAGAGCTAAGAGGGTCTGACTCGCCGCAAGTCGCTGCCGTCGACGCTGGGCAGACTGATGACACGACAGGCCAAGCTTTCGGTCGCACCATGACAGGTCTGAAAGAAGGAGGCACTTTTGGCGCTCTATGCGCCCGGTGGAGGAGCCAAGATTTCCGTCCCAACGTTCGCCTTGCTCTGTACGGATGAGTTGCGACATCTTCAAGGCGAGAGAGGGCACATCTCACATCCCATGACGAATGGACCCAACATTAGTTGCACAACAGACTCGTATTCCACGCCCGGCCGAGTCCTCTTCTGGGCTCCGGGGTCCAGAAGGCTTTGGGACGATCACCATTCAAGACCTTCGAGTGACCAGTGACAGCGGTTGCTTAGGCCTTGGCATACGTTCCGATGCATTAGCACACTCACCGACCACAACACTTTGAGTGTGGTAGACGCCGGGCCTTTGGCCGTCCCGGGACGACTCATCGTTCAGCCTGCTGCCGTCTGACATAGCACACCGTCTTATCTTGCCTTCTTTTCTTTCCTTTTCCCCTTTCGAACCCACGCGCTGGAAAATACGTAGCGTTACCGCATCGTGGGCGCACGTTGTTGGCGCTAGCGCTAAGATGTTAACCTTGCCATCCGTTCCATCCCACCTCGAAGCGAAGTCGACTAAGATAATCCCAGATAATCAGCGGGACGATCTATCATTATCCGCGGTGGGCTGTCAGGCATCCGCATCCCGCCGCCCACATTTCCTCCACGCCTCGAGGTCCTTTTCAGCCCGACGGCGCATTCGCAATGGGGCGATGAGGGGGAGAGATGGATTAAGCGCGAGAGAGCCTCTGACTCCCTTTCCGTTCTCTCAAGGACCTGGTTCGGCAATCGATTCGCGCTATTGCCGTATCACCTAAGCAGCATCAGCAGCAGCAGATGCAACCGCGCCACACTGCAGCGTCCGTGTTGTTGCGACTTCCGACTTCCTCTGGCGGCCTTGGTGCCATTGGGCATGCTCCCCTCAGCACAAGCATTTTCTGCGACGAGAACATGTTTCCGTGCTGCGACAACGACCCCGTGAGAGGCCACCACCCCAAGTTTCCAACAAACCCCTTGAGCAAGGAACCAGCACAATAGAGGGCTTCGAAAGGCCTCGGTATGGTTTGGCAGTTCCGTCGGTTTCTTGGTACTGGGACCATCGTCAGGAGATACGAACTACGGTCTTTCTCCCGCAGCGGCGTTCCAATAGCCTCCACAAGTTGCCATGGTCCATCCCGAGACAGCAACGACGTGCGCTTGTGGCTGACTCCACCCTGCCAAAGTTTCGCGCTGATCCCTGTGTTCCCTTGCGGTGCGGCGTGGACGTCAACGTTCGACCAACACTCTTTCAGTCGAGCACACACACTCCTTTCAACTCCGTTTACCTAGTGCCGTTCGTGCCCATCCCAGCCATCTCTGACGGACGAACCTGGATGCCTAGTTTTCAACTGTGCCGCACTCTTTGGCCGACTTACAAGCTATCCCTGTCGACGTTGACGGAATGACAGACATTCGCACCCCAGGCTCGGGCGTGGTTCATCCCCACTCCTCCGCCATATTGACAATCTCTCCTTCTCCGATCCCGCGTCGTCTACCTACGGAAACCAGCTGCATACAGCCCATGACCATGGAATTCCGTCAGCTTAGAAGTCTCTAAGCCCTCTTGACGTCAAAACGTACAGCACATTGCACATATCCTCCCACCGCTGGTCCTCTGTTACCCCAGCTTGCCTTGCTCGGGCTCTCGTATCGGAGCCTCATCGGGTCTTTTCCTTCATGCCCCGCCAAGATCATCAAGGCGCCCCAGGGCTGAACGGACCAGGGCCTTGAAGCAAGTTCAGAGGGGAAGCAGACCGTCATCGTCCCGTTCTCTCAATTTTCTAGGTGCGATTGGGTAAGGCAATCTATCCGCCCCTCCGTGACCAGGCTGTGTATGGTTCTCTAACCGGAGACACCTTGGAGTCTATTCTGGGAGGGGCCCAACCCGACCCACGAAGGTCTTGGCTCTGGGTCCCTTCATGAACTCAGACTGGACTGTCCATGGTTCCTCATGCAGGTTTTCTCCTTTGCGTCCCATCTTGTTATAAGTTGATCCATTCTCCCCCTCGTGTTTCCGAACTTCTTGCATCTTCATCCTGCAAGCCACTCACTTTTCTTATACCCATCAGCGTCTGAGCTTTACCACAGACTGTAATTATCTGAATTCAACACAAACATCCATTTTCACAATGCAGATCACTTCCTCTCTCCTGAGCGCTGCGGCTGTCGCCGTCCTCGCCGGTACCGCAAACGCAACGTACGTCCCATAATTTCCCCTGCTCAACTGTCCAACTTTCACATGAGACTAACACCCTCTCAGCCCAGTCACCCGCCGCGCCGCTGCGGGACAGGTCGTCTCCCAGTGTTTCCAGCCCGGCCTCGTCGCACTCACCTTCGACGACGGCCCGTTCCAGTTCACCCCCCAGCTTCTCGACATCCTGAAGCAGAACGACGTCAAGGCGACCTTCTTCGTCAACGCCAACAACTTCGGCAACATCGAGACGGTGCCCAACCCCGACACCATCCGCCGCATGCGCGCCGAGGGCCACATGGTCGGCTCCCACACCGGCACCCACCCGGACCTCCAGACCATCTCGACAGCCGACCGCCAGGCCCAGATGGTGCAGGTCGAGGAGGCCACCCGCCGTATCGACGGCTTCGCGCCGCGCTACATGCGTGCGCCCTATCTCTCCTGCCAGGCCGACTGCCAGGCCGACCTCGGCGCCCTCGGCTATGTGATCGTCGACACCAACCTCGACAGCAAGGACTACGAGAACAACACCCCCGAGACCACCCACCTCAGCGCCGAGAAGTTCAACAACGAGCTCAGTGCCGACGTCGGTGCCAACTCGTACATTGTTCTCTCCCACGACGTTCACGAGCAGACCGTCGTTTCGCTCGTGCAGAAGATGATCGACACCCTGAAGGGCAAGGGGTACCGCGCCGTCACGGTCGGCGAGTGCCTTGGCGATGCTCCCGAGAACTGGTACAAGGCCTAGATGAGAGGCGACGTTTTCTTGCTTATGATACCCTTACGGCTCTCGAGGACACAAAAGAGGTTCTCGGAAGGGGCACGGGAGGGAACAGTTTGATTCCGAGAGCGCATTTTGGTTTTCTCTTTTTCGGTTCTGCTATGTCCTGGCTTGTACATACCCATAGACGTATACCACAGTCACATCAAGTCATGGGTGGGCATGGAGCGGCGCCAGGAAACAACGTAAATATTTCTTCTTCGTCGGAGATACCATATATCTATTACAGTAATTAGATGAGAAGCCCCGTACTTTCAACTATTTCTCAGTGTCAACCCCTTCGTGAACCCGCGCTTCTTTCTGACTGAGATTAGGAGGTGGCATACGAAACTGCACCGCACAACATCACGGCCAACCCTTGCTCAGTAAGTAAGCCACAAGTTTTCTCCCAATACGTGAAGTTGGCCAGTGAGGTGATGACGTGCCCATCCTGGTCTGGACCACGCCGTGCCTGAACCCAAACGGTCCTCGACAGAACTCAAAAATTTCTTGCTTCTTTACCCCTTACCTCAGCGTTTCTTCAACAGCCCTCACGGATTACATAAACGGAACCAGACACAACACAAAGCTTGTCCTTACCTGTCTTGAACTCTGTTTCAATTTATTTATTCAATTCATTCGTTTTTCTTTTCGGGGTCTTGTGTGACTGCCCTACGAGGACGGGGACTAATGCGCCATGGCACTTGGCTTTTGGGGGAATGCATATCAATACTTGGCGAAGCATTACTATCCGCCTGCTTGTCTCGCAACGCGTTGGCGCTTGTTCTTCCTGCCGACGCAGATCTCTGTGCTGTGCACGTGTGTGAGGCCCGAGGTGCCTGGAGCTAGAGCGGTGCTCAGCCTTGAGAACTCTGTGTCTCTCAAGTAGTACGTATCGACAGTACCTCTGCAATCACCTATCAGGTCGGTGCCATTCGGGTTGCTTGGTCCCGTCGGGTTTTTAAAGTTGTACCTTGCTGCGTTAGTAACCCTCAGCTCAGCCTTGGGCGCTGGTTTGTGGGAGGGTGTCTAAAATAAGGTGCTGCGCCAAGATTCATTCCTTCTGCAATCCTTTCGGACTTCCTTGCGCGCGCGGACGCGGGCTTTATCGGATCGGGCGCGCGGGGCGGAGTAGAATGGCACTAACGCGGATGTAAGCGCTTGGGCGACCGGGGACGGGGCCGGGTGGGGCCGGGGTTTGCCCGAGTGCTGTGGTCTGCTTCGGCGGGCGTGTTGGTATTTCTCGTTGGCCCACGAGTTGAAGGATCATCAGTTTTCCCGTCGATTTATCTGAGGGATTTGTTGGAATTGCATCGATTTAGTGGCGAGGGGATTGCGAGGTCTGAAGGCTGAGCTCCATCACCGGTGCTAATTGCGCGAGCATCCTCAGGATGAGAAGTACAGTACCAAACGGCATTATCGCCACCGGGATCAGAATCAACAAAAAGCCTCCTCTCGTTCACTTGACCTTTTTGGTGCCTATTGGCGCCGTTTTGGAGCTTAGAAGCCACGCCGTCAGCTTGAGTTGGCTTGCAGAGCAAGGGCCTGGGAGACGCTGAAGTCAGCTGGAACGCTCTCGGTTTCCATGTATATATGGTTTATCATACCATATTCGATACCTTCTAGTCGTTGATTTCTTAGATCTGTTCACCTCTCGTGTAATAGCATCGGAGTATGACAATGTCTGCAACGTCTTACCAAGGTAGAGGGACCCGTAGTAGAGGCCGGTGGAGAGCTACCTTGATGCGACAGCGATGATGAAGAAGCGGCACTTCTTATCTCTGGCTTTGGGGTCATTGATCGCATTACGCAATACGGAGAGCTTTGGGTCGGGAAACACCAGCGCATACACGACCCCATAGCAGGCAAGGGCTCTCAAGGGCTCCTGGGCATTAATTGGCTCATCTGAGACCTGTTGAAGGAATAAGGCAGGTTAGATACTAATCATGAGACCGCAAGTGGCCTTCAAGCTTCAATTCTTTCTGTTACAATAAATTCTAACGATTGTATCCCTGAGGCCAGAACTGAGGGAGGTATCCTATACGACCAGTTCCCACGACGGTATTCGCGAGTGCTCATACGATAACGTTACCGTCGGATCTTAAGCGGACGGCATCAACTCAAATGAACATGGGCAGCGCGGTTTACCTTTCTGATGTCGTGGGCAGAGATCATGTCTGTCGGGGCAGGCGAGGCTGTCACAGAACTTCTCGTGTGAGTCTTCGAATGTACCATAGCCATACCTTTCATATGAAAGTGGGAGACATAAACAAACCCTACTCTGAGAAGCATGGGTACTTACTGGATTTTTAAGCCGCTCGGTCGACAAGCACACAGCACAATTCCGAAGCAAGAGGTAGCAAGTAAGGGCAACAAGATTAAAGGGGAAACAAGGAGAATGACGAGTTTAATCCGGTTCGGCATCCGAGGCCGAACGGAGAACCTCTAAACAGGGTGACACATAATTTTAGGGGTTTCTAGCAGCTGGCAGAACTCTCTTTCGGCGGAATATTGTTTATCTGATGCATCAAGTAAGTTGTATACATGATGCTCAATACCCTGTTTTACCAACAACGTACCTACCTACATTCCGGGCAGTTCCGACTCACAAGCCGTGTCGATACATATGGGTCTGGATGATGATGATCGCTAGATGGCACGCACACCAGAACATAAAGATGAGAGAGCCATGTCATTTGCAAAGTTCTGTGTATTCGCTCATTGTGCCACCGACGGTAGCACTCGTTATCAATAACGTCGCTCCACGCTTGGGTGAGCAACGTTCTAGTGGTATCAGGTATTAAATAACACGGATTGCCTCTTGCCATATAATGTCCCTTTGTCAACCAATCTTGACTGATGTCTTCTGCGTCTCAACGACCTGGGTTGTTAACCACTAGATCTCTCGTGCTGTGCCTCGGCCTTCCAAGATCACATCGGCGCTACTGTTTGATCCTCCGTGGACTGTCTCTCCTCTTTGACGCGGTCCATAATTAGGCATGTGACGTCTTCGTTTGCTTCGGTGATCTTCCTTGACACCCTCCGAAGTTCGTCTCCCTTGTCGGTAGTGGCCTGTTTGCGGCCAGTTCGATGCTGCATAGTACTTGCAGTCATTGGATTCCGTTCCATATCACAGTCAGAACTCAGCCATCATGCCTCTTCTTTCATCTTCAACATGCTTCTCGTGCTGTCGTTGCCCCTTGAGCTGCCAGAACAAGGCTCCTCCTTGAACTCGATTCGACTCTTCGGTGTTTTCGGTGTGCTTGGTGTATCTGGCTCTAACGGGAGGTCGTTGAGGTCGATATTCCTAAAGTCTCCGACCAAATGGGCTATTGATGCTTCCTCGTAGGACACAACCCGTGCTCGCTCGGGGGGACTGGATATGGTTCTGGAGGCTTGGGACTCGTTGTTAGATCCCTTTGCTGAGCGTCCAGTCCTCGAGAGTTGTGTTACTATCTTGGGGAAGAGGATTCGCCAGACTTGGCGAGTACTCGGTAAACAGGCAACGAAGATGCCCACACATAGTTCAATGTGTGACCAAAGTGAACTTTGGAAGGAGTCGGCTACGTTATGTTAGTGTGACTCACATATTGCGGGCATTTGAGGCTTACCTGTGACGTTGTAAGACGTCGAGAAGATTAATAATGCCTTGACCCTATACGCACTGACTGCTGTGAGGCTACTCATGGTCAGCACTAACATCGTTGTGTCCAGGTTAGGTCAACTCACAATACCCCAACGCCGAACATGAGCATCACTCCAAGTTTTCGCATGAGCGGCATCCTCAGATCATAGACCTGGGTTGCGGGTAGAACGAGCATCCAGACGTCCAAGGCAACGTTGAGAGCGCCGTGGCACATGGCAAAGGCGTTCAGGTTGATGCATTGGCCCTTCATCTCCCCGGTCCATCCATCCCAAAAGTAGTGAATAGGTTGGCACGACCCAACAGTGCCTCCAACGAACGCGATGAGGAGGAGCAGGTTGAACATTTGCGTGCACCAGAGTACTCGTCGGAATTTTTCGTCCGGGAAGATGCGTAGATAGAGAAAGAGAATCGATGCTTTGACGAAGGCAAGAGCGGTCAGGTAGAGCATCCCAAAGACATAGAAGAGCTGGGAAGTATTAGTTCATCATCCCAGAAATATACAGGTACTCCATCTGTGAACTCACCACCAAGAAGTACGTGATTTGCTCGGGAGTAAGACTCCAAATGTCTCGTCCAGCGCCTGTCTCCTCAGCTAGGAAATGTCAGTGAAAGTGAGCAACAAAACGAAGCGTTTGGGTTCCTTACCAAGATAGGCTGCTGGTAAGAAGGCTGCAAGAACACCCTAGGTGAATGTCAGAGGACGTCACTATCAAATCAGGCAGCAATGTCATACATATGCGACAAGACAGGTCGTGTCGTCCCAGCCCCATGGCGACAGCTTCATGTACTTATTCGTGATTCGTACGATGATGAAGAACGTTGGAAGGCCGAAGAGAAGAGCTCTGAACCACTGCATAACAGTGTCTTGTTGGGCCGGAGGCACACCACAAGCTGCGAGCGACTGGTTCTGGGCGACTGCAAAACCGTCAATATGCTACCTTTATGATACCGTTACGAGGTTGGAGTTCTCACCCAGCATCTCTTTGACTGTGCAGTTTGCCATGACGCAAGTCTGCACGTACCCAGCGAGAACCTTGTCGTTACACATGCATGTCTGGTTCGTGAGGGCACATGTCGAGTGCCCTGCCCCGATCTCTTGAAGAATGCAGGATATCTAGATCCCGTCAGCAACAGCGAACCAAACATTCCCATCGATCATCCTTACCGCGCATGGAGGGATTCCGTTGTATGACAGGTCGGCGGCAGCGACGTAGCTGCTCAGGCCGAGGAAACAGGCCAGCAGGACGAGAAACCGAAAGGCGGCCATGTTGCGTTCGTATCCCCTTCCTCAACCCCCACAATACCGTTCGTCGTTGTTGTCGTCGAGAGCGTTTGTCGATGGAAAACTCTGTCCACAAGGGTCCGACAAGCAGGAACCAACGTCAAGGTAAACCTCGGGAAGCAGTCTTGGCCATGGTGCCAACAAGACCTACAGATATTGGAGGAAAGGGAAGAAGGCAAGGACCAGCATTTAGCGGGACAATCTTTCCCCAGAAAGCACGTACTGACGGCTGTCAATTTGCCCAGCTAACTTAGCGGGCTAGCCTAGGCCCTGGATCCAAAAGCTGTGCACTGGTTTGTGGCTTTCTTACTTCAGTCCCCCCTCTCTCTTTCTCAAGGACACACAACACAACACTGCATTTCACCGGCCGCTGTAGCCGGGCGGACCGGACACGCGAGCGCTCAATGATCGCCTCCGCGGTAATTGGCCCGGCTTGCCTGGGTTCCTTTGCGTTTGCGGAGGGGGTGTTGGCTAATTTCACACTTTGCCCTTTCATGTCGGACCAGTTCCTTCCTCACTGGTCGCTCCCCCTGCCCTCGCGTAGCCGAAGGACGCCGCGGCTGAGACCATCAAGAAGTCTACAAGGTGCAAGTGCTTTTCGCCAGCCGAGATGGGAAGATGGCGTCTGATGTGTGGCCCCATAACAAGCCAGTACTCGAGCTAAAGCAGAAGCTTTGGCACTCGGGATCCCACATCGGCGTGGCGAACATGGAGCTAAAGTGAGACTAGCTGCGGGCTGTGCGCGCCCAACGCAGGGGCATCGTGACGTTTGCGGAATGTTGAGAGTATCTTCTCAAGAGGAATGCCGTTCGCGGGCACCCAGGCGTCTTGGCATGTGAACGGAAGCATTGGACCTGAAAATGTCCAGGGTCGGTAATTTCTTAATGGAGCCTTTCTCGAGGTTGGTAGCGATCAATTATTGGAGTTTGAGAACAATGGAAAAAACCGGCATGGCAAGCCTTTTGCTGACAACCACTTCAGATGCCTCTCCATGATCTTCAGAGCTTGATCCAAACAGTGGAAGTTCGCCAGCACGCCTCGTGGTTGCGGGGCGTCAGCACGTGATGGCGAGCTAGGAGAAGAATGCAGGAGGGGTCTTGTCTCATTGTTGTTACCAGCTTTCTGGTCCTTGGCCTCCAGCCTCATTGAGGCGGGCAAATTGGACCGCGAAGACCCCGACAGGAAACGAAGAACCGTTTGCCGGTGAACACTGGACTTTGGACGATGCAAGCCCAATAAGTGCCGTAGACACATGGCTTAGCTTGATGAGGATACCAAAGTAGTATGCTGTTTCGCCGTTTAAGGCTGGTCTTCCGAAAACTCGTTTAAGCGAGCTGTCGATGCGGTTCCAGATTCCTGGGTTCGTCCCATCCCAAGATGATCATGCGCTGACAAACTCTGAACAAGGTAGGGCAGGCTTTTGAGAAGGCGGCGGGCGTGGCTCTCCAAGTCTGCGCAGCCACTGATTCATCAAAGAATGCCTATGGTACCGCCTTGCGCTTCTCCACGCATCATAAGTACGCCATTTTGCCTCCGGTTCCTTTATCTTCGGTTGATCTGAGCGTCAACGTCTTCTGCCTCCCGAGAGACACATCGACAATGAGGCGGAGGATCCTGCCTCGATGCTGAATGTTGGCATTTCGCAAGAACCATTGACAAAGAAAGTTGATGGTGATCGAGAAGCGACATTCCAGTCACAAGTCGTTGCTGCGCATTCATCCTCATTCCGCGTCTCGTAAGGTCCATCGAGGGCAGTTTCGCTTGTGGCTTGAGGCTGGGTGATACCGCCATGTCCATTTCGATGTGCAGTCTCTTTCATCGGACGCTGTAGAAACCAAATACCACCATGCGGCGAGAAGACTGCCCCGGAGTAGTTTTCTAGAGACGAGCTCCGGACAGAGTGGGTCAAACTCTCGGGTGCTGGCGGGGCCTCACGGTATCGGACTCCCGGGTCTCTGCTTGCGGCCGGAGCGGTTGACCCAAACAGGCAATGAGAAAGAAGCTCAGGCTTCAGAAATTTATTCTTGCGATGTGTCAGTCAGTATGACGCTACCCGCTAACAGCAAAATCAAGATAGCTGTAAGATGCTGCAATCGAAATAAGAGACCAAGTCAAGTAAGTTTCTGGCTCACAACGCAAAAGTCAGACCGGTGAATCAATGGGCCGCGCAATCCAGAACACTAAAAAGCAAAAGAGAATATTCCCAGGTGGAATTTAACCACTGAATCTCCCCGAGGTGGGCTCGAACCACCAACCTCCAGATTAACAGTCTGACGCGCTAGCCAATTGTGCCATCGGGGATGAGCTCAATCGAGCTGATTGGGATTTCGTTGAGGACGCAGCTCGAGTTGGGGCTTAAGAAGGCCACGTGTGATGAAGACCGCTCGGTTGTGCGAGTTTCAAACCCTAGCTGGCGGAGTGGCAGGTTTTTATGAAGCAGTGACAGTCGTGATTGGCGGTGCAGAGAAGAATTGACCCACGCTGATGTGTCATTGTGTGGCCCGGCCTCAGTCATTGTCTGTGCCTGCATTGTGTTGGTTCATGGGGACCTGGAGGCTTTCACGACTCAGTCTGGCTTCAAACTGATGCACCACCTCTTCTCAGCAAATAAAGGTTGCCAAGCTGTCCATCAGTGACCCAACGTCAACCTGGAAAAGCCGCGGGAAACTCACAATTTCAGGAGAGAAAGGAATTGTTGAGCTGCTCATTCTCATTAGCCATGTCTCACTTCCCCTGAGCTCGTGCTCACAGGCAGTAATTCTGCCCAAGTGGCGCCTGCTGAGACTGCTCCAGCTGACAGCCAGACTGCGAAAGTGGTGTTTACAGTCTACGAGCCCATTTCATGGCTGAGCACTGGCAGATAACAATGGCCTGTTTCCTCGGATGCAAATCTTTCCTCGCCGTGCGCGACAAAGGCTGGCCGGCACTCAACGTTTAGCCGGCTCAGGCGCTAGGAACGGGCGGAAGAGATGGTCCACGGCAGACCGTGGTCCTTCGGCTCCTTCGCGCGTCTTCATCACCTCATCAATTGGACTCACCCGCCGATAGGCTGAAGCTAAATGTAACACATCACGACGGCAAAGTATGATCCGCGGCTTGGCGGCCAACGACGAGCGCTCCCTGCGCACGGAGGTCTGCAACGAGCCTGGCTTTCAGTCAAGCATGCACAGCAGCCCTAGGACGTGGATGAAAAGCCCCAAACATGGCTACAGTCACATGGCTAAAGTCTGTGGTGAGGAAATCCATGCTAGTGATGACCATGAGACCTCAGCTTTTGTGTCTTGAAACCGTTTGTTGACGTTCAGCTTGGTGTTGGGCTGTCGACGGGCAATTGTTTCGAAGTCGTGCCGAAATCAGACATTTTCGACTCACTGCATTTGAATCACATTCATAGTATGGAGATGCTATATACACTTAAGCAATATGAAGACTCGTTTCAGGATCCGCTTGAACATGTCCTCTCCATATCGACACTGCAGTTGGCCCTCTCGCATCTCCCCAAAGGTTGTGGAACATGGACTCCTCGACCTCAAGATAATCGTTTCCGTGCCATGATTCCCCGGTTTCTGCCGGGCCTCTCACTTTCACCGCACAAAACCTCAACAGCTCCTTGATGCGCCTGGTAAAGGAGTCTCTCCCAACCGTTCTCCACGGTGGAAGCTCGGCGGGCGGCACGCCGCGGTACCAGCTATCCTTCTCCTGAGACGGCAGACTCAGCAAGAATCCTCCGTGGCGACGATGACATTCAGTCTTCTCGATCCACTCTAGAATTTGTGGTGCGGAGAACCGTGTCATGCCCAGAATAGTAAGGTTTTTGAGGTTGTCGAAAAGCTCCAGGGCTCTCAAGATCCAAGCAGGCTGTTCTACTCCGCTTTGAACGAAGGAAAGAAATTCGAGATTAGGCTGACAGCATGCCAGTGTTTGAAGCTGTGTATAATACAGCGAGAAGGATGTGTGAAGCCTCAAGTCGCGCAGGTCCTTCATGGAACATACTGCGTCCATGACCAGCTTGCGACATCGGAGATCCCTAGGAGGAGGACGAGTCGATTCTTCCGCTATGAAGAGATGTGTAAGATGATACTGCGTTTTGAGTGCGCGGTAGAAGTCAGGATGGTTGCCTGTGTCGTACACGTGTAGCCTTTTGAGTTGGAGATGAGGGAGGGCGTCCGCGATGGCAGGGATCAGGTCCGGCAGGCGGAAGAGGTGAAGGCGCTTCAGACTTCTGCAAGACGTGATCCAATTCGAAATATGCCTACGTTTCTCTCTGGCCCATAGCTCATACTTCTCTCGCAGCCGCGAGCTAGGAGTAAAGGAGTTGAACTTCAGAGTCAGCGACGTCAAGTTCGTGAGCGGACTCAGCAGAAGCAGATCGGTGGGCGGGATCTCGAATAAGCGGAACTCCAAACACCGTAGGTCTGTCTGCTTAGCGATGGCTCTAAACACGGGGGCATGCACTGCCCCGACTCCGCACTCGAAGCAATCAAGCTGATCTGCATTCAAGTGAGAGAGGAACTCGCCCAGCTGTTGTGAGCCCGCCGTGGTGTCCGCCGCAAATGGAAATTCCAGATGCTTTAGCCTCGGAAGACTCTTGCTGATTTGTTTTCCGGCTTCGGCGGTCAAGTCCTCGGTCCAAGTCATCGACAAACGCTCCAGCGCGTGACAGGAGAGGATGAAGGAGCCTCTGTCTTTCCAGCGATATATCGAGACTTCTCTCAGCATCGGGTGCCGACCGTTCTCGTTGCTGATTATGACCAGGTCCTCGAGAAATCGTGTTTCGAATTGCATTACACCACGAGCGTGATATGGCAGTGTTCTTTTCTCAGTCCATTGGGGGTTCTGATCCGCAAAATGTTCCAAAAACTTCAAATTCATTTCCCAATGGTAGAATTGCCAAGCGTAATACAAATTGGAGCCGTCGTAACGTCGGACATATGTGAGATATGGGTGTGAAGTGAGAGGCGGCGTGTTCAGCGGGCTGTCGGTAAACGTCGATGAACGGTAAATAGTTTCCAACATTCCAGTTGAGTAAATGGTTTTGTCTGTCGGAGGAAGAAATGTCAAGCTAGGGTAATTCAGCAAGTGCTCATACATGGTGCTCATACATGGTTTCACGATAAGCTGCGTGCTGAGTAATTCCGGTTCGGTGAGAATCAACTTACTCGTAAAGTCGCTTGAGTGCCAACCACGCGTTGCCTTTACTTGTGAGGGCACAGTTTGCCAAGGTCCTGTGGTAGCCAAGAAAAGCAAGTTGGTCGAATAGAGCTTCCCAGATATCGATGTGCACTACCGCCTTTACCGGCGCATGCAAAGTAGGTAAATGGGTCGTTGGAGACATTGCAGCTAGAAGTCTCTCGGGTTTGCTGCAAAACAGCTGGTATATTGGAGTATCCAAATGATGCGGTATCGAAGGTGATATTTGCGACATTTTGGCTATTGCAGACTTGGAATATGAATGAAAGTCTTGGTCTCGTCGCCAGTGATGTGGTACTGCATCTGTCAGCCTTCGTAACAGGTGAATCTATGACATGCTGCAAGTGAATCGAGAACGGATCATATGGAGAGTGATATTAGGATCACGAAGGGTTAAGCAGTACAATTTCGAGGTACTGAGATACTCTTCTTTGATTTGAGTCGCAAACGACGTCGAAACCAACAGTCGAGTAAAGCAAGTAACGCAAGCACGCTTCAACCTACATTTATTCTGGTCTACACCCGATTGCGAGTTGAGGTATAGCTAAGAGAATCTGTTTCGTCGTTCTTGCTACAAATTTGCTGACCAGGACGATTAGATCCAGAAGGTAGGGAGTTGTCTAAGCCACTTTGGTCTACCCTTCTGGAGACCCTAATGTCTCTTTTTGCGAAAAGAATTTTCGCAGAGCCGGAAGGGTGAAAAGAAAAGGTTTGATAGCGACCCTGATCACCAGAAATCTCTAAGTATCCGTCGCCTGTCCACATCTCTCCATAGGAGTTTAAGGCACGCACCTCTATGCCTAAGTGACGGTGCGAAATCTCATCGCTGAGCCTGCTCACGACGGGGAAAGCGACGTAAGTTGGTGTAGTTTCACATCGGGTTGTAAATTGATTGCTCTTACTTAAGTTGCCAGGCCTCCGAATCATGAACTAATCGTGGTAGAAGCCAAAATCATCGGTTGGGTATCTTCAAAGCCAAGAATGTATGCCACCGAACTTGAGCCATAGATCTCCAAGAAGTTCTCACGGAAGAAAGACAAGAGGACTACAAGCAATCCAGATCAAGAAATCTCCCACCCCTCCAGTTTCCCCTTCCCCCCGCCGGCACCCTCGACTCTCTCTCCACCGCCTCCAGCCGTCCAAGCACCTCCCCCACCTCCCCCTGCACCTCTCTCAACCTCTCCAACACCTTACCGCCCTCTCCCTCGCCCTTGACCTCAACCTTGCTCGAAAATGACGAGGCCAACTTCCGGCGAATGACGTCCGCATTGTCCACCTTCTGAAAGACGTTCACATCGAACCCGATCGCCCTGTACAGCGGACCCGCAAGCTTGCGGCCGTCGTCCACGATACACCCCCGCACGCCGACGTGCCCCTCGATCCGCTCGGTCGCGGCCCTGGCGCTCTTGACCAGCGCCGCCAGCTTCTGGACGTCGGACTCGATGTCCGCGGCTGCGATGGTATTGTTTTGTTGTTGTTGTGCCGGCTTGGGGGCCGGCGCGGAGCCGAAGTCGTGGCTGAGCTTGCACGCGTGGAACGTACGCGGCGAAGCCACGGTGCCCGAGAGGGTCTTGGTTGCGTATACTCTGAAGCGGTTCATTTTGGTTTTTTTGTTGTGGTTGTGATTGTAGTTGTGATTGTGGTGGTTGTTGTGGTTGTCGGTGTCGTTGTTATTGTAGTAGTAGTTGTAGTTGTTGATGTAGTTATTGATGACATAGACTTGCTTGGTAACTCGTGTTAATTAGAAGAAATGGCGATAAGTCTTGCAGGGTTTACTTACTGATGAATGGTGTTGTTGAACTCGGAAGAGATGATATGAAGGTTGGATGTCTTTACAGAAGATTCGTTGCTGAAACCCCCTTTTATCATTTTTTGGGAGGATTTGTCAATCAAGGTTGATGAAGTAGGTCCCTTGAGGAGACACATTAAGTTTGAACCGGCCGAGGACACAATGCTGAACTCGGTGTCTCCGACATTCAAAAGGCAACGGAGGCACATCTTTCTACTTGTGTGGTTGACTGCGAGACCTGTATAAGATACTGACGGATCAACAGGAATTAGTAATTCAAGCTCCTGCTTCATTAAGCTATCAAGTCATAGCTACAATGTGTGACAGAAGCTGAGACGTGAGCCCAGCGCTGACAGGAGGGTCTTGCCAAAGGTGTAAGAAATGTTTGTGAATATTTAAAATCGCTGTCTCTTAACCCTTCCGGTCCCAAAACCTAACAAAACCGTTCCTCTTCGCTGAGCAGCTGTGCCACTCCCACAGAAAAGCAAGACATGACCTGTCTGCTCGGGAACTGCCTATGACGCTTCCGCCCCCTCGCTTGTCTTCCTCGCCCCTGAATATCGTACATGTAGTTTGTCCAAGAAATGCGAGTGTCGGATCCCATTAGGTCTCGCCTCCGCAAACGTGTCGATGGCCTCCTGCACACCTAGTCCGCACCGCTCGACCAGGTAGCATACAATAAAGTAACCCGTGCGGTTAAATCCGTAATGGCAGTGAACACCAATGACCTGGTTTTCTCCGTTGACCGCTTCCCATCTTTCCTCCTCAGCTCTCTTCTTCTGCTCTTCCCTCAACTTGTCCACAAGCGCCACAAAATGCGCAACTTCTCCCTCGCTGGGCGGAACCTTGGACACCGTGGCGAACTTGTGGTAGCGCACGCCGCCCTTCTCCATGCTTCTAGGGTCGTAGACAGGCTGGTCGTGACTGATGTCAACAACGTCCTTGATAATCTTGCCCCAGTTCTTGACGAACTCGGCAGGGCAGTGTACATCGTCGGCTTCCCGCAAAGTCTTCATCGCCCGGAAGACGGCCGGCTTGCCCTTGGGCCCTATCGGGAGCGATACCGGTACGACATTCTTCCACTTGGCTAGGTTCTTCACGTCCCATTTGCCCTCACGCGAGAGGTACTGCAGCTGCCATTTCAGGGAGAAGCGACCGGTGACGTGACAGGCTAGGAAGTCGGAAATGTGATGGGCGAGAACCCGAGCGGTCGAGGGCATGAACAGTACAGCGTGATTGGCAGGCGCCGGGATGATGATTGACTTGACCACCTTGGTGGGATGTCGAGGCTGAGGCGGAAGGTTTGCAGGAGATGATTCATCTGGCGTAGAGGGGTCCTCAGTCGTGTCTGCACCTTCATCCAGTCGTCTGTCTCGCTGGAAGTCCTCATCTCGGATGTCGTCGATGCTCTCAGGCACATAATCGGTGACGTTTTGGGAGGTGTTGACTGGCGCAGCAGAGTCGACGACGGTCTCATGGCCATCTTCCGAACCCGTCTCTGGTGACAGCGGTGCCTTGGTTTGAAGATACTCCTCGATCTTGCCGACTTCACCAGGAGGGGTTAGTTTGTCTGCCTCCCCGCCAACAAGGTATACGGGTACGTCAACGCCGGCCCATACGTCCTTTCCGGGGACGCCACCCCTGGCAACGCCATTCTTGAACGTGGGTAAAGACCCCCAAGCCATACGGCGCCATACCGGTGTGCGACTCTGGTTGTTAAACCGGTCTTGCAGCTTGCGCAGCTCGAGGTCTGCTCCCGGTCCGACAAACCGGCTCACGCTGGCACTCTGCGGTCCTCCCCATCGGTCATAGGCCCTCCACAGATCGAAAAGCCAGCCGGGAACCCACAAAAGCTTGCGGAACAGCGCCGTCTTGTCAGCTGGTGGAGGTCCAGAGACGGGGCAAATCGCTACGAGTCCCACGATGTGTGTTCTTAAATCTGTTCGGTGCGTAGTGTTACGGCTAGCCAGTTGTGCACACATCGTCGTGCCCATGCTATGGCCGATGAGAACCACGTTGCGGTCAGGCTCCTTCTGGCGGTACTCGTCAATGATGACTTCCAGCAGCTCGGCCAGTGCTTCCGGACTGTAGGCATCCCATGACGTCTGTGCAAACTTGGATCGCCCACATCCGGGCAGGTCGATGGCCAGACATGATGAGATGTGGACAAGGCTGGTCAGCAGCGGGTGAAATTGTGCCACTGAGCCTCCCAGCCCGTGAATGAAGACGAGCAAGGGGATGGGTGGCTTGGGCAGCTGGTCTGCCTGTTGATGCCGTTTGTAGAATATGCGGATATCAGCATAAGTGTAGCGATCTGTTTTGAATGTGCGTATCTCTGAATTTTGTTTTAGCAACTCCGGATCCGTGGACTCGGGGTCGTGGGGGTTGGTCCACCATCCGCCGCGGGCCTGTTGTTGGTCTCCCATGTTGACCGAGGGTATGTGGGTTGTCGTTCCGGGATCCAGACGCGTCTTGGCCACCGGCACCGAAAGGGTTGCAAATACAACGGTAAGAAGAGGAATAATAAGCCTGGTCTGACAAGACAGAAGCCGGAATAAAGCGCGGGTATCTCCAAAATGTAGTGCGCTGCAAGGAAAAATGGCGATCTTTGTGTGTGTCGTTCCAGGAGGGTATGACAGCCCGACGATCTCTCAACCGTTCGCTACTTGGGGGGAGGGAGGTAAACAAAATGGAGTGAGTGTGGGCGAGATAGACCGAGATAACGATGAGATCTGGTCACACGGAATGTGACTCAAAATCGGGTAGCCGCTGTGAAGTAAGGACCCAGTTCCAGTTTCCTCTTCCGCGGGTATTCCACCGTCGCACCTGCTGTGTGCAACTGGGCGCGAGGCCCAGAGCACTGCAGGGAGGAAAGAGCAAAGGCGGCTTCCTTTTAATCAGACCGCAGGTGAGGTGGGCTAGGTAGCGTCGAGATCTGAGGGGATCGACTGAGACGGAGGCAGGCCAGAACGTGGTCGGGGCAGGCCGTTTCTAAGGCAGAAGATGCGCCACCAGCTGCTCCGTACAAATACCGCTGCGATGGGAAGAAACTGGGGAAAGTGAGAGACAAGATGCTAGGCAAGAAAAGCGAGCCTCACAGAAGGCACCACTCAGGCGGGCAGCGGGCAGCGAGAGATACTTTCAGTGGGGAGCAAGGCACCAAACTTTTGTCTTTGGGCAATCTATGTCATTGCCCATTCTCAGCCAACAGTTCGTCATGTCTCCTCCACCTGGGCCCGGGGAAACGCTGCCATTGGTTTCCTTGTCTCTGGAATTTTTGGCCAATTGGAGCTTCGCTGCGAATCAGCGCCCGCGCTGGGACCTGGCAAGGCTGATTACGTACGCGATCGAGAAGAAGCTGGGAAATTTGTACATGAGAATTATGTAAATTGTGATTTTAATATTACACTTTGGTTTCTGGTATGAGGCATTGCAGAGTCTTCGCGTCTTGTGATCTCTCACCAGTGGTGGCTGGCTTTGAGAAAGAAGACAGGTGGTGGTACAGCGTTCAGCGAGAACCTGGAGAGTGATCTCGCCAGGAATTTGCATGGCGGGGTAGCGAGAGTGAGGTTTGTGGACGTGGCCGGCCCCGGGTATCCCACATCATTCAGGAAGCTAGATCTCGATGCTCTATGCAGTCCCCATCTCATGGAGGATCATCGTGATTTTGCCGTCTTGAATGCTTCTCTCCGTCCACGTGCGCACTCTGGCGATGAGCCTATCCTCAACCCGAGTCAGGGCGGTCCATATGGTCTCCCCATCGTGAGCACGTCACGCAGCGCCCTTGCCCTCGACCCATCCGATGGGAATCAAGGCACCCGCAACTTCATCGACGCCCCTCTCCGTAGCAAGCAGATTGAACTGCGATGCCGCATTCCCCGTGTCAAGCACATCCACGCGGATTCCGAGCGAGCTGAGGTGCTTTTTCGTGGACGGAGCGAGCGGAACGATCTTGGGGCCGACGCCGAGAATAAGAAGATCTGCGAAGAGCCACGTCAGAATAGTGTTCGATTATCGTAGACATCGTCAGAAGGGGGACGAACCAGGTCGAGGCCACACCAGCTCCAGCACGCCAAACGCCTCGGGGGGGATCTCAAATTGGCCCTTGGCATTGATCAAGTTCATCGTGCCCTTGGCCTCCCACGGCCGCCACTCGAATGCCTCGCCGCCAATGAGCAGGGCAGCGTTTCCATCCAGAATCTTGAGGCCACTGTTCAGGGAGAAGCCGTCCGACATGCAGACATCGATTGATGTTGACGGAGTCGGCGTATTGCCCAAGACGTCGAGCTCGCTGAAGTCGGTACCACCTTCATATTCGTTCGTCTTGTTCTTCTTTAACCTTGGCGGCGCCGTGTGGATTTGACTGCGTAGGCATGCGATTTGCGAAGGAGCTGCTGAGGGTCGCAAAGGCGTCGAGACTCGGGGGAGCGGTCGGGGAATCGTGCGCTGGGCGCGCGCGAATGCGCGGAGCACGCGAGTGCTTGCCGGAAAATACATGAATACGGGCCGGATACTTGTGTCGAATGAGTGAACGCGTGCAGCGGGTAGGGACAAGAAGCTGACGTTGGGGTGGTTGGAGTTGTTTGACGGAAGAGCTGGGTACAAGCTGGAATTTTTTCCGCAGAGCTACTTCAGTATCTTGAACGTCATGATTACAAGGTTGAGCGAGCTACCAAAAAACCACCAGTCGTGATGGCGGGGAACCACATCAAAATAAGTCACGCCAAAGCACCAGTGTCACGCATCATACACCGGGGAGTCCAGAGCGCGACGGCGCCAAAAGTTCAATTCGCTGTCATAATTCCGATACTGGGGGATAAACCACTTTTGTTTTTTGGGCGCCTCGACTCGATTGAAAATCGCGGGGTCGTCACTCAGAAAGCAACGAAAAATATGAGATCCCACGTTTAACAACCAAACAAAAAATTTGAAAGGGCTCGATTTCCGTTTTCATTCAGGTATCGAGGCCTAAGAGTGCCCTAACGCACAGCAGCAGACGAACCGTCATCAATCCGCCTGTGGCCGACGATTCTTGTGTATCATGCAGTTCCTTTTGCCCTTATTGAACACCTAAGCAATGAACCAAACCCCTAAAATTTCCCATTCCGGCCAGCTGTGGTTTTTTGACGTGTGACGCAAGAAAGAATGAGACGTTTATTTCTTCTTCTCAGACTGGCTCTGCTCCTTGAGCACCTTCTTGACGATCTTCTGCTCCTCGATCAGGAAAGCGCGGACGATGCGGTCACGAACGCAGTTGCCGCATCTGGAGCCGCCGTAGGCACGCTGGACGGTCTTCTTGGGCTTGGAGATCTGGGCATACTCGCGGGGGCGGAGGGCGGGGACCTGTGATGGGGCTGTTAGCATTTCCCGCGTGCGTGTGTGAAGCCGTGCTGAAATTCGACATCGAGAGAGTCCCATCTGAGAGCGCCGTCGACTTCGTGTTTCCTGTTCGTCCTTGATGAAGATGATCGCAAGCCTTTGCCGATGACGAACGCCCTTCCTCCATGTCCTCCCACTACATTCCAATGCGCTCCCAGATGATGGTCCCTCGAGTCTCGGTTCGGCCGTGGTGTATAGATCGAACTTACGCCGGGCAGCTTGACGCCGCAGTCACCGCACTTGGGGGCAGTGCCGCGCTTCTTGATGTGAAGGATGCGGAGCTCACCACCGGGGGTCTTGACGATACGAGTCCGGTTGGAGGTGGTGTTGTAGCTGCAATTTTTCCCCAGTCAGTCTTGTCGTTTTCTCCTCGACCTGCACGGCATGCACGCCGATGCGAAAACAAACGCCGTCTCTCGATAAATTCGATCGCAACGTTTCGATTCGAAGTGGGAAGAGACTCACCCGTTACGGCGGCGGTAGGTGACACGGGCTCCGGCCATTTTGACTGATTGATGGTGCTGCGGACGTTAGTTGAGCAGAAGTCGTGAATCGCAAGCTGGTGGAAAATTGGTTTCTGAGGGTAGAATTAGAAATTGTGTGTTCGGGCAAGTGAGCTACCACCCTATTGGTTACCTGCCTTAAGCGCAGTGGAGCTCAACCCCATCACGTGATCGTTTCAAGCAAGTTAACGATGGCTCAATGTTCACAGTGACTTTTGACTTGTACTGGTTGTATCAAGAGACCGCCTTATCTTTCTGTGCTAGATTGACTACTTTTCCTGCGGTTGCATACTCTACCTCAGCGTCGTCGTCGTCGTCGTCGTCTCCGCTGCTATCGTCGTCTTTATTCTTTGCTGCTGCTATTGCTGTCATCTACAACGAGAGTAATTAGGTACCAAGGAAAAGTGGTCACTTTAGCACAGGGAATATATGCGGTCTCTTAACCAAATATCGTCCCTTCATGGATTCTAACACTTGTCCTGAAGGAAACCTGAAGGAAACCTGAAGGAAAGCAAACGCCGTTTTACATTCTCAGAGTCTTTATCCAGGACGTCTGCTACCGAGCGCTTCGAAGCAATGCCGCATAAACATATCCTTTTTCCCTAGAAACCCCCAACGCCATGTGCAACCATTCAAATCAGGTGATGCCGAACTATGACGACTCTGGCTCTAATGTTGTCCAGTCGGGGTGTTCAGTAGCGCGCCAGGGCTTGACGCCGTTGGGCTCTTCCCTTCGTCTCTGGGAGGCATGGTTCATGATCTTGGTCATCTGCTCGCTCTTTCGAAGATCTTGGAAATCCTGCACCTCCTTTCTGGCCGCCTCTACTGACTTGATGAAACTGGCGAACTTGTCCTTGGCTGGCGGTAAACGTTAGCTGACGAAAATGGAAAATGCTCATGGCCGTGGATGGCAGCACATACGAGTCGGTTGATGCGCGGACAAAGGGTCCATCATCCGTGGGATCGTGGTGCGCAAACCTCGCAGCTGTGAGAGGGGTCAGTTCGACTGAAGTCGGGCAGGACTGCAGGGGACGCCGACCTGGGTGTGCAACAGCTTCAGCTGGTTCAATGACTGCTCTAGGCGTTCTTCATCCCACGCCTCATTGCCAGGCTCGGACTTGATGGCTGGGTTGTTGTTTGCCATGGTGATGCGGGTTAAGACGTCGCCCTTGGAGATGGAAACCCTGAAAGGCCGGTTCGGTAATTGTTTCCCCAAGGGGGGAATTGACGTTGAAACCGGGACGAATAGATATGTCGAGCGCCGCGGACCGAGGTTGCTTTGAGAGCCTGGCCCAGAGGGTGGATGCAGCGATGGATGTAGGTAAAGATGCAGAGTCGGGCACACTGGCAGTCCGACACAGATCCAGGTGTATTGTATGGCGCAAAATTGTTTGCGCGCCGCCTCAAAACCAAAGTGCAAGTGCAAACGTACCACCTTTCATGCAACTATCCACTTGGGGTCCAAAGCAGGCACTGCGCCGGCAGGCAAGTCTGAGATTTGTTGGTGGTTTAGGTGAGCCAGCTTGGAAGCGTTGGTGTTTCCGATGCGCGGCGCGGTGCGGTGCAGTGACAGTGAGAGCTCATGACGGGAATTAGCGTAGGGGCCAGAAGCCGCTCCAAGCCAGGGACCGTGGAAAGGACGCTGAATGTGGTCACCGGCGACACGTCAATCTGGAAGGTGGTTGGCGCGGGCCACAGATGGCCCAACTTCATGCCGTCTGGTGCAGCGTCAAGGTCGCTGTGCCTCGAGCAAGTGAAGGGCGGTACTTGTTGGGTCACGTGAGCTGCGAGTCCAGCAAGGAGGTAAACAGTCAAAGAAAAAGAGAGAAGCGGTAACAACGGGAGGAAACAAAACAAAAGAGACTTCAGCTGCAACATCAGTATCGCTCTCGCCCCCATCAACTTCATCAGACCACTGCAGGACACGAAGTGCATCCGAACGAAATGCGCATCTCTCCGGTCGAGGAAAGTGCAGCATCGTCGTACAGAAGGAGCAGGGAACATTGGTACCTAAAAGGTACGCTGCCGCGCCAAGGGGTGCAGGCCTGCAGCTGGGATCCTGGAAGCTGACACTCGCTAAAAGCTAGCCGGAAGGCGGATTAACTGCGAACCTAGTTCAGACCGTGCGGATTGGAATTCTCTGACTCCAACCTCTCCGTGTTCCTACCTTTCCGTCACGAACCCAGCTACTTACCAACTGTGGAAAGCTGCATCTGAGCTAAACCAACAAAACCTTGACGCCCGCACTTCGTTTTCTCTTCACTTCAGCAGAGCTTCATCGTTCCTTTTTCGACGCGTCCTTTTCTCTCCGGACTCGTCGCCAGATACACTTTTTCCCCACCTTCCCTTCACATCCGCCAAGCTGGACTCTTCCGCCATCATGTCGAATGCGCCCCCGCCGGCGCTTTTACCTCCGCCCGAGGGTATATTCCGCTCCTTCGAAGATCTTCTGAGCTCCGTCCAGCGCGTCGCCAAAGACCAGGGCTACGGTGTCGTCAAGCTCCGCGCCTCCAACTACCGCGATGGCAAGCCCACTCGCTACGACTTGGTATGCGACCGCGGCGGCGTCAAGTACAGCAGCACTGCAAAGAAGCGCAACCCCTCCACGCGCAAGGTCGACTGTCCCTGGCGCGCCAAGGCCGTCTGCGAAGTTCAACTCGGCAACCAGTGGCGTTTCGCCGTCCAGGAGGGTAGCCACAACCATGAGCCTCGCGTCGCGACCGCCCCTCCCGGCCAGGAAAACACGCCGCTCGCCCAATCCATGCGGTCCTTTACTAACAAGATCGACCGCATGAGCCACGACATGGCCCAGGGCTTCATGCGGATAGAGCAAGCCCTCGACCAGATGAACAAGCGCTTGGAAAACCTCGAGAACCGCGCCGGAGGATACGAGCCCCGCTTCCAGAACATGGAGTCGCGACTACAAGGTGTGGAGGCCCGTGGCAGCATGGAGCTCCCTATGGATGATGTCGATGCCCGACTTCTGTCAACCTCGGTCATGTAGGAAAACGGCCAAGTCGACATGTCGGGCATGGGAGCTCTGTCGGGCGCGAATGCGCACGGCGGATACGCGACGGACAACCACGCTGGTTTGTCCTAGAGCACTCCTATGTTAGTCGACCCGAGGCCATTTACATCGATATCCACGCGTCACACGGAACCAAGACAAGGAAGCAAAATGACTAGACGATTCAGGGTCACATTTCTCTCGAGGATGAGACTTCAGGCAGGGAGCCAGACCCGGGGCTGGATGGGCAGGCGTTGAAGGGAGGCTTGGGCGTTTGGGACTCATCATCTGTTTTTTTAACCTCTTTCCAGCCACATGGCGATATCAGTCCCGGTTTGGGCTGGGATTGATCCGTTTCGAGGTCATGTTATTATACGAAAATTTCTTGCGCAAGGCGGGGGTCGGCTTTTTGCGATTTGGCAAGACGAGAGCAGCAGCAGCAGACAATGGGGTTCATTGTAGCAAGAGAGGCCCAGAGGCGTATCATCGGTAGAGCGCGACTGCAATACCAACCAGTACATGTCCACAGTTCTTTCCCAATGCTTGGTGAATGCGTTGACTCGCGGAAGGTGAGGTGACATTCGAGGCAGCTGAGCCGGGTGCCGACGCATGACGTAACAGGAGACAGCTTAAACATTGCGATTGCCCTTTCTTTGCGGACCTGGCCGTTGCAACTCTCACCTCAACCGGTCGAACGTCGCCATTCCGCCCAGGATCCAGAGGCATTGTCTCGTCGTCTGCTCCCAACAACGACCGTGAGACACACGTCCGTCCTGGCTTACACGGATTGTACATCGGAGACCAGTCCGCGGCACAGTATCAACTGACACCCAGGATTCCAACTTCGCACGTCCGCAAGGCGCACACTGTGAAGGAGTTGGCCAGCTTCCCACACACCCGAACAAACCCCTCCATGACAAGCTCCGGTTGGTTTCCTTCTTGGTAAGGTAGCAAACAATGTTCCCAATAGAGAAAATGCACGCCGAGTAGAAGAACGCCAAGCGCGAGATTAGCAGGCAGGTAGCCTGACCTGATCGCTCGGAAGCCCCTCCGCCCCCGCGCGCCCTCTCCGGTTTTCTTTTCGGTGCCCTTTCAACGGGCTTTTTTCACGACTGGCCACCCCAACTTGCGAAACCCATCCCAGCATCCCAACGGACCCCGGTCCTGCATATCCAAAGCTCCAGACCACGCCCTGTCTGCACCACCACCACCACCACCTACGCAACCGCGCGCAACCACTCTGTGTAGGACTCATTTCGGTCTTCAGGCCCGGGCGCGTTGGACGACCCAGGATGTCTTGCAGGTTTGTGCGTTCATCCGAAGAATTCGTCGCCTTACCTGCACTTTCCGGTCAACATTTCGAGGCCGAGAACCAGCCCAAGTCCCTCGATCGCAGGCGCAGCAGTCACATCGCACGGCGTAATGCGTGACAGCCTATCAACAGCTGGGAACCCGCCCTTCGAATTTGAGGGTTTTCGGCGACAATGCATCGCTCGTAAGGGCGCCTGCATCAACTCTACCCGCCGAGCCCAGTCCCAGCCGGCTCAGACTGATGGACAGCAGCAAACTCCTACCAACCAGCTCCGACGGACATGTCTCGAATATCCAAACGAAACCTCGTCATGTTTGCCTGCCCGCCTGTGCTGTCCTTATTCAGACCACCCGCTTTTCCCGGTTATTACGAATCCATCGGGTCGGTAACCAGTGAGGACAAAGTCGTTGGCTGCTTCGTCCTGTTTTCCCCATGCACATGATCAAAGCGCACATTCGGGGACCCTCAGGGATGATCGGGACTCGCTAACTGCTTTGCATCACGGCAATGAGACGTGTGTATCTACGGCCACTGTCGGAGGAGGCGACTCGGGGTCGTGGTGGAGCACCATGTCACGAGCAGGCAGCTGGATTCACCAACACGTTTGCCCCCTCCTGGTCCCGAGACATGCATTGTCGTCCTCGATGCCGTTGTCTACAAGGGTGTGGGTGGGTTGCGAGCGGCCCTCGAACTTCATCGAACAGAGAACGCATCCCGCCGAGGCGGCGGCGGTGCCCGGGGCCGGTTTGTCACAGGTGATTGACAGCGGAAAACCCGAGCCTTATTTCCCCCCAACGTAACCGGCCGTAAGAAACCAGCCAACCGCTCAGAGGGATTCTCTCTATGAATCCCAAAAAGGACATTGCTCTCCCCATCCCCCTCACCTCCTGCAATGACCTCCTGGTTCAGTCACACACCAGCAGGAATACTCCGCTCGAAAGCAACCCAGTCTGCAAGCGACGTTTACCGCTGACAAATGTCCGTCTAAGCCTCCAAATAAGGATACTCGAAAGGTTCGCAGTCGGAAGGCAGCAGTCTCTACTCACCTCTATAACCTGTGTTTCGATGCACATCCATGGAACGATTCCTTGTTCACAATCTGCTACTTATCGTGGAAGCCGCCTAGAAGCATGCGGCCCCGAAGGATCCAAGCTTCTAGCATGTTTGCCTGCTCGACCAGGGTTTCTTCCCGCGTCGGGCAGCAAACACTGTTTCCTCTTTTCCCATCCCTCCCTCTTCGATCCCTAGTCACCAGGTAGACGCACACCCAAGGTGGTATCCATCTCGCGTCTAGCCCTCGCCTGTCGAGCTGGGCTTGCGCAAACCGAGAGGCACAAGTCAGGCAAGCCCCTGTACAACGACTGTCGCCTGCGCGTCCAACGAAATCGGGAGAATCCTAGCCCCGTCACATCACATCGCTTTGTGAAGGTCGATACGCGAGGCCCCCGCGGTACCCAACTATACAAGCAGGGGCTGAACAAGGGCAGAAGGATGAAGCGCATGAAGAGCCAACGCCAAGGTTTGTTCCCGTTTCTATGAGGCTGAATGCGGGAAAAGTGCGGGAAAGGCATGGGCCTCAGGTGAGGCAAGTCAAAACGGCAATTGCACATGGGCCAACTCGCAAATCTGGGGGCCGACGAGTCGAAATCCGCGTCTTTTGTCTCTGGCATATCTCCCCTACAACACGGAATGTGTTCGAAGAATGACCTGTGGACCTTGGTAAACGGCAGCTTGCTCTCTTTTTAATCCTTACCGCCCCAGTGAAACATGACCTGCCACCTATGCACCTCGGACTCTGCACCCAACGCGAACGGTCAACGACGAACTCACCACAAACATGTTGGCCCCAACGAAGAGCGATCACCGCCGGGCATACGAAGACATGGTTCGGAAACGTGGTTCCATTCAATGATGTTCACACAATGCTTCTAGCTGTCGTTTGCTGCTATGATTAGAAATGGCCCAGCGTACGTACTGGTCCCTCCAGCCTTCCCCCCTATGCAATGAAAGAATTCACAGACGCTCGTAAACTCCAGAATATGCCGAATATGCCCCCAGACAACAACCAATGACTCATATCACATGTAGGCTTACAAGAGGTGGGCGTACTCCTGCTCCTGGCTCCAGCTGCCGGGGTCCCCGGCAGGCAGCTGCTGCATGCTCATGGCACCCAACTGCTTTATGTTCATCTTCTCCCGCAGCTCGTCCGTGATCTTGTCGACGTCGACGTTGAGGTAGCTGCGCAGGAACTTGCCGACGTCGGTGTTCTCGATGTTGCCGCGGATCTGCATCGCCTCCTCGCCGCCGGTGCTGTACACGTTGACGTCGAGCGCCGTGTGGCCGTGCGTGCTCCAGCCGATGTGCGCGCGCAGGCTGATCATGGCGGCGAAGGTCTGCACCGACACGCCCGGGTCGTTGACCAGCGCGTCGAGCTCCTCCGGGTGGGCGTTCTCGATGCCGAGGCCGGGGATGACGAGCTCCTGGTTGACCCACTTCTTGAGGTCGTCCTTGCTCTTGGCCTTGTTGTTCGCGACGTGCTGGATGAACTTCTTCGAGAGCAGCTCGGCGGAGGCGGTGGCCTTGGCGAGCTGGCGAGGGTACCAGTTGTATACGGGCAGGTGTCCAGGCTCTTGGAGAGCGGTTGCGAGGCCGCCGGTTTCGTGGTCGCTCGTGGCTACCAGGAGAGACTCGGTCTTGCTGTTCTTGACAAAGTCTGAAACGTGCTTGAAGGCCTTGTCGTACTCGAGGACCTCGTGGACCTGGGCGGCGGGGTCGTTGATGTGGCCGGCGTGGTCGATCCTGCTACCCTCGATCATGAGGAAGAAGCCGTGGTCGCTGTTCTCCGTCGCCTTCTCGAGCGCGCGCAGCGCGGTGGTGGCCATCTCGCTCAGGCTGGGGTAGACGTCGCTCATGTTGCGGCGGTCGAGCTCGAAGGGGATGTCGCCGGGCGCGAAGAGACCGAGCTGGGGGAAGCTGACCTTCTCGCCGAGCTGGAGCGCGTCAAAGGCCTTGCGGTCGCCGGCGTAGCTCCAGCCAAACTCGTCCTGCGCCTTGGCGACAACGTCCTCGCTGTCCAGTCTGCAGCTGCCTTCGGTACCGTTGGGGAGGAAGTGGCAGCGTCCGCCACCGAGCATGATGTCCACAACCCGGCCCAAGGGACCGGCGCCGACCTCCTGCAGGGCGATGTCGTCGTTCATGGCGCGGGTCAGGACGTGGCTGGCGAAGCAGGCGGGGGTAGCGTCGGTGATGTCGGTGGTAACCACGAGGCCAGTCATGAAGCCGGCGCGCTTGGCGGCCTCGAGGACCGTTCCGCAGGGCTCATAGTCGGGCAGGACCGAAATGGCGCCGTTGTAGCTCTTCTTGCCACAGGAGAAGGCAGTGGCGCCGGCAGCACTGTCGGTCACGAGAGAGTTGGAGGAGCGAGTGCGGCTGGAGCCCCAGAAGTGCTTGTCGAGGGTGAGGACGTCGTCTTCGGGCAGGCCGTTGATGTGCTGGCGGAAGCTGCGCGTGAGGGAGAGCGAGGCGGGGCCCATGCCGTCCGAGACCATGAAGATGAGGTTGCGCTTGGTGGGGTGGCGGAACTGGCCGCCGCCGGTCTGGTTGCGGTGCTGCGCCCAGACGGCGAGGACGATGACGGCGGCGGTGGCGACGAGGGCCCAGATGAAGAGGATTATCTCGCGGAGGCGGGAGGGGCCCGGGGGAAGGGGGTCGGCGTCGTCTGAGGCATCGTCGGGGTTCGCTTGACGGCGGGAGTCATCGGACGGGTTTGAGATGAGCGGCGTCCTCTCAGAGGTCGACTGTTTGCTCGGAGACGTCTTGTTAGCCATTTTCTTCTGTATCGTGATTCATACACTGCGCGCGAGCGGCCGTGTTTCCTCGGAGAGATTGCGAAAGTTTCTGGGTGACGGAAGCTTGTTTTGTTTGCTCGGGGCACGTTAGAAGGGGAGAAAGGAGGGAAGTTCTTACCATGTTTGCAAAACGTGTTCGGCAAGTCTTGCCCGTGTCGTGGCAAGCTGCTTCAGATGTTGTCGCAGGATTTTGCCTTGCACGCGCAGTCGCAGCTGGGGGGGAGCGCCGGTTTTGAAGGTTGTCGCTGACTCCCACACTACGTAAGTACCCCCGTCAGATTGATAAAGGAGCTGTGTTGATTGCACCACCGCCCACACCGCAGAGGTGAGGAGGCTGGGCAGGCGACGGGGTAGCAGCGCCTGGGAAAGCTGCCTTGCCGCCTAAAGTCTAGCGCGGTGGACAAGGTACCTGACCTGGCGACCCGACCCTGGGGGGAAGCGAAGCTCCAGGCATGTTTTGGGTAATGGGTCACGGGCTGCCTGCAGCAATACGCTGGAAGACGGGGTTCACATTTTTGGGGTTGAATTGCGCGGGTGGGGATTGTTGCAGGTCCGCAGCCCATGTGCCGGTGACATCACGTCCCATGGTCAGCAAGATTGCGTTTTTTGTCGCTGCTTCGACGACTTCGGATTACTTTCGACCAGCATATGCGGGACGAGCCTTTTCCCTCTCTCCATCTCTCTCACACATCTCTGTCTAATGAACTGACTGACTTGCACGCACAGCGCGCACCAACCACATCCGCCCTCCAAGGTTTGAGGGGTCTTGGTCTGTGTGCAGCAGGGAGCTGTCACCTGCTCGTCGCCGTTGGATGGGATGGCATCAGGTGGTTTGGGTGGCATCTGCGGGGAACGGGCTAAGCGGGCGATCTGCCATGCCAGCGAAACCCAACTCGGCATGGCCTAGAATCATGGAGGGTTGGACGAGGCCTGGTTGGGTAAGAAAGGGTATTATCGGTGTATCGTTGTGTGGCCGTTGATGTTCTGAAATGATATCCGGCATGTGGGATGGTCGGTTGGTTTTCATTGAACGAGCCGATGTAGTGTATGTTCTGATTGTTTGCTCGGAGGCGGGATCCGGAGAGATGTTTAGATCTGGCGGTCGTGGCAAATGTCTTGCTTCATCGTGATGCACAAGCTTGGTCTGAAATTCCCGTTGGGTGTTTGCGGCTACCTTGATTATTTGAAGCAGTGGGAGTTGGCTGTGGAAGCTTGTGCCACCGTCATGTCACAACAGCCTCATTTTGGCTGCCAGACGTCGACGTGTTTATCTGCCCTTCAGTTTCCTGGCAGTTTGAAGTGTCAGGATTTCTTCGTTTGCAAGGGATCCTGACGATTCATCCATATGCATTTAGCTCCTTGCCAAAGATGTAGTAGTAGTACGGGAAGGGAACAACTAGTGGATAAGCATATTGCCAAACACTGCTGAAGAACCACGATCCAGGTTTATGGACTCTATAGTATGGCCCGATTATCTGTGAGATATCATTGTCTTCCTTTCTTCCCGGCACCTGTACACCATCACCGGTCAAGCTCCTGGAGAGCTCACTGGTTCAGCCCTTGACGGCTTCGCTTCAACCATGTGTATCTACGTTCTTCTCATACCGACATGTCACCATAACCCACTCCTTCTCTTTGACACTTCTTGTCATCTAATTCTTGAAGAATTACAACGTATTCATCAGCCGAACGCTTGGGAGGGAGACGCCCGCGGCGAGATACCCTTCGACATGCCCGAAGCTTGTGTTCCTAGACCGGACAACATCCAACCAATCTACACGAGCGACTCCTGTCATTGGAGCTGTCCCCATGCTCCGCAGCAACATGTTGCCGCTGGAGGACGCGATCGATTCTTCGGACCGTCAGAAATGGATTTTGGTTCAGGTTCGAGTTGGGAATGATTACGACAGACAGGGACAAAAGTCTGCGTGTGCCTAATTACATTCGAGTAGAAGATCTGAGCTTAGCAACATTATCACAGCTCGCTATACAGCTATTTAAGCGATGGATTCCCATACTTTGCTTGTGAAATAGATGCGCTACTTGGAACTCACCCTAGACATGTACGACCGCCAACGTTTCCGACGATAATAGATATAACTCTGCCTCACTATTATCGTCATTATTTACTATTGTCACTTTCGTCCTTCTCGTCGTCCTTCTCATTATAATCGTTGTCATCGTCACTATCTCTCAAGTATCACATCAAGTCTGCTTTACCTTGAGAGACCTAGGCTACCCATTGAGGGCTTTTTTGGATGGCACTCAATTACTCCATTGTTATTGCTCGACTTCAAGGTGCTGTTGCCTACGACAGTATCTCGTTGAAAATGTCTAGGAACGTGATACTAAAAGAAGAGCGGACCTAATATGGTGCGAGTTTAGCAGAAGTCTCAAAGGTGATGATAAGAGTGAATACGTTTGCGAGGCTCAGTTACATATTCCCACTGGTGTGTAAGTGTCCTTGCCTGCATTCGCTCTACCTGGCTCTTCCAATTCTTCAATGTCGGCGGTCTTTCAGGGCCTTTGCACGGGCACCTAAAATGCCCGTTAGGGGCATGTGTCGCTGAAAAATCCGATTGGGCGCCCTCCGTTAGCGCACCCGAACAGCGCCAGGCACCGCAACCGACATCGCCCCACACCAGCTCGAATGCCTGGACCCCACCACTTTATGCGACCAAACGCGTCCTTCCCCCCGGCGCCAACGACGACATCATCATCGATGTCCCGACATCAAACTTCATACAAGTGATTCCAGCCTCAATGACATCATAACAGCAATTGAGCAACTCATCGGATGCCAACATGGCCATCCTCAACTTCACACTCAGCGAGGATGCCGTCACCGCCCTCCGTGAGGTCCTCACCTGCTTGAACAAGTTCAGCGACGAGGTCTCCCTCGAAGCCAAGAAGGACCAAGTTAGTCGCCAGCGCCGAGACAATGCGGATTGTGAAAGGCTGACGATACTCAACAGCTTGTCCTCTCAACACTCAACTCTTCAAAATCAGCCTACGCCTGCTTCACCTTCACGGCAAGCCGCTTCTGTTCCCGATACCAATTCGAGGGCAGCGCACAGTATCGCGAGAAGTTTTATTGCACGCTGTACACACGTGTATATCGTCGCTTCCGGATCCGAGGGGAAGAATTGCCACTGACGCTTCACAGGCACTCATCAACATCTTCCGCAGCCGCGGCGGCGGCGATCCCACGCGAGACCGTGAGAGGGAGACCTCCATCGATCGTTGCGACGTGGCAATCCAAGACGGCCCCGGCGTCAAAAGCCGCTTCATCGTCAAGCTGTTCTTCAGAAACGGTAGGGTCACCTGGTTTCCAATCAACCTTCGGATTGAGCTGACATTTGATAGGCATCACATCCGAACACAGACTCTCCTTCGAGGTCGCGGTACCAGTCCGCGCAACTTTCGACCGCAATGAGGCCGTCCACCACTGGAAGATCCCCTCGCGGACCCTGAGGCAGCTGATGGAGCATTTTGGATCCGGCATCGACTTCCTCGAGGTCGTGTCAGATGGAGAGCATGTCAACTTTGTGGGTACAGCAGAGAGAACGACAAATGGAGATGGTATGTTATGTTGTCCAAGGCGGAGTGGATCTAGCTAGTGTCCTTGCTAAACTTGTCCCAGAGGTCCTCAAGAAACCCCTACACACGTCAATCGCCGTAGAAGTAGACGAGTTCGAAGACATCGAGGTTGAAGAGAATCTCCGAATCGTCATTAGCGTCAAGGATTTCCGCGCCATCATCCAACACGCTGGCATCGCTGGCACCCATCTCTCTGCCAAATACTCCGCGCCAGCCCGCCCCATTCAGTTCGCGTACCAGGGCGACGGCATCAATTGCGAGTTCCTTCTGATGACTGTGGGCGAGAGAGGCAACCCGGGACAGAAGACGAAGAAAGGCAGGGCCGGCAGCAAAGCCCCGCCCCGGCCGCAACAGCAACTCGAGGCTGCTGCCGGGTCTAGGAGACAGAGCGCTGCGCCTTCCGAACCACCCGAACAGCCTGCCGCGCAGATCATGCCGCCACCGCCTCCAGCTGCGTCTGCTGCTCGAATTGGTGCTGCCAGGACGTCATTGTTCGATCTCCGGCCATCTCAACGACCGCCACCCGCTAGTATACGGTCCGAGGGGTTGTTTGTGGATGATGACCAGTGGGAGCCCGTCAGGGACGAAGAGGATGAAGAGGCTGAGGAGGATGCAAGGTTGGAATGGGATCATAGCAACCAACCCGTACGTCCCCAAACGCGCACCACAACTATGTTTGCTGACACGTTGCAGAACCAATCCATCATGCATCTAGACCGTGGTGCTACCCAATATGACGGCGAGATCGATCCGGCACCTGAAAGCAGCGCAGGTCTGGCGCCTACACAACCCCTAGATGATGTCAGGCGTCTGGGGTTGTTCTACCGGGAGTAGAGGAGGAAGTCGAAAGAGTAGCGTGGCATGTTGCAGTTCAGTAGTTGTACCTGTCCGGTGATGGGGGCAGTGGCCGATTTGCTCAACCGGTAGTGATAGTCACCCAGCTAGTAGCGCAGCCTGCGCCGATACCCGTAATCTTCGATCCGGGGGGAATGAACCTTGATGATGCGATGACATTCCATCGTCCCTTGACGTCGTTGTTCTCGACCTGCGGGCCGCAGTTCCCATGCTCTCCCCATCCCCACGCAAGCACATCGCCCTTGTCTGTGAAAGCAATGACATGCTCGCTTCCGATGGCAATCTTGCTCAGCTTGGGAAGACTCGGCGGCGGTAGCTGTCCATGGTCGTCTCGTCCCCAAGCAAGGAGCTCCCCGTCCTTCTTCAACACGTAGACGTTGCCCCAGCTTGCTCCGACGTCTTGCCACTCCGGCACAGATTCAGGGGCTGATGACTTGATGCTCCATTTGTCGGATCCGAGGACGAGCAGCTTGCCTGAATCAGGTGCGCCGAACAAGCAGGTGAAGTCCTTTCCGCAGACGGCCCGAGTAACTTTGAAATCCACGCCCTCGATCTTCCTGGGCGAGTGAACGACAGCCTCAGGGCTTCCAGCCTGGCCTTTGCGCACGTTACCCCACCCATACGCCTCCCCGTTGCTCAAGACCGCGATGACATGTCCCATGCAGCCTGCCAAATCCACGACTTCAGTGCCCGCCTGTGGGAATTCCTTGAACAGCGTAGCGGATGGCGAACGGACAAGCAACTCCCCCAAGCCGAGTTCACCCTTCAATCCTGCACCAAAGCTGTACACTCGTGTCGCCTTGCCCTCGCCATCCTTTTGGACAATTACCGAAGCTTCCCAGGTGGCAGCAACAAGGGCAGTCGTTGCATTGTTCTCCCCGCCGTCCTTGCTCAGCTGAATCTTCTGGAAGACAGGTTCCTGAGTCTCGGCCGTCGAAGTCAGACCGCACGCCCCGCTCGTGGCATCCCCGCTCCACCAGAGCTGTCCGCCCTCAGTCAGAAGCAAGGTGTGATTTCCTCCAGCAGCGACCTTGACCACGGGAGACTCTGGCTCGTCGGGGTAAAAAATAGCTTGCTTGGGGACTGACACATCTTCTTTGTGGCCGATTCCGAGTTGGCCAGATCCGTTAGATCCGATTGCAAAAAGGACCGACATTTCGGGAAATTCTGCGTTTGCGCTGGTTCAAGCTCTCCACGCGATGAACTCCTGCAGGTGTAGCTTCGATGTGGATATGACGACAACCAGAAATATCGCAATAACAGAATTCGTCCCCCACCAGTTTCTTCGCATGCATCTAAGCAGCTCAATGGAGGGGACACCTTCTCTCGGCCAATCATTACCGCGTCTCCGGCGGCCCTCTCCCGTCTCCACACCCAATGGCCGGCGCGAGATCAAAAAGCGGAACTCGAACCGCGTGCAGCTTTTTTCTTCTCCTCTGCATCCCACCAAACAGCTTCAGCTTTCGTTTCTCGGTCGTGACTCAGCGCCCCCGAAACCAAGCTTTCACAAGCGAAAAAAGTTTTCCTGGTCTTGCTCAGGATGTGAGAGCTTGCTTCGCGCAGACTTTGGCAGTCTTGACAGAGAATTTTCAGCACCAGAGAGAGCATCTACTTACCCCCCCAAGCAGGACAAACACCTACTATGGCATCTTCCTCGACTCCCAACACGCCGCAGGCCATACCCGCCGAGATGGAAAATTTCGTGGTCGGCCTGATTGGCATGGGAGACATGGGGAAGATGTACGCGCAGAGGCTTTCTGCCGCTGGATGGAAGTGAGTAATTGGTTCACCCCTCCTCTCCCAGCTGGGCCTCTGCGTTACGCGATTTCTTCTGGTAAGCTTCACATTTTTCTTCCTCGCGCAAGGCAACTTGCTCCCCTCCCCTTTGGTAATGATGACAAGAGCGCATTTGGCTAGAGTATCGCCCGAGGCCTTGCTGGCAAGCCATTCTGGCCCCAGCTATGGCTGAAGGCTTTCCATGATGATACACCTAGCTACCTTAACTTTACTTTGTCTGAACCTACACCTCAAATTTGCTTCGCTACAAGCTCTCTCATTATCAAAGCAAATGAGCTAACAATTGCTCCCAGGAAACTCGCAGGCATGCCCTTAATATTGCTACACACCTATTAGCGCTAGGGGATTAGGAAGTTGCTGGGAGGAACCAATAGGCTAACGCGGGTTCCGGCAGGATCATGGCGTGTGACCAGGAGGAAAAGTACGAGAGCCTGAAAGAAGAGTTCTCCGGAAACGTATGGGAGCTCCTGCCTGCCCTTCCGGTCAACGCACCCGCTGAGCCATGTCCTCTCTTGAACTATAGAACAATATACAAATTTGCCGAAATGGACACTACGTCTCCCGAGCCAGCGACTACATCATCTACAGCGTTGAAGCCGCCGCCATTGACCGCGTGATCTCCCAGTACGGACCATGTATGCCTTGGCTGCACCACTACCAGCTCCTGTCCCCCGTCCCATGTCTAACCAATCTCCACGACAGCAACAAAACTCGGCGCCATCGTCGGCGGCCAGACATCATGCAAAGACCCCGAGATCAAGGCCTTTGAGCGCCACCTCCCCTCCGACGTCGACATCGTCTCCTGCCACTCCCTCCACGGCCCCAACGTCGACCCGCGCAACCAGCCCCTCGTCATCATCGCCCACCGCGCCTCCCCGCTCTCCGTCCAGAAGGTCGAGACCGTCCTCTCCGTCCTCGGCTCCAAGCACGTCTACCTCTCCGCCCACGAGCACGACCGCATCACCGCCGACACCCAGGCCGTCACCCACGCCGCCTTCCTCTCCATGGGCAAGGCCTGGCACGCAAACGCCCAGTTCCCCTGGGAAATGTCCCGCTACGTCGGCGGCGTCGAGAACGTAAAGATCAACATCATGCTGCGCATCTACTCCCAAAAGTGGCACGTCTACGCCGGCCTCGCCATCCTCAACCCGGAAGCCCGCAAGCAGATATCCCAGTTCGCCCGCTCCGTCACCGACCTCTACAAGCTCATGCTCGAGGGCAACGCCCCCGCCCTGCGCGCCCGCGTCCTCGCCGCAAAGCAGAAGGTCTTCGGCCACGACGGCAGCCCCAAGTGGGCCGACCGGCCCCTCCTCAACCCGGACCTGCTCGAGCGCTTCTCCCTTGGTCGCAAGGAGGACCAGACCGAGCCCCCGCGCGCCAACAACCACCTTTCGCTGCTCGCCATGGTCGATTGCTGGGCCGAGCTGGGCATCGTCCCGTACGACCACATGATTTGCTCGACGCCCCTGTTCCGCCTGTGGCTCGGCGTCGCGGAGTACCTGTTTCGCAGTTCTGAGATGCTCGACGATGCGTTGAGGACGGCGATTGAGGATCACACGTACCGCAGCGACGACTTGGAGTTTACGTTTGGTGCGAGGGGTTGGGCGGAGTGTGTCTCCCAGGGACACTTCGAGACGTGGAAGAATCGATTCGAGACGACCCAGCAGTTCTTCCAGCCAAGATTTAAGGATGCTGTTGCTGTTGGTAACGCCATGATGAAGGCCGTGTTAGAAAGCACGAAGGACTGAGGGTTTTGTTTGGGAAATTGATACGTAGGAGTGGGAGACAAGAAACTGAGCTTGCGGGGGTTTCAATGCCGGTTTTATTAGGAGAATTTCGTCTGGGAGCTCCCACTCAGGAAACCAAAATGTTGTCGTGAAAAGATGCATACCCATTACAAACTGATGGTACGGATCTATGACTCGTTCTATAACCTGCAGAGGCCGCGTAGGTTACAATCTGCATTCTGCTGAATATTTCTGCCCACTATCCGTGATTGAAAGAATACAGGCGACATTCCGCTAGCAAAAAGGGTATCTCCCTCCATCCAACGCCGAAACAACCAAAACCACGGTTACAACCACGTCGTCCACCAACAACTAGTGACGGACACGAACAGGTCGTCTTGCGGCCGCCCGTCGTGTCGTCGCTTTTAGGAATCAGTTTGACCATCCGCAATGAGAGCTTTCCTCTCCTGCGCTCAAACTTGGGTCATCACATCCGGCACGTGTAACTCAACGCTCTCTTCCAACATGGCAACTCCGTACTGAACCTTCAGCGGCTGGGCTGAGAACTTGCCCTCCTCTTTCTCGTGCTCTTCCATCGCAGTGGTGATATCAGCGGTCGTGTTGCCCGCGCCAGAAGGCAAGCTGACAGACGCAGTCGAGCTATCATGCATGGACGAGTCGCCATCCAACGACTCTCGGCGTCCAGCTTGGGCAGCGAGGTTTGGAGAACCGGGAGATCGGGGCAAGGGAGGCTGCGGGCTTGGGTATGGCGAGGATGTTTCGGGGTTGCGAAGTCTGGTAGGTAGATCGATCTGTATGTTCAGACTTGCAAGAAGTGACTCGAGGTTATCTTCAGTGCTCGAAGTGTCTCGGCTGGATGTCAATGCCGGAGACGTGGATGTAAGAGAAGTAGCCGTCGACTGCAGATGTGTCAGATATTGCGCATATTTTCATTTATAGTACTCACGGCAGTCTGCGAGCGAAGACCCAGGTTGGCGACTACTTCAGGGTTGCAGATCGGCCTGCGACCGAAATGATGAAATCCCCAACCCGTCGCAGCCGTCGCGGGAACGTCGCCGTTAGCGATACTGTCAAGGCTGAGATACGCTCTGTCTGCGCCACCAGGGCGACAGCAAGGACAAATTCTGTACTTGCACCCCTCTCTCGGATTCGGAACCCAGGGTTTGGCGCTTTGGGTCAAGAACTCGGCCAAATCGGACGTATTGGATTCTTTGACAGTGGCTGCCGTCTTGCGATCAGACTCTTGCTGAAGAACTTTGGCAAGCTGGATCATGTCAGTCCCCAGAACATACCCCAGTAAGTGAGAGTCACTGACATGCTTACGTTGGTTGAAGATGGTCATAAGCTGTTCGCTAGTGTACGTTTTGGCAATAAATTCAGGGGACATTTCCTCGAGAAAGTTGGCTGGGTTTGTGGCCCGCTGCTCTGGACCGCGAAGTCTGGGTTTGACGGTATTGACCATGTCACGGCCCAGCTCGTCAAAATTGCACTTTCCTCGTCAGTCAAGTGGCTTTTACCAAGTCCTCAGCACCTACCTCTTCTCCGCGGCAAATGGCCTCGCGAAGCAACTCCTCGTGATCTTGAGTACAACAGTACAGCCAGCCCAAGGGGCCGAGGTTGCCACAAGAATCGCAGCGGAGATGGTAGCTATAGACGCGGATCAACGTGACGTGAGTGCAGGCCGCGTAGGTTCGCGTCTGACGGGAGGAACCCTGCGGGCCCGTCTTGATCTTGATGCCAGCCATCACGATCTCGAGGAAATGGGCGTCGGATGGTAGTGGCGGGTGTTTGTAGGAGGTCCGTAGGTCAGGTTGTCATTCGGTGATACTCCACACCCAAAAAGTCCCGGGAGGGGCGAAGGGGCAACATCCTTAAGGAGTTGAGAAGGAGCATACTCGGGCCTTGGTAGGTGAAAACTAGACTTCTGGGCAGGAGCACCCGCTTCAACTTCACATTCACTAGAAGCGAAATGCGATGACATCGTGCTTTCATCTTAAAGTGCAGGAGCTCCCGATTCCTGTCACCACCCGCCTTCTTTGTTTGAAGTGCACATTTTCCTGCCGGGATGCACTGCCCGAACCCTCAGATTTCAACACCACTTGATTATATATTGACCAAGCAGGCACCAAGGCGACTAAACTCCAATTAGGCTATCTCGGTCGGTGGGTTGACGTCTCCGTGTAAGCTTCTGGTGCCGTTCAGAATCGATTATTGGTCTGCAGTAACACTTGCATACTTTTCATAACTGTCGGCAGGCTGACGGGTATGAATGACATTGAATGCAAGAAACAATACTCTTACGCATTACTTCTGGGCGTCTGCAAAGCTCTCGAGGATGTGAGTCATGTTGATCGTTGCGAAACTTTGGGTGTTATCGCCGTTGGGCTCGACTCTCCCACCGCTACTTGCTCAGGTTCTCTTACATCGATGTTATCCAGCTCTCTGATATCATTTTGCTGCACCTCGACGCGTATGGTGACACCTTGGTTGCCAATGATATCCGCTATTCGTTTCCACCGGCCGGCAGATGGACGAATTTGTCGACCAACATGCCACTCTTGCTGAAGAACCAAGGGCATCCACAATCTTTTGCATATGGTTGACAAGGTTATACGTCTAGGTAGAGTGCGGATTTCGCCATAGGCGAGAACATGTCACCAATCGCATAGCTCGCCGAGGTAAGGAAGTCTGCTTCTTCCAATCGCCTTGGCATGTCGAACAATGCTAACGCAAGCCCAGGACCACTTTAAGTATTCTCCGTGGAAAGCAGGTTCGAGCTTTAAAACCTGAGGCTCGTTGATGTTGAATTGATATCAGATGTCACACCCCAGGCTCGCTTATCATTCTGACCCAGCTCATCATCAGCACACACAAAACTTCGTTTCGATGAAGGAAAAAAAGTTTGGCGGAATTTTGCGAGGGTGCCAAGCTGGTGGGATGCAAAGCGGGAGGAGAATGAGTAGTTCAGACGACCTTCGGACGATTCGGTATCTCCAAAGCATGAAGCTTGATCATTAAACCATCATTTTTTGGGAAGGGTTCACTAGGGGTCAACCCAGCATAGACAATCACTGCCGGCAAGTGCAGGATTCCAGCGTCTGTCAGGATGAGCTGGCGTGCGTCCGTCCGCTGCCACCACCTAATTTTTTTTCTTTTTCTTGCTGGCCGTCGTCCCCTCCTCGGGAGGTGAAAACAGACCTCGGGCCATTGGCTATGTGCAGCCAATCATAGCTCCCAGTTGACACACCCCTGCAGCTCCGTCCAGCTCTGCCCCATCATGCAACATCCCGGTCGACTAGCGGCCGAAGACGAATGAGCTTCTCCCAGCAGCGAGCTCCAGGTCCAGCAGGTCCAGCAGGTCCAGGAAGAGAAGAGTCCAGGTCGAGGCACCACCCCCATCTCAGGCAAGCAATCAATCTCCTCCCAGTCCCGTCCCTCTCTTCCCATGTTGCGTTGCCCAGTCCAGTGTCCAGCGTCCCTCGCCCCCCCTCCCCCCCAGCCGGTTCACATCCAACCAGTCACCCAGTTTCCAGCCCACACAGCTTGCCTGGTTCTAGTTTCCCGTGTCGTACCTAGGATCCGATCCGCACGCACCAAAGGGGAGCCCAGAGGGCCCCAATTGTGTCAACCTCCTCGACCACTCTACCACACATCAACAACCCACCCGCCTCTTACTGCTGCTGCTGCCGCCCAACCTCCCCTCCGAGACGGCCAGACTCCCACCTTCTTGTCATCTTGCAAGAAACACTCAGTACGTTGCCCTAATTTTTCGTCGCGCACTTTTCCGACCATCGTCAAGTTGCAATTGCGGTTTTCCGAATCCTCCAAGCTGTCGCCGCGCAATTTACTGCCCACTCCTTGTCGGTCGGCTGAGCGACGCGGTAAACAAACCATTGGCCCCCGGGGTCTGGAAGCTGGAGCCGCAAATCAATTGACGAACACCCCCCCCCGGAAAATCCATCGCGAACACAATCGAGAAGACCCTCTCAGCTAATGCTCATCCCTCACCGCAGTTTTGTCTTCCCCGCGTTTCCCATTTCGATAGCGATACCCCCCGACGCATAGCCCAAAATGTCCGTCAAGTTCGAGAAGGAGACGAAAGAGACGCTGCAAAAGGCCGTCGACAAGGTCCAAGACACCTTCCACCCCGAGAAGCCTCTGCCCGGCACCAGCGGAAAGCATCCCATCTCTGAGGCCATCGGCACTGCCATCACCGGAGGCAAGAAGAATGCAGGCTCCAAAGGCTACCTCGCGGTTCGTCTTACACTCCCTCGATTCCGTCATGCCTGCGAAATCGCCGCCAAGACGCGGCCACATCCCACGAGAATACACCACTGACGCGGTTGCAACCAGGCCTACATCAAGCAGCTCGAGGAGAACCCGCTGCGAACCAAGATGCTCACGGCTGGAACCCTAGCTGGCGCCCAGGAGCTGCTCGCGTCCTTCCTCGCCAAGGACCGCAACAAGCATGGCAACTACTTCACTTCGCGCGTGCCCAAGATGGCCGCCTACGGCGCCATCGTCAGCGCGCCTCTCGGCCACTTCCTCATCTGGGCCCTGCAGAAGACCTTTGCCGGCCGCACCAGCTTGCGCGCCAAGGTCCTGCAGATCATTGTCAGCAACTTGATTGTACGTGGTCTGATTGCTAATATATCGCGACAGAAGAGATGGCTGACTTTCCGTAGATTGCGCCCATTCAGAACTCCGTCTACCTGGTCGCCATGGCCCTGATTGCCGGCGCCAAGACGTACCACCAGGTCCGCGCAACTGTGAAGGTCGGCTTCTGGAAGGTCATGAAGGTCAGCTGGATTACTTCTCCCCTGTGCCTGGCCTTTGCCCAGAAGTTCCTCCCGGATCAACTCTGGGTTCCCTTCTTCAACCTGGTTGCCTTCATCATCGGCACCTACATCAACACCACCACCAAGAAGAAGCGCCTCGCGGCTCTCCGCAAGAAGCACTTCGGTGACGGTCGCTCCGACGGTCGCTCCCCGTCGATGGGAGGTCGCCCGGAGGACTACCCCCCTCCTCACGGCGGACCTCACGGACCCCACGGAGGGCCTCACGGAGGCCCTCACCCCGGTCCCATGGGTGGCCCCAACCCTCCTTACTAAAGGAGACTTTGATGACGGCAAGATTACGCCCCCTTGATGAGATCTAGTAACATCTAATACGAAAACGAGTTCCGTCCTTGGGGCGGAATTCTGGAGTTGAGGGGCGGGGGGCAGTGTGAATGATACGCGAGCAAGAGGCTGGCGGCTTGGAAACGCTGCAACCGGCCGCTGAGTATCTTTGTACAATTTGCTTGCTTCGTACGTTGCGTCATGTTATATGTCCTGTGTGTCGGTAGATAGGTTCAATGCGCTTGGTTTTATGGTTCGACTTGCTGCATCGGCGTCTATTGTGACAAACTATCGAGTGGACTGCGTTCTAGGCTGGCCTGGCTTGAGATCTTTCATATCTTCGTCATGGCCGTATGCTAACGATCTACCTAGCACTATTAGGTGCTCTTGTGTAGCATGCACTCTCATGGTCTCGGCAACAGCTGGAGGACTTTTGTGTCTCTGAACAACCAGCCCGGTGTAGACCTAGTCATGGACGCGATGTGCCCCCTTGTCCAAATTTTGGACTTGGTCAATCGTCGGTGTGACGTGATTCCGCCGGTCTGTCGAACGGAGAAGTGGATATGTGGCTCGTGATGTCTCCGCACGCGGCTCTCACTCCCCGGCCGTGGCCTCTCCGGTGTCCACCATAAACCCGGGACTCCAATACTCCCATTCCGGACATTGCTTGTCAACCCACAACATGCCCTCACCCAACAGGTCCTCCAACGCCGTCTGCGCCCGCGCCTTCGGCCACTTCAAGTTGACCATCAGCATGGAGATGCTGACGTACCCCAGCACTTGAACAGCCTCGAGCACGGCGCTCTGGTCCGTGTTGAGCTCCTTGGGTATGCTCCGGATGTAGTCCTTGCTTCCAACCTTGATGACGCTGAACGAGCTGCCCAGCGGCTTCAGCGTGCCGACGGCCCTCAGCACGTCGTCCTCCGTCACCTCGCTCGCGCCCTCCATCCGGCCCGTCATGATGCGCTCCCGCACCTCGCGAACCCCGATCAGACCGCCGTTCTCGTCCCGCGTCGCACCGCACACCTCGACGACCCGCACCGCGAGCTCGAAGTAGAAGTCGTTGACCGACCTGCCCAGTAGCTGCGCCCATATCGAGGACGAGCCGCCCCCGCTGCCCGAGGAGGATGACGACGCGAGGGGATCGACGCCGATGGCGGAACACATGCGCGCGAACTGCGCGCGGAAGGAGGGATCAGAACGGATGTCTTTGGCGTGGGTCTGCGCGAACTGCTGTAGGAGGGAGCGGAAGACGGAGAGCTGCGTCTCAAGGGCCTGGGCGTTGCTGCTGCGCAGGTTCGAGCCATGAGAGGCGTACTGCGCCGAGGTCAGGCGGGACCGGTCAAAGGCCGCGATGCCGATGCCTTTTCGCGACATGCTTTCGGTCGGTCGGTGGTTTCGTGAGGAGTTTGGATGTGGAGGACGGGAGCGGGAAAAAGGGGGGTCTTGGTTGGTGAGCTAGCTCTCTGTTGCCTGTCTTTTTGGGGGGAAGAGGGGCAGAGAGGGAGGTTAATAGAGGGGCGGATATCTTGGTGGACGCTCCGCCATGTCGGTCCTCGTTGGCGCCGACGTCAACAGCAGTTCCGACTCGGCGGGTCTCCCGCTTCGATGTCGCGGGTGATGACATAAGGCAAGCCGGATGGCTCTCCGGGTCCACGGAGCCCAGACCGCAGAGATCACGTGAAGAGGTCCGCCGGCTCAACTCCGGAGACGCTAAACCTTCTTTCGACTAGCGCCCCATGGAGGGCACACGCACAACAGCCCTCGCGAAAAATCCAAATCTCGTCCGTTTCGATATCACCAAAGTACGCGCTCACGATTATCGCTGCGAATTTCCTCACAGTCCCCCCTCCATCCCGCAGCAACCATGTCGTCCACCCAGAGCGTCCAGTGCTTCGGCAAGAAGAAGACCGCCACTGCGGTTGCCCAGTGCAAGGTGCGATCCCGAAATTTTTCTGCCTCCCCCTGCCGAACGAGAAAAGAACATGCCGTCCCAGAGCGACTGGGGTGGTGAACGAAAATTCGATATCGAACTTTGGAAGGCTGACTTTGATGTTGCTTTAGGCTGGCAAGGGCCTCGTCAAGGTCAACGGCAAGCCCCTCTCGCTTGTCCAGCCTGAGATCCTCCGCTTCAAGGTACGAACAAACCCGCGCGAAACAGTCCCAATGCAGAACCGGTCGACAAGAGGAGGAAACCACCACGTGGATCGAAACTCGGAAGCGAAGAGCAAGGCGCCAGGATGACGGAACACTTCAATGGGGGAGGAAGAGAAGCATCGCGGCGTCCTGCTCTTCACAACGAGCAAGAGGATTGGGAAACGCAAAGACCGAGGGACCGCAAAAGGACATGCATCGGAATTTCGCAACGACAAACATACTAACGTACTCACCCACAGGTCTACGAGCCCCTCCTCGTCCTCGGCCTCGACAAGTTCGCCAACATCGACATCCGCGTCCGCGTCACCGGTGGTGGTCACACTTCCCAGATCTACGCCATCCGTCAGGCCATCGCCAAGTCTGTCGTCGCCTACTACCAGAAGTTCGTCGACGAGCACTCCAAGAACATGCTGAAGCAGGCTCTTGTCCAGTTCGACCGTACCCTCCTCGTCGCCGACAACCGCCGGTGCGAGCCCAAGAAGTTCGGTGGTGTTGGTGCCCGCTCCAGATTCCAGAAGTCTTACCGTTAAACGGTATCTCTCTCTGGCTGGCGTCGCTCTTTCCTCCATTTCGTCTGTCGGGCCATGGGACAACTACCTCTCCTGGTTTCGCGCAGGCAGCTGGGGAAGGTGTGAGTGTGTGGGAAAAAATGGAAATTTGGGCAGAGTGGGGGTTTTCCGGCCCGGTCAGCTTTTGGTGTTATCCCGCGCAGCAAAAAAGACACATCGTTCTTCTTTTTAAACCGGGAGGAGTCAAACGTGGATCAAAAAATGATCTGGTAGCGTCCTTTTCACACGAGATTCGATGGGGGACGTGTTTCCGGTAATGCTCGGTGCGGGTTCGTCCACCGCCCTCATCGACGCATAATGCAAATGGCATGCCTCGCGGTATCGCTGCTTGGCTTGGGTTTGTAAAGGGTCAGGCAGGCAAATGAAACATTGAAACTTCATGACACGGCGTTTGGGCTCGAGCTATGCGTGTGCCGTGTTTCTTTTTCCTTCAAGAGTCGACGATCCGCATAAAAGTTATGGTGTAGAGGGCAAGGGAAAACGAATGACTTTCAACCTTCAAGGTCCATGGACTCGCTTTCCCTGTGATTGCCAGCTTGTTTGAGAAGGTCCTCCCGCCCTCATAGCTATCCAGTTGCCTCGCTCCTTGCCTCGCTCTCCCACGCACCTCCAGCGCCAGCCATTGAATCTAGACCAAGCCATTAATAAGCCCGGGCAGCATCTAACCAGCTTCCTCTCCATGCGTGTAATTCCAATCAAAACCATCGTGATATGGACCTGGCAAATTCCGAGGAGAACACCTGTTTTTCCTATGGTGGAGCGGCTGGTTTTCCTTGGATATACTCTAGCCTACCATCGTCGTCGTCACTGTCGTTACTATTGTCTTCAACACGAGTAAAATATAGCCACGCAGACACAGGGAAATCAGGTCATCCCGAGGCTTCACATCACTTGGTCTTGCCGCTTGCCCGCGCTGTCACTGAATGACGGAACCAAGTCAGTCTCTAGCGATCCCATCGATCTCAACCCACGCCAGCCATTCGCTCTTCACTTCACCACCTCACATAAGACCTCGAACAAACTCCTTTACACGACGATGCTTGCACGAATAGGGACTTAGCAGATACGTAGCGTAACAACGTCGTCTGGCAGTAAGCTGCGTTGATGTGAATGAATTGTCAAAAAGAAAAACTAAAAATAGCAGAATCTACCCCGCCACCACTGTGGAGGTAGACGAGAGAGGCAAAAAGATATGATCAGTGGGAGGCTTGAACTCCCGGCCTTGGCATTACTTAACATCTCAGATGAGATATTAGTACCACGCTCTAACCAACTGAGCTAACCGACCGAACTGAGTTGTTCAGATATTGATGTGGGAGTGGGCGGCATTGAGCCCTATGATGCACCCACGGAGCAATGTGGGGCGGAAATGACTCTCTCCCACACAGGTCGCTGCATGACATGAATAGACATGGTGGCAACACACTGCAAGCGAGTGAAGGCAAATTTGATTCAAGCTAGAGATAAACATCAGTGTCGAAATGGCGTATCTTCAAAACCAACTAAAGGATATTCAAGGCAATGAAGTTTCATGACAAAAGGTGGGCACACGCAATGGCCTTCTTCTGGGTTTTTGGGTGGCTCAAAATGAGCCCAAAAACATGTTCGACGACCGTATCCGCAAATGACTCTCTGTGATGAAATCTTGTTACCGGGTAGCCGAAGGACTATTCCACTTGGAAGACTCGAATCACCAAACAACGAAGGACAGCAATGGTGACCGAAGGGTTGTTCATGGACACTACGTACCGCAATCCTGGCTAGACCACCACGCAACCGTTCCTCGTGGAATGCGTTGCGTGAGCGCGAAGAGACTCTAAACACGAGAACTTGGCATTTGACTTTGAAGGGCACTGAAGCGCCACTGGGGAAATATATATGATTCCCGCTTCAACGTTGACTTAGTCTGTCTACCGACAGATTGCGTTCTCGAAGCTACATGACATGCGAACAAACCACGTCTTTCTTATGAGGGCGAACGATGCCCCATGTCTATGAAACGACTGAAACCTCAGTCAAGAGCCAAAGGCAGCTACGATAAGAATATTGCATAGTCTTCAGTCTTCGATCCCTCCGTCTCACGAAGTTGTGCAGGGGATAAGTCGATGGGACCGATCAGTCTGTTTGATTGGGGACAGAGTTGACATGTTTGAAAGCTCTGGTCCGTTCTCTGGCTTGTTATCAGACATCTTATCCTTCCCAAAAACCTGAAGTACGCCTGAACTTTGACTGAGCAGGAGTAATGGGTAAATAGCATAACAGGCCTTTGATATATTCCTAGATGGTGAACTTATACAATCAAGGCTAGACTTCTCGTACAAATGAGAGTCCGTCACTGCAACGCATTCAAAATTTTCAAACCGTGGGCTGGATTCTATGCTCTTGTATTCCTTCGTCTGGTGATGAGGAGATCACCCGGCTCGTATAAGCCGCAATGTCAAAGACGGTTCACCGCGTCATCACGACCATATCAGTCATGCCTCGTGTATTCCTAGCTGATACTGCTATTGTTTCAGTTGACTTAACAGAAACTGATAGTGTCAGTGAGCAAGATCATGTACGTAGTAATCGCCAGAGAACGCAACTATCAGCTGTCGCGGCTATCGCTTACTAGCAAAAGTACTCCCTTCGACTTCTTTCGGGATCCTGGGTATCGGCTGGCTTCTTCATCTGAGGTGTAAGTGGTCGGAATACACTGCAAGACATATAAACGAACAAGCAAGGTGGGCGCCATGTCTAAGCCTCAATATCGAGACATTGGCACATCGGCCTTGGCGTCATAGTCGGCAATGGCGAGAAGGCCGATGGATGACTACGATTGCTTGCATACATATTTTAGATTCAGATGTTCAATTCATGAGGATCTTCTTTCCTAGCTATGACTACCCTTGATTTACCTCTGTCCTGGGTGGTTTGAGAAAGGCACTGCCCCCAATACGTATTTAAATGAGTAGGAGACAACATTTGAAATGTTCACACACGGCAAATCCAGTTGTACTTGTCTCTGTCTGGACGAACTTGAATGTCGCCATCACAAGGAGTCCCTGTCAGCGATGTTGAAAGGGCTGTGACGGGGTCGCGAGAGCTGCGCTACACATTTCAACCCTCCCGTATTCAGCAACAATACTTCATCGAGGCCAGCCTCGGCGATAGACCACACGACTCTATCATGAGAAGAAGTTGAAAGTAACTGTTGCTTTCAAGAAAACCCTACGTCAACCATTCTCGAGGCCTAAGCTTTGTATTCCACGCCTCGTCGAAGTTAATTGTGGCTTGATGGCAAGGGATGAGCCCTAGTATTTCCTCCCGTCAGGGGGAATACGAGCGAGACGACGCTGGTCAGCAGAAGCAATGAATCCTCTTGGGAGTTTCCCAAGCTGATTCTCGTACCACATACTTTGGTGGCCTCGCATTCGGCAGCAACCCTAGGCCCTGTTGATGACGCCAACGATAGCCAGCTCAAATCCCTTCACAATTCAATGTCCTGCTGATTCACATATTAAGACAGTCCTCGATGGTATTCTGGAGCTGAGGCCGCAAGCAAAATGGACCGAACGCAAGTTCTCATTCTTAAGGGCTGGAATATTTCAGACGCAGTTGGGGTAGTTTTAGAGTCTCGTAGAATTCTCTTTAAAGACTGCGTGCTACCAATGTGTATTCTTCATTATGTGGCAGTATAATCTTGCGACAGAGGAGCTGACGAGATCCCCAAAACCAAACTATGGCTTGAATCAGACAGACCTACAGCCCACAAACAGGCATCATTATGCCGAGAAACGCTGCGTAAAGAGACGAACGGCGAATCCACAGCAGACCTTGTGATGGTGCCCCGACGTCATATATCCAAGGCGAGTACTTACCGGCATCAACCCTCTCCTCTAGATGCATCATTAGTCTTTTGTACAAGCTATGCCTGGACAGCAATGTCCCTCAAGCGCTTGCGGATGTTCTCTTGCCTTTACCCGGTATCAAGAACCCTCGTGAACGGGTAAATGTTCTTTGACTCTACGGTGAAGCAGCAACACTCTGCAGACCATAGCATGTCTATTAGATCGTCTTCTAAGCAGTTTTCTTCGAAACCCATGATGTATCGACGAAACGCTTTCCAAAAGTTACTGAATGCTTGTGATCGACATCGAGTGTTGTCCTCGACTGCTGGGCTCTTATTGACTGGTTTCACTCGCCAACTTTGAATGCTAGACTGAACGCGTCTTCTTCGCGTTGTTATCGACATCATCATGATATTTACCCAATCTCGGGAAGTGTTCATCCTATTCGTTTCCGAAACCTCCTGGCCAGTAGTCCTGATACTGCTGCCGTCTTCACAAAATGCCAGACTTGGTCGTGAACTCTCCGTCTTCCACTCTAGTTACGTCACTCTCATGTCTCTCCTCTCCCATGCATCTTGGTAAGACGTAAACCCAGAACAGTTTGTATCGACGAAGTAACAATAGATCCCACAGCAGCCGAGACTGACGCATGTTACTGTCTCTTAGAACATCAAGCTATCATCGCCGAGACTTCTCTTGATCCTACGAAGGCTCTGTTCTTCGTGAAGGCCATCATGGGAAGTGAACCTGACACAGCACACTCAATAATCATTCGACAGGGGGGAAAAGAGTCATTGTGTGAGGTCATTGTGTTTGCGAAGACGGTCAGTCACGCCCGTCCTCGTCCACGCGCCCCTGAGCGAACTATTCGTCGCCTTCTCATCTTCTTCCGATCAGAAAAACAGCCAGATGAGGTCGAAAGACACTTCAAAAAAGGGCAGGCAGCATCTATATCTTCAGAACGCGCGAGCACTGGGTTCGCCGTCAAGGCCCATCATCGTCGTCCTCTGCCCAACCCCTGACCGTATCTCAACTATCACGTATGCAAAAAGAAGACATGAATGATTGCGCGTCATACCTTCGTTGTTGCGAACCCAAATCTCAGTCTCCCCATGAACCAGAGCGTAGCGATACACGCCAAGCAGGCCTCACATCACCAAAAAGCCTCACAGCGCGACCTGCGTCCTCCAGATCCAGCCCGGCCCTCACCCCTGAACCCCTTCTTGAACACACAATCATCCAAATCATCCATTGCATCAACTCAATTGAATGTATTCTAAGATGCTACGTTTTTTTGCTACCAAAAGATAATCCTCACGCGCCCATTTCACCTCCATCGACGCGTTCGGTAGAATATCTGCCACGATACCCACAAGCCTCAAGATGCCCGTCAAACCTGTCAAACCTGCCCCCAAACTACGCCGTCCGTAGCTCAGCGACGGCACCAAAGACCGGACACTGAACGAAGAACCTGTCCAACACCAGGTTCGAGCGGGCTTCATCGACCACCAAGACGGTCGAACGCCACTCCCTCGCCTGGGTCGTTGACGGCGTCAATCAGGGTCCTCCTCCACCACAGGTTCTTGACGTGAGATCTATTCTGTCTCTGTCACTGTGTCTGTCTGCATCCGTATCTCTTTGGCTTCAAAGTTCAACATCACAATTACGAAGGCTGGAAGGGGCTGCTTTGCTGTTGCTCGACTGCAATTCACGGGGGGGGCTGGCTGCGCCAACCAATTCATCGCCAATTGCGTTCAAAATCCCCATGCAACGGCAAGCACGATGCGCTCAAGCTACCCAACCATTCCCAGTCTGCAATCCAGCAACAGCAGCACGTTTGGCCTGAGAGAGTTCCTCCCTCTCTGCGCAGGCCGCGACAACGACTTGCACTGGACGATCCTCCCTCACACAACTGGACGAAAGGGGCCCGGATCACCCGTCACATTCTGCTCGAGGCCGCCGTATGCACAGCACGAGCACCCAGCCCAGCCCCAGCCGTCCGACGTGGTGCCCGCCCCGCGGACATCTGCACCTAAACGTCTGCCTCTGCAGCAGTGTGATCACCCTACTCAAGACGACAGCCAGCGGATCACCAGTCCGGGCACAACTCAGTGGCTAAGGCACGGCAGGAAGGCAGCAAGCTACGTGTACCGCCGCCGCCAGTAAAAAAATTAGCCCGTGACACCTCCTCCATCTCTTTTTTCCCCCCTCACCCGCGCCCCTCGGACTCTCGCGTCCGTGATGCGCAAATGCGATAATGTGGGAAGAAAGTGTGATCAGGTCTAGAGGCCGCCGCTCTTCCCGCCTCTCCCGACCCCCTTCGAGGGAAAAGAACACCAGATGACACGAACTGCAACGCCAGAGCGCGAATATTGAACAGACGGGGGCGGCATGAATCCTACGCGCGTCGTGCGTGTATCGTGTGTTATTGTGTATCGTGTCGTTTCGTGTCGTGTCCCATCCACACACTTCATCCAGCCTTTCTCTCTCTCTCTCTCTTTCTCTCTGCCTTGAAAAATACACGCCCCCTTGGCGCCCCGGAGAGAAGCCCATGGCGCGCCTAGCCGCATCCTGTGCCAATTCACGATAGCCATGCCGTGGGTGTGTGTTTCTGTCTCTCCGCCAGTCTTACCGCATGACGCCGTCGTGTTTTCCTCCACGGGCATCCTCTTGGTCCAGCACGCGACGTGCTGTACGTGATTTCCTCACCCCATAGACTAAAAAAGATGGCAAAAACAGAGTTTCCGACTTTCTTACACTTCCACACACACTCCTCTATCCTCTAGTGTCCGTCGTCGGCGGCGGGGGGAGGAGAAAAAAAAAGGGGGTGAAGGAGTGAAAGAGCGAAGTAAACGCGGCGCCGTCTCGAAATAGGGGCGCTCACTAAACCGTCACGCCGTCTCGTTTCTCTTGCTTCCCTCATCGCTGAGGAAGCATGGCTTGCTCTCTTCAAGAGGAAAACCACGAAAAGGAGAACACTACAATCGCCCGCTAGACACGTCTACCTTGGCCGCCACCAAGCGCCGCTAGGAAGTCGCGTTTCTGAAAGGAGGACAAGCAAAGGGTCGAAAGGATTAGCCACAAGCCCCGGGCATCGGCACGCAAAGACGCCAACCAGCGCCAGTTTGACAATCATCAGCGCCGGCAGCAACACCGTCGACGGGTGTGCGAGCGTTGGCAGCGTGTCCGAAAAGAACGGACAAGGAAGGAGAATAATTGAGACGACGATGCCGCCGGCGGACAAGAGAACCTCGAAGCAAGCCAAACCCGCTTGACGGAGGGGTTCACGATAGCGTTGGGGTCCTTTCTGCTACGATCCGTTGACTACGGAGTCGACTCCGGAGAACTCCAGCGAACGAGGGCGAAAACAAGCCTCCCCGTTGTGGCCGGCTATCCGTAGACACTCGGAAGAGAGGCAGGACTAAGATGAGGTTGGAGGTTATTTGTCATTGATCTTCGTTGCAAAAGATCCTCTTCCCCTCTGTACCCTCTATTCTTTCAAATTGGTCAAGTAGATGAAGAATGAGGCTTGCTTCAACGCCCGTCCGCGCGCGAACGCCTCTTCGCATCCGCGTTGCCGCCACACCTGGCCTCCTTCCTTCCCTCCCGCAACGGCAATGATTCCAAAGGTCCCTTTGACACACGCCCATGTCACGGGGGAGGCAAAATTATGGCGGGTGGTAGGTAGTCTATTCCAGCCAATTGTCGTATCGTATGCGGCAGCGCATGCAGAGCGTATCAGATGAGGAGGGGAAGCCATGGGTGAGAGCAGAGGGAATTGCGCGGAGGAGAGCAGTTCCCCTCGAGGGTGATCAGCGTTCGTTCGCACTGCCACCGGGTGCCCTCGGATAGCCTCCGGCCAAGTGAGCAAAGATCTTCGGCCTAAGGTAGCGGGGCGGGGAAGAGTAGGTAGTGGGCCATCCATCCATGAGAGAGCGCGATGGCAACAGGAGTAGGGGGCCGAGAAAGGACCCTGCCCACGGATACCATCTCTCTTCGCTGATGCTTCCGTGGCCCCCTTACCTTGTCCACCTCTCTCCCGCCGCCGGACTCAATCTATCCTCCAACAAGACGCGGTAGGTCTTCATAATTGAAATGACCCACACCGTACACGGAGATGCGGATGCAGCAGGTCACGAATCATTGATATGCGCCACCTGCGACGCTGGGGGAAATTGACAAGTTTTCGGGTTAATTATCCTTGGTTGTGTGAATTAGGCCGAGTGGGTAGAGGGCCTAGACGCGGCTCAACATGCGTGGTGTGGCTCCTCTCCGCGTGTACAGTACTCTGGGGGCCATATTTCCTCGGTGCTATTGCATTGACATAGTGACTTGCTCCTCCTCTCCGCCGTTGCCGCGTTTGGATGAACGGCTGTGCCGTCTCAGAAACGGCATGGATCAGTTCCCAAGGAGAACAGACACGATATCTCTAGGATCCTGTGCTGAGTAGAACGGGAGCGAGAGACGACGGCATGCCGTTTCTCCCCCCACGAGTCAGTTAACCCCGATGGCTTGCAGAATTGCTTGAGCTGTTGAAGAAGCGCCTTGTGGCGCGCTCTCTCTGTTGTGGAAGTCGTTTGAGAATTGAAGCCGGGGAAGGTCGAGAACAAAGAGACACCCTTTCCCGAGCACCAAACGTGAGAAGCGAGGGCGCCATCTTGGAGCCACACTCGGACTCTTGAGCTCGGACTTTCCGCTGGCAGGTTCGTTGGCGGACAAGCGGGAGGAAGGCAGAGAGTAACTTCGGATAGCAAGCAACGATGGGTGTGGGATTTGAGATTTTCCTCTCGACTGCCATCCTGTGAGAATCGTCCCCAGTTTCGTCCAAATTGGGAGCGGTACGGACGTTGGGTGCGGTGGAAGTGCAAAAGGCCTACGGGTGGGAAACTTTATTCGAGTCTTTGTCTTGGAATATCTGCAATGATTGGACGCGTATGCTTGAAGGGAGATGAGGTGGGCGCGGCCTCAGACCTCGCTGACAGATTGCGCATACCCGTGACTGTCCCAATTACGGTAGGGATGAATTCGCGAGTAGTGACCGCATCTTGACACCTCTCACAAAGCATTCCGGCTCGTTGTGTCTCTGGTTCAATTGCTTGCGTTGGTCTTCCCGTCCCGGCCTGGAAGAGCCGCTGGATGAACATTGACGAGATTTTGGAAGAGACCCGCCAGTAGTCCCGATACAGTATGGCCAAGCTCATCATCACCTTGAGTGTGTAATTAACGTGACATCGGGGACCTCAGCAGGCGGGCTTGTAAGCAAGCGGCTTAGTGCGCTGGTTAGTGCTGCCGTGGGCCGCCAGCGCGAGTGAGGGCAAGTCTTTGACCTATGTTGAAGAATCCCTAACTTGATGAAGGCATGTTTACGTCTGTGGCGGCGTGAGCAAAACTATGTCGGGGAGCTGGGAGATAATGCTTTGGAAGTCGGGTAGAGTTCGTAACTTGGCGCGTAAGCAGGGTGCAGAGTGGCAAAGTGCAGGGTAGGAATCGCGACTCGAGTTGACGTACAACCGTAGTATGCCCGATTATCAGGCGAAAGAGAGTGCTAAGATGTGATATCAGGAGAGCTGATAGCCTCTTGGGCACGGATTGTATCGAGTGATATCGGGTGGCATCGACCAATATGTGCCTGTATCGTCCGGTTTATCTTTTATTTTTACCTTTTTGAAGACATGGCATGGAACTTCCCCGATTCTCCAGAGCAGCACCGCGACCGACCGCCTGGGACGTGATGCGTCCTCGTTGGCTTGCTAGTACAGGCACTTTTTGCCGTAATCCGATGTTTACAGTTTGAGCCCCTCTCGTAGCAGGGCATGCCGAAGTCAAAGGAGGAGAAGCATTCTGGTTCCCCTCCTCTCGAGGCTTAGCCCCCGCCCCTCCTCCTCTCGTCGAACCCCCCAAAATGCCGTCCCAAGTGGCAGGACGAGCTACTGAGGCGCCATGTTACACTCTTTGGCGTTGTCTTTGTGCAACTTTGGTACGCACGAAGGCCAAGAGGAGGAAAAGAAAGGATTGCATCAGGTGTGTAACCCAGACCCAGGTTCCTGGAGCAGCGAAGGGAGCGGCGTCGAGGGCGAGACAGAACCGACAACGTGGTGTCCCGGTCGACGGATGATGTTCACAAGGATCTGCACAATCCCGGTTGGTCGAGACGGCCACGGCCCACAATAGCCCACCCGGGGATATGCAGCCAAATCCCCTTTTTTTGACGACATCATACGTGTTTTGCGAATTGATTGATTCTTGCGTCGAACCAGGCGCACCTTGCGACAGACTCAATCTCTTTCAACGCTCGGTTTTTCTTTCTTGTCGAAACCCCTCTCGTGTTCTGGCCCGGCGTAATATAATTGAAATGACTGCGCGTACCGGGCAGTCCCCTGTTGTTCAGGCACGCAAAGCTGGAGGGAGGCCATGGTTCTAGCACCAGTAGGTTGGTTGACGTGCCGTTCGGTAATGCTCTGTTCGCGACTACCGCGTGCTGGCATATCAGAGGCCAATTAACGCGACATGTAACGCGGCAGCCATGCCGATAGCAAGCCCAATTGCTGAAGTCGACTCCCCAATTCCTGTCCGCAACCTGCTAAGGATACGGCTGGTTCAGGGTCTCGGCCTTCTCTCGAGGAAACGTGGGCTAGTCGCAGTCCCCCCAGGTTTCACGAGCCACAGAACAAACAGCTGTCCAACGGCGGATAACATGGCTCAGTGTTTTAGCCATATGGCGACTAAGGCCATTTCCAACGCAAACGTGTTCCCGCTTCATTGCATTTGCTGACCGATACGCAGACGCCCGCGATTGAAAGCTAGGCCACGATGGCGCCCTGCCCACTTGTCGACAGGAACTAAAAGACGCCGGCTGATCGGAGAAATTCGTAGTTGGCGTTGCCTCAACCCTGTCGAACCAGGCGGGCCAGAACTTGCTTGGCCTTTGCGCGCGTGATTTTCCGACGGCGTCAACACCGTCATCGGGAGCGAAAAAAGGGGTTCAATTAGAAGGCCACGAAGTGGTGATGCCGTGGTCACCAGGAGCCGCTAGTGCCTTGACGGGGTTAGGGTTCTCTCATGCGCTGGCGTCTCCATGGCATCGTCAGTTCGGCTCACGACCTGACCGATGCATCTTTAGCGTAGGCTGGTGATTAGTTGCACCAGAGGTGCATCTCTTGTGCAGAGACTAACGGAAGCACTTGGTTGCAACTGCAACCCTGCCCTAAGAACGATCCGCCGCTATTCCTCGTTGGAGACGCTACAGACAAAGAAGCCGGCTATGTTGAGAGGCTTCGCATCGAGCTTGACCATGTGGGACGGCCTACCCATGGTTGACGGGAGCTTTCAATGGATACACATCTAGGTACGGGAGCGACAGCTAGAACGGCCGGATGCCACCTCAGTGACTTTTCTGATCTCGCCGCATCGTCGGATGGGTGTAGTTGGTCAGCCCATGGAGCAGCGACTAGCTCTCATGACCGCGCGCAGGCCATGAGACTGCTCCGTACCAATCTCTTCTGATATCTGGTAGGCGCTTTCCTGTTCGAGGCAAAGTCTGTTCTGCAGAGCTCTTAGTCGTGCGGACTTTGGTCCCAACGGCGGTGAAGACAAAGACTGTGTGCGACGCAAGGCAGATGGAAACAGGGATGAAGCTGAGGCTTTCATCAGCACGGACAATGTTCGCTGCTTAGTTTGGGTCCCTGTTGGGACGAATGACTCTCCTTGGTAGCTTCAAAAACATCCAAGCAGTTTCACTGGATGCAAACATGATGCTCGTATGTGATTGTGACTGCGTCTCGATCGTGCTTGGATGCCAACCACTCAGGGGTAGGTCCAAGATGGATGGTGCTTGCGTCGCCCTGAGGGGGATGATCAATGTGCAGACGCACACATCCATGACATGAGACTTGACCGCAGCATAGAGGAGAGAAGAAAATGCGACTGAAAAGGGGGAGTGCTGTGGGGATGGAACCTTCATCCGATATGAATCCTGCCGACAGTGTCGCAGTTCTTTGCACCACGACGCCGTACGCGCGGTTTGGCATAGAACAGACTTGTTCGAGCTTTGTGCACAGGCATGATCGATGTCATAATAAGCAGATACTCCGGGGTTGGTGGCCTCGGGCAAGAACTATGATTTGCGTTGCCTTGCATGGTGATCGTTGGCCGCGATGAGCAGTCGCGACAGCAGCCACGGGAAGCGGGGAGACGAAAGGACGGGGAGAACCTTGCCAGGAGTCTGCAATTGCCAACCACTGCACTCGAGATGAAGATATTCCTGCATGCTTAATGAGCAAGTTTCAATGTGCAAGCCCCTCACCATGAAAACTTCTTCCCTCAAGGTGTCTCGGGCTATGATGGCTGGACCATGATGCAAACTCGCGAGCGTCGCTGCCAATTGATAACCACCGTTGAAGACATCTCAGCGGTAGCCGCAGGCCAAGTGCCTCACACACAGAGAGACAAAAGGCCGAACCTATAACTAGATCCATTGTCCTTAAGATAGGTGACAAGCAGCCTGGGGCCCAATAGCCTTGTGAGCTCAGATGTGATTGACCAGCCCGTCAGCTTAGACAAGTGGCTCTGCAGGCGTTGGATTTCTAGAGTAGTACGAATAATAAGGCTAAGGCTGACATTCTCTGGGATGATAAGTCGCCCGCAGCAGGAGTTTGTCATGTGCACCAACTCGAGTCGCTCGATGATTGATGACGCTGATTGGATGAAGTCAGTTTGCCGCTACCCGATTGCGTTCGGTGTGCCAACCATCCTCTGGACGAAGACTGGCCGTCATGAACCGAAATGTTGCGGGTAATCGTCCACCTGTTGCTGGACTTGGCAGCAGCAGAAATCGATGCTCGATCACACATGACAATCATTGTGCTTTTTGGGGCTTTCAACCGAGCTGCAAGTTTCTTCAGAGATCAACATTGCCCACCGCTCGGCCTCTCGCGCTCAAGGGTGGATGTGTGGAGCGCCGAGGTCGATCAATGACAAGCAAGCAAGGCGATCGACAGGGCAAAATATCCCTGAAAATACGGAAGCGCATGCGCTCCTCCAAATCATCGATGAACAGACACGAGTCATTTTCTCTTGATTTTCAACCTTCAACACCTCACCGGAGGCGTTGAGAGGATTGCGCGGTTGCAGCGATTTGCGTTGCAACAGTGGCGAGGCGAATGGTCCATATGGTCTACTGGATGAGCTTCAACTGTCGTTGACTCAAGCCTTTCGAAGAAGCAATTGAGGCTGTTTCTGTGAAGCCCTAGAATTCTTCTGCTCAAGTCTCCTGCAGACCGAATGATCGCCAGATAGGGTCTACCATCGCGGCGGATCATCAAGCTAGTCGGCTTTCGTCAGCTTCCCAGCTGTCGGGAGTCCTAGGTGGTGTTCTTTCTTTGCCGCACGCATCGTTTGGCAGTCAGAGCGCCTAGTCCTGTACTCTGTAGTTTGTAATCGTTCTTGCGTACACTTTGCACACCGCGCTAGCAGCGAAGCGAAAGGGCTATGCAGGGAATAGTGAGTTTGTGGGGGTGCGGTTGTTAGTGGCCCGCTTGCCCAGAGTCGACCGGATAGCGGAAAGGAGTTGGCTCCTCTCTTGGAGTTTGCGCGATGATACCTAGGAATGCAGTGTGAATGTGAAGGTTGTGTCCGTACGTACTGCGTAGGACGAGGCGGATGATCCAAAAGCGGGTAGCCGAGGGTTAGAAAGACCGCCTTACCTGAGCCACTATCGATCACCTTCTGGGGGTTCGAGGGGTCAGACCGTCGGGGCAGAGGGGTTGTATGGTATCGCGATGGCCCTGTCTGTATCCCATCATGCGGGAGATCAGGCTGTATGCGACATAGCAGGTTGATGGAGGGCACAGCTGAGCGGTGGGCCCCAGGCAGAGGACGATCTTCATGAGCCGGCGTCAGCAGCAAAATTGGCCCACGCCGCTGTATTCGTAGTTGGGGGACATGGGAAATCGACTTTCCCACTCCCGTCGCTCAACTTTGCTCTTTGCCTCCTCGTACCTCCACTTGGGTACTCCGCTGCCGTGGCTCTCGGAGTGTGGCATCTCCGATATTGGCCGTCCGTCGTTGCCGACCCGGATCAATCAGCGAAGCAATCGTGATAGGTGCACCGGCTTTGCAGCGCGCGCTGCAGCCTGGAGCATGCAGCTAGCCAGGCCTCATGGTGGTCCAGTTGTAAGTCATCTCTTGCAGGTACGAACGCCATTGTTATTTTTCTGTGTCGTCTTGCTCACCGCCAACTGTTGTCATCCACAGGAGGAAGATCCGAGAACGATGTTGAACAGTCCATCGCCCGCTGCAATTCCGTACGGATACCGCCTACGCGTTTCTGCTTGGCTTGGGTGCAGGTGCCGCTTTTCGCGGTCGTCTGTTGCCGCAGTGGTGTGCGCAACCTCTAGCCAACTGGCGATGAGTGAAAATAAGCCGCTTTCCGTGGCTCCTCGCCCATGTCCGTTACATAAGGGCATGCACCTCTGTCCCATTTCAATTACAGTGCGAAGCCCAACAATGTGAACACTGTCTGCCGCTGCGACTGCATCAGCTCACGCTAGCGGGAGCAGGGGTATCGTTGCTCTTGTCCGTTGGGGGCTTAAAATTGGCCGTACTTTGCTTGACACTTGCTGGGCTCGCCAGACCCCCCTGAAGGATGCTTGTTCATCGAGGACCACAGCAGCAGGACTGACCGCCTGATGGCCTCATGACTTCATCCACCAGGGGTACCATATGCCATAGTTGCATAATGTCCCTGATGGGCCGGGCTTGCCTTGTCTTGTAAAATTCCCAGAGACATGTGAGACGCGTCGGCTAGAGCATCTTACCAGCGGGGGATCACTTGTTGACGGTCGAATACCTCGATAAAGACGTCTTTCCGGTTTGGTTCCTGGAGCTTGGCAAATGATTCCATGGGCATTAGCGGCGCCTGAAGCATCCCCTTCGTCTTAGCCGCACATACGCCTCGAGGTATTGGGAATAGTCAGGAACATATGTCTCAGACAAGCCTTGAAACTTGCTTTCTAGCCTTCCCGAAAGTGGTTGTCGGCACCTGCTCATTACGGCGGCGATCCTCAAGATGATTCAGTTGCCCAGCCTAAAGGAATGTCTTTTTCGAAGGAGCAGCAAGATACATGGCAGACGACCTTGGCTGTTGCATGGCTGTCAATGTGCATGAAGCTTGCGCTGCCATGCCGTTGGACGAGTCAGTGCAAATGCTCTTTCCTGCTTTGCCGTGAGGAAGCGGTTGAACGACACGCAACTTGATGCTGAAAGCCAAACACGGCGACGGCCATGGCTAGAAAACGAGAGTCTGAAATCAAGGTCGTAATCGGTCGAATAGCGTTGTCGTGCCTTCCTTAGAAGGCCCGGCCTGGAACCAGCGAGAAACCTGGTGTGAGAGGAAAACGTGACCTGTGCGGATGATGGTGCGTCCTGCAAGATTGGTTCCAGCCTCACGAAAAACTCAAAATCCCACCCTTTCCCTTGGGCATCAAATGACAAGAGGCGAGAGACCTCCCGAAATGCAGAGAGCAGCCGAAAGTGACCCCGGTTTTCATCTTATGGTGGGCCCAGAAGATGTGCAAAAATCCTTGCTACCGAAGAAGTCTTGCGATATTGGCTGGGAAGTCCTGCGACGAAGAATTAGAAGAGGGACAGCCATGTCGCGAAAGTGAGGGGCACGGCGACGTGGCAGGGTACGGCAGACGCGAGAGCAGCTGAGGAAAGGTGAAGCATTGATAACATATTAAAGGTTAAAGGGTGTACTTGTAGACAGATGTCAGATGGTTGACATTGACAGTCCAGTGTGCGATGGCAAGTGATTGAAAGAGCAGGGAAGCATAAAATCTTACCCTGCGGCTGCGAAACCAAGAGCGAGCATGACCCTGTCTGATAGACACCAAGCAACTCCAACTTCCGCTGCAACGAACTCGGCATGGCAGGCCGTGCTAGCGTCTGCCCTGAGCCGGCTGTTTTTGATGAGTGTTGTGGTCGATTCGCGAGATGCGTCGTCGGTCCTTGTGCAACGTTTGGACGATTCCAACAGACCGCCTCATTGACGATCCAAGTTCCGATTCGGTCTGTATCTTCCTCGGCCACTTCGCCCAGCTGCCACGGCTGGCTTGACGGCTAGACGGTTCGCCGTGCTCATACGATTGTTGCACAGGGTCAAGCCACTGTCCTTGGTGCGTGGATTGGACCGTGGTCCGTTGCGCTGAACGGCATGGTCTGCACATCAGTGGATACTCCACGTGAGGCAGTATGGCCGGACTGCAGACATCGGGCGCACAAAGTTTTAGCCTGCACGTGGAATGTTGTGGTGAGGTAGCATTTCGAACTCGAAAAGGGACGTGCGAACAAAATCCTAGGTGATGTGAGGAGGGGTAGACAGGCCCCAGAGGACTTCGATAAAATGGTGTCTCGCGACCTGGTCTAGTCTGGTCAGGTCAGGTCAAGCCTGAGCCTGTCAGTGACAGCGCTCGGTCATCCACTGGGCCGGAGAGGAGGGCCACGACTGCATTTTTCAGCGCTGGTCTGGCCGGTACTTTGTGCTGGGCGGTGCGTAGAGTACGAGCCAGCATGTCAAGGCCAAGACACGCAGCAGGGGTGTCTGGCAGGCCGCCGGCGACGGAGGCGACGACATGGCGAGTGACAAAAGGGCGGCAATGAAGGTGGCCAACCAGCACTCAATGGCATGGATAGTACCCGTAGGCAAAGGGCAGAAAGGCTGCCGTCGTCGCTGCTCAACTGCTGCAGGCTTCAGGCAATGGAATCATCGCATGGGTAATGCGGTCAGAAACTTTGGGTCTGATGACCGTGTCTTGCTTGTCGTTCCGAGGTATCCGCGCAATCTCAATCCTTTCTCGTGTTCCTCGTTCCCTGGGATTCGTGGCCTAATGCGGTCCTATCCTGTCAAAATTTTGTGTGTTGCCGCCGCCATTCGTATCGGTGTGCAATGTACACGGGCAACAAGAGGGAGTCACAATATTTGCCAATGCTGGGCCGCTCGGCCAATGACGGCAATGCAGTGCCGCATTCGGAGCGACAACTCGATTTTTCGAATTCATGGATGGGTGACCGATGCAAGAAGATGAAATCGGCGGAATTTGGAGGGACATGAGGTTCATGGCCGGCTGCAGCAGGTCGTTGGGAGTGTGCATTGGCCGAAAGTTGCTTCGCCCTAGTCGATGGCGGCACCACCAACTGAGGGAGGATTAATGAGAATGACATGAACATGGGACGACGTGAGGGTGATGTGATACCAGTGACCGTTGAAATGGTGACGGCTGGAAGCGGGAAGCAAGATTGGCGGGGGCCTGCTGCTCATTGACAATCACTGTCGTTTGTGGTGTGCTCGCACGGGTGCCCGTAAAGGTGCGTGTGTACTAGTACAAGACATTTTGTTTGGCCAGTCGTTGGTGTTGCAGTGTTGTAGGTGGCTGAAGCCGACCAGGCGAGTCGTTACCGACAGCAGCGCGGGTTTGCAGGTCGGTGTGGCACGTCTTCGTCGAGGACGGAGTAGCCTGTAGCATGACGGTGTTGAGCTTGATGTTCGTGTGTTGTCGGGATGCTAGCCGCCGGCCATGCCAAGGCATGCTTCTCGTGGCTTGTCTGCCCCCAAATCCTTCAGGATGAGTGACTGAACGGACTAGCGTCCTTGTCATTCAGGGTTTGATGTGTGGTGGTGCGACTGCCCAAGGTGTTGGGTATGGAGGGCTGTCGTTGGAACAAACAATTGGCGATGGCGGCGCTACTCGTCTCAAGGATGGACCGGCGGTAGATGAACAGCCATCCAGCCAGGCCTGTAGGTGCGAGGTCAAGTCGGGATAAGGTGTTCGCCCGTTTGCACGGCACTGCTCTTCTGTGTGTGCGTGTGTTGGTTTGGGTTCCTCGGAGGCGGCCAACTGAAAGACAAGACCAGACACTGTGCCCCTCCGGGGCATTAACGCTTGTTTAGTCGATTCCCAGCGGCTTGGGTCGCTTGAGATCTGTCGACGCCCTAACCTTCGCGACAGATCACTCTAGCAGCGGGCTGCGTTTCTTGGTGAACCCCCAAACCAGGGTGTCGGGACTTGCTTAGTTTGTTCGAGAATAGCCGTAGATTGGTCCTGAACTATTCGGATAGCCCTAAGGCACGTTGGAGGCGGTTCCTGGCATTGGCTTTGGCTCATATGCAGTACCTCGTGCTGAGGCCTGAACCAGGCTAGAAAGCCGTCGTTGTCGGTACTCGGACGACCGACCACACTGCTTCGACGAGGCTGTCGCCTGTAGACTGTGAGGGGTGTCGGAAGGTGGGAGCAGTAGGAGAGGAGCAGCGGCGGCGGCCGCCGCCATCTGGGCATCAGCGTGCCCGTTGGCCGTGGACTGCGGGCCGTGGAGCGTAGATGTGACGCATGCAAATGCTTGCAGGGCCCCGGGGGAATCGCATCGTAAGCTGTCGGACACCGACCGACTCGGCCGTGAACTTGAGCGGTGAGAACAGGGTACGGTCCCATCAAGCAGGGAGTTGTCCAACACGGCCGACACATTTGCAATATCAGTCAGACTCGGCTCGACACGGCTCGACAGGCCACATTGACACGCATGCGGGCTGCGCGATGGCAGGTGGCGGATTGAGGCTCCATGTTCTAATGTGGCAACCAGTGCGGGATTGAACAGAGGAGAGAAAAAAATTGCAGTCGTCGTGGCGGAATTTCACCGAGGTCCTGCCATTTGAACGCCGAGAGAGAAAAGACATGCTTCCCATCGGCATCGACAGTCCAGCATAGCAGGCGGAAGCGGCCGTACAAGTCCGCATCGTGCTCCGTGCTTGCACCTTCTCCGACAATGTCCAGCTGAGGAGGGGACACCGCGCCGCAGCCCACCCAAGGGAGGATGAAAGGTACTCCGTACGCCACTGCCTGCTTCTGCAGTACTTGTACTCAGGTAGTGGTACAGACGCATTGCGAAGCAAAGGGCGCGGACGACATCGTTAGACGGCGGCCTGGCCATGTGCCAGGACTTTTGCCCCGGTGCTGCCGCAGGTACTTTTGAACCAGAGCACGGAGTACAGTACTTCGCTCTCGATACAATCCCCAAGGTTGGTTGCTGGTCGGCTGAGAGCTGGCCTAGGTGGCTCGCAGATGCTCAGCGGCCCTTTCCGGCGGTCGTGCCACTGCCTTGTCTTCGCTTCGTCCACCTTCACCGTCACCGTCACCGTCAACGTCGCTATCGCGTCGCCGTCGCCGACGGCCGCCGATTCCAATGTCATTTACCAGGCAAGGTGTTCGATCGTCCCTCATCACTCTCGGACACTCCCTCCCTGTTTGCCTCGGCTCTCGAGCGCAATCCAAATTTTCGCGGGACCCAGTGCGCGCGCGTGTCTGATATGACTGAGCGAGAGAGCCCGCCATTGAATACCCGTGTCGATTCGCAACTCCGCATGCATCTGCATTGCGGAACCCAGAAGTGCCCGCAGCCCACCCTCGCAGGGCAAATTAGCCTGAGGGGAGCAGCCATCGTCGGGCAGGGTTGCAGGCTGTCACAATTAAGCGAGGGGTACGCAAAAGAAAGAACACCTCCCCTCCTCCCCCCCCTGGCCATCGCAGCGCTCCAGCCCTCTGGAATTTCTCTGAAGCACCAGTGAATAGCAAATTGCTAGGTGTTCGCTGATCAGGCTTGGGAAATATGGTTGCGACAAATACAAAGAGAGACACTTGCAAGAGAAGTGCTATCCTTAGCGGATCCGGGCGGCACAGCATTGGACCTGAGCACCTGGGCCAGCACGCCAGTAGGAGAAGGGGACGTTGGTAACGCAGGGCAGAGCTGGGCGCTGGAGCATCTTCCTAGCTTCGACCTCGACTTAAGTTGCAAGGAACCCAGGTGAAGCTGCCTAGAACTTTGGGCCCTACCCCTACCATTCTCACCATCACCTTGGGCCACCCTGAGCCACACCTTCGACCTTCGGGTTTGATCTTGGGTCCCCGGCCCCCGGCCCCCGGCCTCGCGTCTGGCTCGGTATTCCTAGTAAATCCGCCCCCGGCAGATCTCAGCTGCGACATGTCGACGTGGAGGTGTGGCCCGTCCGCCGTAGTCGAGGTGCCCGACGACAGGGAACAGGAGGAAATCCCATTTAAAAATCGAAGGAGCGGATGCCGCTACAGCCTCTTCCAGTTAGTCCCGCCCATTTCTCATCCCCGAGGCTATTTTCTGAATTCTGATGCTCTCCAGGAAACCCACCGTCAACCAAATTGGAGACAACAGGGTGTCAACCTCCTGGCATTCCGCCGTCAAGATTTCTACCTGTGGTTGGTACAGACGGTACAGCACAGATGCTCAGCGCCTTCGAATCCCGGTGTGCACCTATGTATCTTGTTGAGATACGATTTCTTCCAGGTCGGTACGCCGCAGCAGCTCCCATCGAGATTCGAAGCGAGCACTCCACGGCTTTCGGCAAATCGATTGCAATTACGCGCTCGCAACTGCAGTCGTTCCCTACAAGATCGACACTCTAAGATCTCTGTAATCATTAGAGGCACGGTAACGTTCGGTCCTGTGCGAGGCAGGGTAAGGCAACTTGACCACCCCCTTGCCACTACTGCTGGACACGCAACTCCTCTCTTAATTGCGAGCTCAGGCAACGGCGGTCCTTCATATCTAGTTATTTGTGATGTCCCAGTAGCCTGTGCGTCAGAGAGAGCGGCGCGTCGCGTCTCGACGTTGATAGTGGTGGTAAGCGGCAATGACAAACTCGAGACAAGATAAGACGAGCCGGCGTCAGTGTCCCTGTCTGCGCTCGCGCCCGCCCCTAGCTCGAGTATTCGTTTGACAAGTCGAACTTGCGGGGGAAACGCTAAGGTAGGCCCCGAACCTCTTATGGGTGACAGGGACAAGCACAACATCAGACAGTGTCAGGAGACACGTGCAGAGACATCTTGGTTCCCTACACTTTCAGGGGAAAAGCAGCCTTCGACAAGACTCAAGTCGCGTAGGAGTCCCCAACGATGTGTGGTCTGCTCAGGTCTGTCCTTACCCATCCTCATCTTCATCTCGGAGATGTGACAGCGCAATATGTGCTCTCAGAAAGGGAGGGGTCGTAGTATGGGTATTCGTAGGTAAGTCTGCACCTAGGACTGTTGGCGATGAACGGCCAGCTTCTGTTCTCTTCCTGTGGCCTCCCGGTTGTCTTGACATCGAACACTCCGCCACACGGGCGTTGAACCATCCGATAATTGTCGAGGGGGACGGGAAGCAAAGACGGTTAGAGGAGGAGAGGGCTTTCGTCCCATGAGTGGCTATTCTTGTCTTGACTCCGTCTGTCGTCGCAGCTCAGGAAACGAATGTTTTAGGTCCACCTAGAGACAGAACAGAACAAGTGTATGTGGTTAGGAAACCGGCGAACCCCTAAACATCGTAGTGGCAGGGCGATCTCAAGGTCAGAGAGTTTAGACCACCGTTTGATCCCAAGCCCTGGGCCAAATTAACCTTCGAGACGCCAGCAAGATCCCCAAAGGCTTGATAAACGCCCCTGCGTCGAGTCGTAGTAGGGCATCTCGTGTTTTGCGTGGTCCTCGTATCGCAATCGGCGGCACCGCTTCAGTTGTCTGGTAGATGTCGTCTCAAGGCGATGACAAGCCCCCAAGTATGATGCCATAGCATTCGTACAAAGCAGACAAGGAGACACGGGTCGGAGTGTCTGTCGCGGTCCAAAGGACATGGACAAAAGGTCAAAGCCCACAGCACAAAACACAGACCATAGCCCACTGGAACCCACTCGTTGTATCGCGTCGTACAATCTCTGTCGCGGGCGGAGAATATTTTGGTAGCAGAGCCCCGTTCGTCACGCCCGTCGGGGCTAGTGTTGTGCTCAACGCGCGGGCTCAGAAGTCCCCGAGGAGCCTATGCTCTTTTGGTCCACTGGGATCGACTCCAGCGCAAGCATTCCTTCGACTCCGCCCGAGTCAGGGTCCCACACTCGGGGAGTCTAGATCGCGGGCACCACACGGCAAGTCCCTCTTTGCTGTGTTACCCCCCTTGGCCGGCGCCATGAGAAGAGGCGGGATTTGCTTCTTTGTTTCTTGTCTCTTGACATTGTTGTGTCTGTCGTCGGAAGAGGACTCGGGATCGACGGGGGTTTCGAGACACGGGGCAGTGCTTTTGGATGGGCAGGTACCGTAATCCGGAAGTGCCAATGGCAATTGGCATTCCTTGACTGCCGCGCCGAGACGGTCCCGATGTTCGCGTTGACTGTTCCGACTGAATGATGGTGATCACTGACAGCTGCACGACGGTATTTGGGACTTGCAGAAGGCGAGGAACTAGTCGGCTTGCTGGCCTAGGGAAGAGTTGTAAGTAGTCAGCAGCATGCACGTACGGATAAGGTACACCCCACGCGCGCAAGACAGGCCTCACCTGCAACCTGGGACCTAGTTTCCCTAGCCCTGGGGCTCCTCGGCTTGTCGTTGTCGGCCTTGCAGACAGACAGGTTGGGCGTGCAAGTGGTGATTGGTGGTGATAGTGCGTCGATGCTTGAAGTTTGGGGGCTTGAAGCTGCTACGCAGTACTCCTGGTCCTGCAACTGCAACTGCCAATGCAATGGCAACCGAGCATCTCGACGATCGACATGGGCTTCTGCTCTCCGTGGCCAGTGACGGATGGAAGAATCGGCACATCAAACCCCCCTCCCAAGACTCGAAGCCAAGACGAGGCAAGGTGCAGGGGATCATCAGTCTTCACCTTGCATTGCTAGAGCTGGTTCGCCGATGCAATGAGAAAAAAGAGAGTGGGTCGGCGACAGGCATCCCACCTCATCATTGAACAGGCTAGCGCCAAAAAAGACGCAGATCTCTGTTCTCTGGGGCCTGGGCTCTCCCGCCCCACTTTCACATCCCAGCAACACCCACGACTGGATGGAGACGCTCAAGGGAAAGAACAAGGGCCCATTTCGTACCTCCCTGGTCGAGCGCCTTCCATTCGAGGGGAGAGAGAGAGAGACCGAGGGGCAGACTCAGAGAGACAGGATGAAGGCAGCTAGCTGCCTTCCACCACCACTTCACTGACACCTGCTGATGGGTATCCCAACGAACACGCACAGTGCCGCATCAGTGTGGTTCTGCGCGCATCTCCATCTTTCTCTCTCCATCCTGGGTAGGTACGTGGTACTTTGCAGGCAGGTGCGGTGCCCGCCCAGCCAGAGCACGACCCAACCAATACACACCAGATCCGACATTCACACTTGCCTAGCTGTGCCAGGGGGGGTTCCAGCAGCAGTGCTCCGCTCCAGTTGAGCGCTCCAGTGCTTCCATTGCCAATTCTTCTCTGTTTCTTCCATGAGACGTGACCACCCATGAGATGCAGGTCAAAGTGGATTGAATCTCACATCACATCTCGCTGCTCGCCGGACTCAGCTCATACGGTCGCAGTGCAGTCCCACACCGCCCACCAGACCATTGGCAATCGACCATGGCTATTCCTTTCCCTTGCGTTCAGCAGGATTGGCAACAACGTCCTCAGGCCTGCCTACCGCTGGGCCGGCTGGTGGTTTGGGGTGCTGTTCCACGAGGAGCGGCAACTCCCATGGAAACCCAAAGTCAGGGAACCCTATACCAACAGCACGTATTTGCGCCGTCCGCCGTCCCGTTGTACCGCCGTACCGCCATACTCCCAGACCTCCCTATCTGCACGGCGTACCACCACAATGTCACCAAATGTCGACAGAGAGGGGCCAGAGGGAAGGCGGGAAGGGCACAAAAAAAAACACAGGAATCCACTTGCGGTGCGCTTTCCCTCAGCTCCGCGGCCGCGGTTATCTGGCCCTGGACCTTGTCTGCGCTTGCTTGTCCTAACCTCCAGGCTCCGGCCCTCAGCTCTGGGCTCCAACATCTCCGGCCTTCCAGCTCCCAACCCTCTCCCGTTCTCTTCTCCCTCCTCGCTCGGTACCGAGGCACACGCTACCCTCCGTTTCCCTGAGCCCACGCTCCCGTTCCGCGGCGCGGCCAACCATCTCCTATTTGGGATCTAACTCCTTTTCTCGCAACGAGCCCTACCTTGCATTGCAGCGAGGATGGCCTTACCCGTCCATCTCATTCTCCAGACTCCAGGTTTCCTATGCAAGACGCTGCGGCGGCCGTGTGCTGGTCCCTTACCTCGCTTCCTTGGCGCTACGCATAATTGATCCCTCCCAGAACTTCGGTAGACATTCGGTGTACGGGGTACATGCCAAAGTATCGACACCATGACGGTCCGCTTCACTCACCTCCGCCTGTACGTACAACCTGCCATGCGGCCTGCGCCTCGTACAACCAGCAAGAAGACAGAGACGTAGTCTCTTAAAAGCAAGGCCAAGACCTCGACCAAGACCTGGAGTTCGCCGTCTTTAGGGAATGACACGCATTCGGAGGTGCAGCGACACTGCCAACAGACCCAGCATTAGGTCGTGCAGCATCCAGTTCGGCATGTCGTGTCTGGCTATCTGAACCGCGGGCACATGTCTTGGGTGTGTGTGCGAATGTCGTGTCGGCCACTCAGAAGGCTTGCCACGTCCTCCATCCGTCACCCACACCCCTCGCCGCCACAATTTGGTGATTCCCACCGCTGGGGACCTCGACCGTAGAAATCCCAAAGGTTGTGCCGCAGGGGGCAGGGGTCTGTCCCTGGGGCAGCTTATGTTGCTGTTCTGCCGCGATTGCTCATCTTTCGCATTGGACTGCACTGGTCGACGGCCCGCTGCGCGGCTTTTGCTCGCTCACCTGCACCTCCTTGCCATCATATTTGTGCCAAAATAACGAGAACCAGGATCAGCCCCGATCCGCCATCTATCCTCGGCATCCATGGACAATTCATCACCAATCTTTTCCTCTCCTCTCTTTGCCTGGTTACGGTCTCAAGAAGAGGGGCAGAGGAACAAAGTGGAGGGGCGGTCTCAACCATCATTCCTCGATTGAGAATGGGAAATCCAAATACCACAAATCCACACCGGCCGCCCAATTATGTACAGCCATCGATCTAATCCACACCATGGTGATATCCTGGAAACATCATCGATCACTTATAATCCACCAGGTACGGGACTTTTACCAAAGGTGTTGCACCCACGGATAATCTGCCTCTTCTTTGTTTCGTCATGTCACCAACCCACGAGTCAAGACGGCGGATCCGGAATCGGGCGGTTCCTACAGCTCTACGGAATTCCGATCTTCAGCTCCAAAGGCGGAGGTGAGGGAGGGATGCGAAAAAGAAGCTTTTATTTTTTCTTGTGCTTCCAGCAGGTGTGGATTTCTCGCAATTCCCGTGCCGTCGGCGTTGGCCGCCGTCGGACAGCGGGAATAACGGGGCCTGCCACCGCCGCGTACAATTCCTTCTTCACCTATTGTCATCGACTTGATGACTCGACCTGACTTGAAGATTTCCAAGAACATGCCATTGGACAAAGGTCGTCAGAGTCAAGTCAGATAAGTTGAGTACAGCCCACCCCTTTGCTCGACCACGCCCCTTGCCGTGCGGCCTTTGGAGACTCGACAATTGTAGGTGAGTAATGATATTACTACGGCAGTTGCAGTCGATAAGCATTACCAGCGGCAGGACGCAGAGCATAGCAAATCTCCCAGTATCTACGAGCATCCTGGGAGGCCAGGTGTAAGAGGTATGCAATATGTAATATTCAAGTGGAAAAACAAAACAAATTGGGCAGAATTCAAAGACAAGACAGATTTTGCTCCAACTTCTAAGGCCCCAAGTCCCCATCGGGAAAAATAAATCTGACACGCGACGCGGCAACCAATTTCTTCGCTTTGTCAGGAAATGACCAAGAAAGAGAAGGTATTCCTTGGAAGTAGCTTTGGGTTCTTGTGGTCATTTTATTGATTCATCCGTTGAACCAGGTCATTCCATTTCATTTCACTCGCAGCTGTGGTAGATATCCGGCTCGGACACGATGAGAAAGCCATGACCGAAAAAGACGAGTAGACCTCATCATGGCTTTTTCAACAATCGTTCAAAGGGCATTCTTGGGTGGTTTGATACCTTGGCTTTTCATGTTGGATGGCGTGGTTGAGGCACCAGCCACTGGGAATTCCATTCGGTCTAGCGCCGGCATCGACGCCCGCCAAGCATGGACACCTCGCGGTTCCGTGGACCATAGCAGTAACACATCATCGTCACCATCATCATCGCAGGCTCCTTAGCGTAGCGGCGTCAACAGCCCGCGACTGCCATGCAGTGCACAGAGCCGGACGACTCAAAGGGAAGGAAGCACCAGCTGCCGCCTGCCACCTGCCTGCCACCTCTCGCAGAATATGGGTGATGCCCCCTGCCGCGCTGATTGCTAGCTGCCGCAGGAAGTCGGTACGTATTTCCGATTGGCATGGAAGGAACTCCCTCCACGCCAAGGAAAAGTTGGTACCTGAGGAGGTCCTTTTTTTTTTTTTTTTTTTTCCTCTCTCGCTCAACCTGCCATCAACCATCAGCCACAAGACGCACCCCCCTCCTCTTGGATCCTTGGAGACCCCCCCGGCCAGCAGATCCTGGCAAGCAGCATCCAACCCATCCAGCCAGCAGCTGCCGGAGCAGAGCTCTGTGCTCAGGTAGGCTCTGGACTCGCACGCACGAGGGGAGTAAATTCACACCCGCCGCCTGGCTGCATCGGGGAGCGCCTCCTGCCGCCCAAGCTTTGCGTGGGAATCGGTACGTATCTACTCATATCAACATTTCGTCCGTACCTCTGCCTCAGGTACATTCAATTCAATCTTCCTTCACGCGCACTTCACAGGGTGCTCATCTTTTCTACATGTCCTCGTCACCTCTCAGATCAATTGCCTCGAGAACGACACCTGCGGTACATCCCATGCCTACGTGAGCCATCATCCGATACGTACCTCCCTTGAGCTGAGGCACTTTCTCTCCCCCCTCGCTTCTTTACACGCCTCACACTTTATGAAAGGAAAGCGCAAATAGCAGCGAGAATTCAAACTGAGAGTGAGGACGTTTTGCGGTAGAGGTAGAGAAAAGCAGGGCAGGAGGGGCCATAAAAAAAAAAAAAACACCCACGGGCTTCCTGCTTTCACTCCTCCCCCTGGGCCGGTCCGCGTAGTCGTCGTCGTCTTCCATCTGCCACCCATCAGACGGAGACAGCAAGACGGGGGGCTCGCTGCGCAGACTCGGCGGCCATCATCGTAGCCCCTTCCCTGCTCTCGAGTATCTCATCTCGCAGAAAGTGACAGGGGGAAAAGAGAGGGAGAGTGAGAGAGAGGCATACGACGCACCAGACCACTTAGGCACGGCAGCAACGGCCATCACCCTTCCTGCCTTCCCATTTGCACGTTCGTAGTTCCGCCTTCACCTAAGAAATACAGGCAGACAAGAGGACCACAGGGCAAGCTCCTCCTCTTCCGTGGTTTTTTTTTTTCGACTATCCCGTACACTACTCTAATTCTCATCCCTCACCCACTTCGAGGCTGGGTCTTTCTCAACATCCCCTCTTCCTTCCCGCACACTCTCCTCGTCCGTGGGCTAAGGCATTCCTTGACCCTCCTCTCCACGTACAGGTCACGACTCCAGGAGTCCAGGTTCATCCTGCTGCTTTTTCACATTCGCACCTGCCTACCACCCCTCCTCTCCCGAGTCCCCTCCATCTCTGGCGACTCCCTTTCCCCTCGCGCAGGCTGTCGTTGCGCGTCTCCACCGCGAGCCAGCCCTCGTTCGCTAACCTCCCAACCTGTATCCGTACCTACCCAGGCGTCCCATAATTGCCTGCGTTACCCCATTGTTTGGGTTTTTCCCTTTCCCTCTTCCGTCCGAGGAGTATTAAATTCGTTCTTTCTCCCGGGAACGGCGCTAAGATCGAGAACTCCCTCCCCTCGTCATAGCCTTCATTGGGTTTACCCCCTTCACCCCCATCCGCTAGCTCGTCTCTGCCCCTTCTCCTTCTTTCCTTGACCTCACTTGCCGTACCGTACCGGGCGAGAGTCAGAGAACAGACACCAGAAACACAGACACAGACCAACAGACAGAGAGATAGCTTTCTCTCTTTCATTGCCGTCCACATCCACACTTCCACTTTCATCTCACGCGCAACATCCGTACCTTCTCCGTACGCCTCCAGCGCTACTACGACGTCGACTACTTTCCCTTAGTACCAACGGGGGAATCGAATCGCACTACCAACGCACGCGCACGACGCTCATACCTGCTGCTACTGCACAACCAGCGCGTCTGACTACGTCTTTCCCGCTGCCGATACGTTCGTCACGTCAACTCGACTCGAGCAAGACTCGGGAACAAAGAAGGAGCAACACACACCCTCCACCAACAGACCAGCCCACCAGCACCACCCTTCACCCACCCAACCCACCATTGGTACCAAGGCCAAGGCGAAGGCCACCACGCCCCCCTACCACCACCGCAAGCACCGAGCACCACCACCACCACACACCTAGCTGCCTCAACCTCCCCCCCGGCCTACCCACGCTGCTCCCAAGTTCACACCCACGCTACGCTACCCGGGCTGCCCTGCTGAGCTGTGCTGCCCTGCGCTGTGTACTGCAAATCACACACACGCACAAGCTCCCGTCAATCACACCTGGAGACGCAGACCTTGACACGCTTAACGCGCATTCAACTCACACTTTTTCCGTCTGCACTGCGCCCTCGCTTCTGCTGCTTCTTTTCCTCTGTTGCATCTGCATCTTGAGTTCTCCTGCATCCGCAAGCCAGATCAGACAAGAGTCATTCGCTTTCTCGGGACTCCCATCTTCCATTCACAAATCTTTCGCATACCGCAAGTCAGGTCCTAGCCTAGACCACGCCAAATCCAGACATACGCCTTCCCGATCAAAGACAGCACACACCCTGCGCTATACGCAAAGAGGAACAATTCGACATCCCATCCCCACTCTACCAACGCCCTCCCTACCTCCAGCTTTCGCAGCTGCCACTGCCGCTATAGCGACTCCTCACTGAGCGTGTACCTACGGCACTCCTCGCCGCCTCTGGTTCCCGGGCTCCATCAGCTCGTGGGCCTCCCCCTGCTCTATCTCCGATCCAGACGCTAAGCTGCTCGGCCTGAACTCAAGCGGAGGAGCCCAGCCCTTCCTTTACCTCTCTAGCGCACTATTTTAGTGCCGCTCTCCCCAGGCATTACCGTCGACCTCCTCTCAGCCAGGAAAGAGGAAAAAAAAGAGGCGTCCTTTCCGTGATCTGGCAAAGACAACGCTATCCTTGCCACTTTGAGAGATCCTCGCTCAGGGCCGTGGCTAGTCGACTTTGTTGTCATCACATCCCCATTTAACCATAAACCCGAGCCCTTGGGTGGTCCGCGCTATCTTGGCCGCCATCTTTATACACCATCGCCGCGCCGCCTCAAGTCTCACTTCACTCTGGTATCATTCGCTTGTTACCATTCTTCCATCATCCTTCTTTCCATTCTTCAAGTACAAGCCAACCGCCGCTACTTGAACTCGTCGCGCCTTGGACCAATTCACCTACCGCTCTTGACCTCGAAAAAAAAAAAGACACGGCCTGTCACCACCAACCTACGAACCTGCCGTTGGCTCGAGAACTAAGGACTCTCCGGCCATACTTTGCGACCAAGACGTTCCACTGAACTGTAGCATGTTCTTGGTTCCAACGCAACATCAGTTCGTTGACAACCAAGCTTCACTGCTCTCTTCAGGCTCTCCCCAGCTTGGAGGTTCTCGCTCAGAAGCCGCTGCCATCAGTTCGCTTCTGTCGTCCATCAGCACCTCTATGGAACGCAGTGCTACCGAGTACTCGCAGTCAGGTTTGCCTTCGCCTTACCCAAGCAACTGCGGCGACACCCGTTCTGAAGGTTCTTCTGCAGATCACGCATCTGCTGCGCAATACGCGACCCAGCAAGAGGTTCGCCCCAGCAACTACTCTACCTCGGCCACTCCCACCTCCGAGTACAGCGTCTACCCGCCGTCTGCGCGGTCAGGATCCTTCCCTGAACATATTCAGCGATCATATCATCCAGCTAGCAACCACAACGGTAGCAGCGGAGGCATGGCGCAACAAGCAAGCAGTCCGTCTTTGCCCCAGCAAGATGGCCGTCACCATCAGGTCCCTCTGGCCAAGTCTGACCACGATGTACCCATAGATCCGTCGATAGCGGCGCCGAGTCCTACCTACGCGTACGGACAGCACTCTCCGTACGGCCCTCCGCCGGGAGACATGTCGCACTCATACCAGCACCCTTACGCGCAACCCCGTCCCGACTGGACCGGCTACGGTCAGCACAGCGCCGGTCCCTTGACACCCGCGAACCACGTTTTCCCCCCGACGCCGAGCTCAGCTCCTCCCCAGGGACGACCTAACCAGGTAAGTTGAGCAGCGAAGTGTGTCGAGCCAAAATGGCCCCGCGCGGTAGGCAGATGTTGCGATGTCAATTGGGTCCCTGATTTGGCAATTTTCGCGAGAATTACCCAGTTTGTTTGGAAATTTAGCGAAAATCTCAGGATGAGGGGTCTCAGGCATTGCAGCAGCTCGCCATTGATGTGGGATCTGAGGCTGGCACGCGCGCATGTTTTTCACCTTCAGCATGAGATACAGTGTACTGACGTAACAGTTTGGACATCAGGTCTATTCTTTCGTTCCGATTCCCGGTGCCCAGCAGCACAAGCGACCCCGCCGACGATACGAAGAGATTGAGCGCATGTACAAGTGTGGCTGGAATGGCTGTGAGAAGGCCTATGGTACCTTGAACCACCTGAACGCGCACGTCACAATGCAGTCCCATGGACAAAAGAGAACCCCAGAAGGTACGTGAATTGGATTGTTGACATGTTTCCGGACAAAGCATCGCTTCAAGATATGTGAGCGCGTTGAAGCGCGTCGCCTTGCGTGCTAGTGGCTATGAGCTAGCCTGTTGCTACAGGCCGACTTCGACTGGGATGACTACCACCGTCCAATCGATATAAGGCTAACGATGCTTTACAGAGTTCAAGGAGATTCGCAAGGAATGGAAACAGCGCAAGAAGGAGGAGGAGGCCCAGCGAAAGGCCGAGGAGGAGCGTCAGCGTCAAGCCGCCGCCGCTGCCGCAGCAGCTGCTCAGAATGGTTCCGCTGACCCCCAATCCGGCGCTGATGGAGCATCGTCGGCATCCGCCTACGGCACCAGCCGTCAGGTTCAGCTTCCACCCATCGGCTATCAGCCCTCGCAGTACCCGGCACCCCCTTCCGCAGGAGCCGTGGCCCAGCAACCTCTCCCCGAGTACAACGGATCTCACATGTACTCGGCCAACTACCAACCTCAGTCACCCTACGGCCAGCCAAACCAGAGCATGTACAGCTCACGTTAGTTCAGACCCCCTGCGTTCACCGAGCACAGGAGGCTAACTGCACAGCAAGATAACGGTGGTCAGACAACGAGCCACTGAGGCGCGTTGACTTGCTTGGGGACGCCATCGGAAATGACCCAATATAATGATAGAGGGGGGAGAGAGCTTGTACATTAACGGGTTTCCTTTCGCGCGACGATTGCAGCTCAACGGCATCTGTCCATACGACTTTCCTCTCGTTCGGTTTTTAGACGCGCGGCAAAATTCTGGTTCACGAAGCGATATCCTATCCGTCTTGGGCTTGGGACTTTCACATTTGACGGAGTAGACGCACAGCATGGTGTCGACGCGTCACCAATTCTCACCGACTCGGGCATACATACCCCCACCCGCCTGAGTCGCTTCTACATGCGCATCATCACCCACCGGAATGCGTTTCTTTTCAATTTTACTTCTTCACATAACATGATGCATTGGGAAATGGCTTTTCTTTGGACCTGGTTTCTGCATTTATGAGGGTTTCGAGGGCGATGATTTGACGAACCGAGTGGAGGCTCACTCTGCGCATTTGGGAGGGGCGTTTGCGATATCGAAGTTTCTCTTCAGCGCCACGAATATGTCTTCTGCGGCACCTGCTTCACCAGACGGAGGCCTGATGGGAAACATTGTTTCGGCGAGCGCCCAGAACGCAACTTTCTGATAGCGGCCCCATCCCTCAAGTATACGTTTTCCTTTCCTTTTTGGACTTTAGTCCCTTGAGGCGGTCCTGCTCTTCGGGAACGGCGATCAGGATTTTCGGAAAAGGGTCCCTTTTTCTCGGGAGAAGGCGAAAGCACAGGGTTGGCAAGGATGGGCCTTTGGAGTGGCGAGATACCAGTACACGAACGGGTCAAGGGCGCGCGAGGGAGTCGAGATTGATTTTTTGGTAGTTGCGGAAAAAAGGGAAATGTATAAGACTTCTTTTTTTGGCAACAAAAGACATACCCTGTTCACTAAGCTCCACAACTTGATGGTGAATTCATTCGGTGATCAACGCGACAGGACAGCGTGCTGTATAAACCGAGATGCGAAAAAAACCTTGCGACCCACGAGAGTGGTTGGTAAAGAAGATCCCCCCATGCATCCCGCCGGCCCCAAGCTGTCTTTCAGCGTAGACGAGTTTAGGACGAACACCGTGTGGGAGGTAGGGCGGGCGGGGGGGATAGTGAGGCTGAGGCTGAAGCCGCTGAAGAACTTTTTTGGCGGGACCAGGGATGCTCGATGCTGTCTGTTGGTTCTGGGGGTGTTGGATGACGCAGACGCGCGGGCTGAGAGGCATGGATATGGATGATGGTGGTGGTGGTGGTGTGTTTGTTGGTGGTGGTGACACCATTCCGTTGCGAGTTTAGGTTCTGCGTCTTGGTAGTCTTTTTCTTACGTGCATAACCTGGAGAAGAGAGACAGGGTTCACTGCTTTGCCGAGTCCTCGGTTTTTTTTTTTTTTTTCTTCCCTTGTCTCTAGACCCGAGCCTTGGGGAGGACTTGAGCTAGTGTTGGATGGGGATTGATTTGGTTTTTTTCGTTGGTTCGGAAAGAAAAGATCTTGTGTAACTGGCGCTACGGGAGTGGGATGCGGGCAAGGGTTGGTTTGCGGTCTACGTTAGTGCCGAGGGCTTCTCTACTTCCCCCGGGGCCTTGTTTGCCTTGTACGCGCGGGTAGGTGCAGATGGGTAGCGTGGGATTTTCTTTTTCAAAGGGGACATCATTTTTTTATTGGAATTTATTGTTCTGTGGCGGCTGCATTGCATGAAGGGGGCAGGAAGGTTAGAGGTGGAATGGTGTGGGATATATGTGATGGATGGTTCAGAGGAGGGATATGAATATGCTTTCTCCTTCCCTTCCGAATTGTGTTTTTGCATTGGTTCTTGGGGTGGCGAGAGGGTGTGTGTAGATTAACAAGGGGATGGATGGGAGAGGGACCGAAGGATTTTGAGTGTGCATATCAGGATTGAGTTTTTTTGGCTACGATTTTGCTGTTCGTTAATGAGGGGTTGACATGAGGAAAGGCCAGCCAGGCCGCTGGGAACAAAAAGGCTTGTTTTTGTGTGCGGGTGACGGGTGAGGTCGAGGTTTAGGTTGAGTTGAGCTGACGTTTCGCTCCGCTCCGCGGTGCGGCGGTCGGTGTACCCGAGTTGCCGTGACACCGGTGCGTTGGTTCCATTTGAGAGCCTTACATTTTTATTTTTTTTTGTCTTTTTGTGTGAGGTTACCTTCTGCCGCTTATTCTTTTTTCTATTCTTGTTCTTATTTTTGGGGGGCGACTGGATTGTGTTACTTTTTTTCTGTGTCGCCACAAACATGTACTCTTCGCGTGCGTTGGGTTGTCGAAGTAGTTGGGCGTTTGTGCATGCCGCTCAGGGATTTCCTACCTCAGTGCAACCATATCATCGGAATTCTGGGCGCATGGCGGGGGAGAAAAAGTAAAAGGCAACCGATCGCGATCGGAGAAAAAGGTGTTTGTTTAGTGTTTGCTTGGTGCGTGCTGGCTGCAGCGGCGCCGTAGTATTGGGGGCCGCAATTGAAAGAAGAAACGAAAAGGAAGGGTGACAAACACAGATCGCGGTGGAGTTGGATGCAACGAGTGTCGTGTGCCTTGTTCCTCGAAGCGTCTTTGCGCGCGCGCGCGCGGTAGCTAGCGGCAGCGGCAAGCGGCAAGTTAAGCGTCATGGGTTGCGGACGCGGTGGGTAAACTTTTTTTTTCTCGGTTCGTGGGAAACCCCAGATTATTATTGACGGGCGGTGCCGCGCGTATTTAGCACGTTGCTTGGGCTTGGGTTAGTCCTCGTGGGTTGGCTTCTTTTAAGAATATATTCCCATGCGAGTTGCGAGGGTCTCTGCCTCTTTAGCGTCGACTTTATTAGGCTGTTCGGGATGTTGCGTGGTAATGACTTACTCACGTACCTTGACGAACTGGCGCCGATGTACTGTACATACCGACCCGAAGAAGGGGGTGGTGGCCCTGTGTGGTGTTTTTTTATTTTTTATTTTGGGCGTGGGTTCCTTTTTGGATTTTTGGCCCCCAAGGCGACGCTTCGGATTGTGGCGGGCGTTTCTTGGTTTTTTCCTGCGAGGTTGCCGTTTGGGAGACGGTGTTGTGGGTACCCATTTTTCCATGTCAGTTTCGGTTGGCGTTGAGCGTAACGGTTCAATAGGTAGGTAGTTGGTTGACAGAGTTGCTAGTTGCGTTTGGGACTCTTCAACTTGGTATGCTGACAGCATACCTAATGTAATGTACTGTAGATGTGACGATCAACTAAGGTCTGATTTTTCAAGTCTAAGATGATGAGTCATCTTTTCTTTGCAATTGGTGGCGCGTTGTTTTCAATTGAAACGCGGTTTATTCAATCCCTGTGTGGAGACGCTTTGCATGGTCTGTTGTCAAGTTGCGAGACATCTGGAAGGGTCCATTGTGTGAGTGGCGATGCTGAGGCTCGCTTATCGCTGTGGCTATCGTCGCGACGCTGCAAACCAACCTAACCTACCCCTCCAGCGAGCGACATTAATGCCTCCAATGTTGTTGCAGTGAAGGCCTTGGGAGAGAGTGAGCACCCGCAATCTCAGCAGTGCATCTAGTGTGTGCTACCGATGACGTAGTCTGCAGTCCAGCGACGTCAGGCCTGGAACAGGAGGGCCACGCCCAACGGCAACGGCGAGTTCCTCTGGGCTGCTGTGCCAGTTTGCCGTGCCGTGCTGCTGTCTTACACAGAAACGAGAAGGGGGGTCTGGAACGAAGGAAGGCGCTGGTCCTCTGGGGAAATTGAAATTTGCCTGCGGTCAGATGTGTCTCGCATGCAAAATCCAGGAGGGAGGCGAGAGAAGGAGCAGACTGTCCGTCGCCTAACCACCGCATGACTGCAGGAAGCGACGCTGATGGCCGCGATTGGGAGTGAGTGCCGTGCCGTGCCAGACTGGAATAAATCTTGGTTGCCTCCTCTGCAGCGTCACATTCCACGATCTTCTTTCTCGCTCCTTCCCTCCACCCTTTGAGTTTTTCCCGTGCAACTCTCGTTTCTATTGTTCGGCACCTTCGCTCGACAACGCCCGTCGTTCGCAGCTCTGCCGCTCTTGCGGTTTCCGACTGTTTACGGCCGACTGCCTTGAACCCGCCTCGACAGCATCTCCTCCGTTGCTGGGTGTATTTTATTTGTCTCGCCTTCCACCTCGCGCGGGGAGAAAAAGAAAACACTTCGCCGCCCAATCCTGCGCTGTTTGGAAAGTCGCAAGCAGACACAAACCTGATTTCTATCGCCCGTTTCCACCCTCGTTTCCTTCGCGCAAAACTTACCTCTGCAACACAATCACAGCTTCACAACCGACTCCAACGGATTCACCCTAATTTCTACCTGGAATCCAATTACGCATTCACTCTGCAATATTTTTGCTACGACACGATCGATATCCAGCAGGCTTAATCGGCAGACATTCAGCAGACTTCCGCGTACCCCTTCGCGCCTCTTCTTGTGTCATCATTGGACGGTAGTGGGACCGACCCAACGCCTCCAAAATGACCGCCGCCGCCTCGATCGACTCCAATGTTCGGCCCGCTCTGTTCAGACCTTCGGGTCTGCACAAGTCCGACTCCTCCGTCTCCACCACCGCACTATCCTGCAGATCCATCCGCGTCACCGGCGCTCATCCGCTCGGTAGCCTTCACGTCCACCAACCTCTCGATTCCCCGCTGTCCCAAGAAGTCGCCGCCATGAACCCCAACATCACACCCGACGACGACGAGCCGCCCCCTCTGGCCGACATTGAAAATGAGGATACGATGGACCTCGTCCCACAGGAACACCTGCAGCATGAGCACGCACTCGGTGGCGGCGACATCGTCCTCATCATGGACTTGCCCGCCGCTTTCACCATCGGCTACGACTCAGTTTCCTTTACTGCCCGCGAGTTTTTCGGCGTCAGAGACATCCCGCCCGGCCCGCACTTCTTCTGGGTCTCAGAGACCGAAGCCAGCACCACCCGTTGCGGCTTCTGGATCGTGAGCTCGGCCACGGAGAAAATTCACGTCATGCAGTGGGACAAGTTCAATGAGGTCGTCGGCGAGCCCGCCAGCCAGGTCGAGGCCCGCTTCCAAAAGGATAACATCCGCGACGTCTACCCCAAACTAGCGCCCTACCAGTTCCGCGCCCTCAACGCCAACGTCAAGCCCGCCGCGTCCGCCTCGCAGCCGCAGTCACAGAGCCCGGACCCCGAGTTCGCAAGGAGCACCAACATCTGGCAGCAGCTCACTAATGCCATTTCTCCGAGTCTGCTCAGCAGGATCACGGCGCGCCAGGCCGGCGACTGGGCGGTGCACACCTCCGACCGCGTGAAGGGCGCACTGATGCTGCCCGCCGAAGTTGAGCTCGAGAAGAGAATTCCTAACGTCGTGGCGAGCACCGAGCTCAACTTTACCTTCAGCCAGGCCGCGAAAACGTACGACGTGGAAAGTATCGGCTCGGCGCGGACGGAGCAGGCAGTTGATGCGACTGCACACCTCCTTACGGCGGGCATCAGCGACGACGATATTGTGGGCGAGTTACAGTTTGCCTTTCTCGTCGGCATGCACCTGGGCAACGAAGCCTGTATCCAGCAATGGTGGCACATGCTGGTGGCTCTCGTCCTCAAGGCCTACACGTTACCCCTCAAGCGCCCTGAGCTCGCTCGGTCCCTCTTACAGACTATTACTGCCCAGCTCGTGTACAACGAGCGTTATCTCGACGGCTCCGTCCTCGACTACGGTCCAGCCTACGCTCGGGATTTGAGGATGGCTTTGATCGTTTACAAGCGCCGGCTCAACGAATTGCTTCTAGCGCTCAACTCACTCGCCACGCCCGAGCAGGCCCTCGTCGGCCAGGCTTTCTCAGACCTCGAAGCTTGGGTCTGGAAGTTTGGCTGGGACATCCGGAGCGACTACCTTCGCAAGGGCAAGATGAGGCTCGAGGACGGCGAGGAGGTTGAGGTGGAGCTGGACGACCTCGAGGCGGAGGACGAGCGGGGCGAGTTCGCGCCCGAGATGGTTGAGCTGGACGAAAGCGGAAAGCAGAAAGATCTTGTCTCGTGGGATTAGAGCTCCGGGGTCAGGAGGCGCTTGTTGGAAGCAAAGGAGAGACGTCGTCGCAAGTCCCAGGCCCAGCAGGCAGCCAAGATGCTGGCGGATGCTGAGCCAGTGCTGCCTGTTGAAGCAAGGCAGCGTCGATTCTCATCTCGGAGAACATCAATCATTGATACACTGCGGCCTCGATCGTCGAGGAACTCTGCTGTGTTGCATGTTGAGTTTTGAAGTTGGAGTGACGTGCATGAGAATGGATTTGAGTTCACACGCGCGCACCATGCATGGAAAGTGGAGTTTGGGAAGGCAAGGAGTTTGGTTGGATCAGGGACTTTTTTTTTGGCATTTGGCATTTCAGCATGGGAGTCGTCTTGGCCGTTGCTTTGTTGGCGGGGAGGAATTGGTGAGGGCGCGCGTGGCTCTTTGTAATGATGGGAGGATGGTGTCCCTGTGTCTTTGATAATAATCATAACTCTGCACAATGATGTCTCGGTTTTGACGTAGTGCGGTGATGTATAGGTACCCTTGACCTCGTGTAAGAAGATTCCATTACTTCTTTATAAAGCGTGAGCTGACCTGAAGCTGTGACAAACCAGGCAGTGACGTGGAGGTCATGACGTAGAAGAAAAACCAGATGTGTGAGGCATATCTTCCCGGACCAAGTCTATAGACTGGGTCCTAGCAGCCCGCAGTTTGCCCAGCTTCTGCTTTGGGGCCTGACAACAGCGTATTCTGCGTGTACATGAGGTTGACGAAGAAGATGGCGGAAGACTAGAGTTCATGGCTCTGGAGCCTGAAGTTATCCTGCTGTGGCTTTCATGGTGCTGTGGAGGGGTGATATCCATGAATATTGTATATCGAGAGCTAGGGAGACAAATATGCAACCCACCCATTGTCCAATTGTTACGGGTGTGAGAGAGCTGTTGTGGTTTTATATGGGCGCAGAAGCAGGGTTGACAACTCGGTATTCGACTTTACGTTTGTGGATGCGGAAAGACGAGCTTGAGATCATGTCTGTGTCTCAGAGCTGACTGGCCGTTGCCCTCTCGTCTTTGCTTGTTACACACCACGGATTTCACGCATATCTGGAGACTAGTATGGCAATACGCCAGAGACGGTGAGAAGCAGCGCCTGTCTCTCTCGCTCTTCGGCTGCGTCTACGGCCCTACTTCGTGGCCTTCCATCCTGCCACTGTATCACGTTCAAATCACCAATTTTAAATCCTGAATATGGGGATTTATTTGACGGCGATTCTTGCTGATTCTCGGATGTCAATGTGCACATGGGTTATTTAAGGCACCGCCGAAAGCCTTGTTATGGGCGTCTTGTTCCTTGCCGACACAGCTGAGCTACCTCTCTCTGGCTTGACAGCAGCACTGACCTAGTATCCCAACTTACCTCAGAGGGGCCTGGCCTCCGAAGTGTATATTATAGCGTCTATTGTTTTACTAGAAAGAACAAGCCGAGATCGTCGTCGTAGACAGCAAGTGTTCCGAGAGAGTCAAGTACTGAAGCAGTTTGCAGACCGAATTAGTAGATTCAGACTCTTAAAATGATCTTTATTATCTTGGAGACATCTCAGCTGTTTCCCGGCGTTGCTGTCATTGGATGAGTATTTGTTTCAATCACATGAAGGGATTGGTGATCTCTACGATGGAACATCCAAAAGAACGTCGCTTCTTACTATTACAACGACTTGGTATATATACTATTGTTCTCCCTCCCATTACGCCAGATTTTGCCTGGAACGAGCCAATCTTGTCGGTGGTTCCACATGATCATGGTTGAGTTTACTCGGCCCTCTCCGACATGCCTGTGGTAGTTGCTCGACTGCGAGATCAAGGGCGGCCTGTTTAGCTTTCATCTGAGGGCCTCCCTCGACTGCACCATTGCGAGATTATACACATGGGATACACTTAAGAAACTGGTAAGACAGTTCCACTTGACGAAGGACCGCTCAGGTTTGATGTGGCATCGTCCAGCAACGATCATGACTTGCGCCATGGCACGTTAGCAAATCTCACCGCCCAGTTCCATCCAAAGAACCCTGGTTACATTGGTTCCTGTTCTAATACTGTCTGAAAACCAAAAGGTATCTCCTTTATAGTATGTATCTGGGCTTGAACTGTATACGGCCGTGGAGAGGAACTGATCCGCCACGGCAAGAGTGCCGATGGCCTGGACGCTCTGCTTCAGTTTGAGCCTTGACTTCGTGGATATACTCCAAGACAAGCGCTTCACACTCATTTAATCAGGATGCAATTACCAGGCTTCGATAGGGCGGGCAGGAAGGCGGATCTGGGCAGACAGTCAAGAAGGATTTGTGACGTGAAGGTCTCGATGACCAAGGCCACTGGACGCACCACTGACAGGACAGGACCCAAATCAAGACTTTCCCGCTGTCAGAGAAAAAGGGTAGACATGGCGGTAATAGGACTGCCTTGAATTAAACCTTCTCTTCGTTCGCGGACGGTCGAAAGGCTGGGAAACCTGTTGGATGAGCGCAGATTTGTCAGGACGTGATGACAGACAGTTCAAGAAGAAACAAGAATAGGAAAAACCACAAGGAGTACAAGCTCCCAAGCAATAGTAAGGAAAGGTTCTAGCCTTGGCCCGCGGGAGCTTATTTTACCTCAATCTCCGTCGACGTATCTGCCCCAGACATAATCGGAAACGAAGACGGACAACACCAAGCTAACACACGTTAACACACGTCTTGACGACCGGGGCTTCGGTAGCCTCACGTATCGCGCAAACATCTTCACAGAAGGGAGAGACCAGCCAGCATCACACCATTGTCGCGTAAACGTCGTTGGATGATTGTCCTATTACTACCTAGCAGGATACCGCCCTCACGGCGAGCTTTGCCTGGCATACAGTCATCTATCAATAATGCTCGACTTCAGAGCCAACCCAATCTTTTGCTCGTGGAAAGAGCGTCAAAAGTCACTGGACCCAACGGAGGGGGTCTCTAATGCTGTTCCTCTCTCGGCATTCTTCGTTGTGGTCGTCCTCGTTCCCTCTCTAATTTTGTTCAACCTGATCCACGTTTTGGCCATGAAATAATCGCAAACAAACCCAAAGCCGATATGGGCCCAAATAAAAGAAACACTAAGGAAATGAACAGCCTTGAAAAAGATACCGACTGCGTGGACACATGGGCGTGTCCGGGGTACCTCGAGTCTAAAATCCGTCTACGTGAACGCCGATATTGCGATGGAAAGCGCAGGATGCCGCCGCATGTAAACAATCACCTCGCTGTCGGGCGAAGTCCTTACCAGCGTCGGGCGCCACCAAGGGGAGCGTTGTTGGCATTGTTGTCTGCGAACGTACTGTTAGCATATGTGTCGAAGGCGAGGAGTGAAAAACATACTTCTACCACCGCCGCCGCCACCACGTCCACGGCCCCAGCCGCCGTAGCGACCGCCACCACCACCTCCGAAGCGGGTCATCTCTGCGAGACGAGGGTCGATCTCTTGGCGCGCTTCTCTCAGCACGTTAACAAGGTCACGAGCCTGCTTGGAGTCTGCAAAGTTGTTAGCATGATTGGATCAAGATACCAGACAAGGAAGATACTGACTGTCAGTGGTGAAGAGGGTAATGGCGGTACCCTTGGCACCGGCACGACCCGTACGACCGATACGGTGGATGTAGTCCTCCGAGTTGTTGGGGTAGTCGTAGTTCAGCACGTGAGTAATGTTGCGAACATCTTATTAGAAGGGTTAGCAGACGCCTCACGGTGGGTATAGCAACGTTCCAGCATGGAACCAGACATGTTTGATAATTATATCAGGCTGTCTTTCACTCCGTCGGAGACGGGGCAGTCTGTATGCGTCAAATGCCATCCTGGAAAGTTCAGTGTACCGGGTCCTCGGGCTTGGGGAATCTTGGGGACAGCTTGATGGAATCAAGATATGCCGTATCCACGCTTGTACCATTGGCAAAAGGCAGGCACAAGAGTGGGAAAGCGAGTATAGCAAGCCAAAGGCTACACACCAGACCAAGACTCCGCTCAGAGGCAGAGAGAACCATGGAGACACGAATGCATCAGGCAAAATTGCGCAATCAAGAGAGCCCCTAGACATAAGAGTAAAGTACAGCGCAAGGCTGCTGGAAGTTGCCATGAGGGTTGGGGGGTTCTGATACTCACCAATACCACGCGACGCGACGTCCGTAGCCACCATGATAGGGCTCTTGCCCGTCTTGAACTGGTCAAGGACCCAGTCACGCTCGTTCTGCTGCTTGTCACCGTGAATAGCTGCAAAGTTGTTAGCTGTTGATCAGGCAAAGGCAAAGGTGGAGACGTACACAAAGCAGGCCATCCGTCCTGGCGAAGGAAGCGAGTGATGTCGTCAGCTACACGTTTGGTGCCGACGAAGATGAGGATCTTGTTCTCCTTGTTATCCATGACCTTCTCCAGGTGCTTGATCATGCGGTCGCGCTTCTCGCTCTCAGAAACGACCTCGACGATCTGGGTAATGCGGTGGTTGGCCGCGAGCTCCATGGAGCCGATGTTGACCTGGATGAAGTCGGTAAGGAAGTCGGAGGCAAGGGCGCGGACCTCCTTGGGCCAAGTAGCGGACCACATGAGGGTCTGACGGTCAGGGCGAATCTGGCCGATGATCTTGCGAATCTGGGGCTCGAAACCCATGTCCAGCATGCGATCAGCCTCGTCGAGAACCAGGTAAGTAACGCGACGCAGGTTGGTCTTGCCAGCCTCAAGCATATCAATCAGACGACCGGGGGTGGCAATGCAGACCTCAACACCTCTGGAGAGATCGCGGATCTGAGGTCCCTTGGGGACACCACCGTAGACGCAGGTGTTGCGAATGCGGGAAGACTTTCCGAACTTGGAAATCTCCTGCTGAATCTGGACAGCAAGCTCACGAGTAGGAGCAAGAATGAGGACGATAGGACCATCGCCGGGGGCCAACAGGGGCTGGGCGTTGATGTGGACGATAGCGGGCAAGCAGTAGGTGAGGGTCTTTCCGGAACCCGTCTCGGCAATACCGACGACGTCGCGACCGGACAGAGCCATAGGCCAGCCCTGAGACTGAATGGCGGTAGGCGCGGGGAAGCCCTGGGCCTTGACCTCGTCCATCACGTATCTGGGGAAACCGGCCTCGTCAAAGGTTTCGACGGGCTTGGGAACATCGTTGCCAGCAATGGTCATCTGGTGCTTGCGGCGGAAAGAGTCGACCTCGGCCGGGCTGCGGGTGGCAACCTCCTCGTGCTCCTTGTAGAAGGACTTCTCGAATTTCGGGAGAGAGTTAAAATCTGTTCGGCAAGGGTTAGTAAATCGTTCTGTGGCATTCTGTGATGATGCATACTGACCCCATTCTTGCTGGCGAAGACCGGCGCCAAGGTTGTTCATGCGGTCACCGCCGCCGCCGCCGTAACCACCACCGCCGCCACCGTAGCCGTTTCTGATAGGAAAAGATCAGCAAAATGATTCTGATAATGTGCTTGAGACGACGCGAAATGCCGACGTCCGCGTGCTGTCGTATCGAGATTGCTTCAGGTTGGTTACAGGCGGTCGTCAAATCGTGTTGTGTTGCGCCAAGCCCCCAGTAGCCTAGCCTCGCGAAACGACTTTGTCGGAACAAAAGGGGAGGAGAGAAATCAATCAAAACTTACCCGTTGGAGTAGCCACCGCCGCCGTAGCCACCGCGATCACCTCTGTCGCCGCGATCACGACCACCGCCGTAACCGCCTCCACGACCTCCTCCGTAGCCGCCCTGGCCACCACCACCGTATCCGCCGCCGTAGGACATGTTTGTGCTAAAGAGGCAGTGAACGCGCAAGAAGCTTGTTTGTCGATGGTTTCGCGTATGAAGCGATGTCAAATGGCAGAAAGAAAGACCGTGGATGGGAAGAGCACGCAAGTAGAGCTCTTTTCTGGACCGAACCGAAAAGAGAGTTGGTTGCGTGAGATGGGAGTTTGTGATGGGAGAGGGAGAGGGATGCAGAAGGGAAGGAAGAAAAAAAAAGAGCAGGATGGATGGATGGAAGGTTTTGGGTGCGCAAGGCGTTTTGCTGGGGTAGGAATTTTTTTCCTCGCTGCCAAAACTTTTCAGCGGCGACAGGCAGGCGCTGCCAGTAGGGACCTTGCAATTTTGCTTGCTAAGGTAAGGCAAAAGAATACGTACCCCCTACCGCCGGACTGAGACTGCCTTTCGGGGTGGATGCAACCCTGCAGAACTGCTGCACGTGGGACCCGCTTCCTTCTTATCGGTATGATTAGGTAACGGTGGATCTGACTCGCGATAAGGCACCTTCGTGCTTTGCAACATGACCCATGACTCTCTCTCACCTGGGAGGTTTGGACGACGTATCCATTCCCTCAGAATTTGCGCGCTGTCTGCGGGAACAGCTGCGAGTGATTGGAAACCATCTGGCCTCATTTCGAGTTACATATGCCAAGCAGGGAAGCTCTTTCTTCTCTCAGTGTTTGGCGTCCGTAATGCTGCGGCATGCATACCCGAGCTGGGCTGTCAAGGAAAGAGAATATGCGGTATTCCATCGGACGACAGATACCTGAAGAGCACAACGGTGCTTGGCTTTCTGGCCCGAGTCCCAGCTGACCCGCCTGGACTACCTTCTTTTCTAGCAGGGCGCAGTGTATGAGGCCGTTTGAGACTGCGAATGACGCCAGCAGCCGGACCTCAACATCCTCCACATCAATACGAGCTGTTTGAACAATGCCGTCGGAGAGATTCTTGCCGACGTTTTGAATTCTAGTCTAGTCTTTGTTGAACGGCCCCTCTCTCTGTGTACTCTATGGAACCCATGGACCAACGTGTCCGGGTTTTTTAGCATATCATCGGTAAGGGAACATTTCCCAGAAGCCGATTTCCATCTGTTCGTGGGTCAGCTACGGGCCGGAAGCCTCAACTTCTGCAGGGCTTACCTTGGTTCCATGAATAAATATCTTGATCAGACGTTCTATGCTGGAAGGACTTTGCAAAACGGCATGTCTCTCAATCAACTCAGAGCCCGTCTTCACGGCCTGGACGTAGTCATCGGCCACATAGTTCTCGATCCACTTCCAGTACGTGTTGTCGTCCCGTTTTGTCTTGACATCGCCGTGTAGCTGTTTAGCCACGGCACCGTAGCCCAATAGACAAGGAGCCAGGGCCATCTGTAGGGCGATCCAGTCCTCGCTTTGTCCGACATCGAGGACGTAGCGGGTGTAAGCCGTGCATGCTTGGTGCTCTTCGGTGGCCTCAATTTCGGGCACTGTGATTCCGAAGCCCTTGCAGTAATCGATGTGCAGAGACATCTCGCGGGCGATATGGCTGACAATGCTGGCACCTGCTGAGATGTCCGCAATGTTCTTCGCCTTGTAAGATGCCAAGGAGTTGGCTCTGGCGAAATGAACCTGCCCAAGTCAGCAAGGATTCAATGAGGAGGGAAAACATCACAAACCAGATAGAGGTAATCCTGGATAAGATACTTCTTGAATGACTCCAAAGGTAGCGTCCCATCGCCCATAGCCATAACGAAGGGATGGTACACAAACTCTGACCATACGTCCTTGACATCAGGCCTTGCCAGCATGTACTCGATGAACCGTCCCCTAGATACTGTCAGTTGAAGTCACCGCCGAGACGGAAGAGGCAACCCACGGCGCAAAAGGCAGGGTCTGAATGGAGTGAAAGTGATTTAAAGGCCCATGCCCCTTTCCGTACCCAGGCGCTGTCCGGATCGCAGCCTCGATATACCTCACCCCAGCCCTCGCAGCTTCGGGTACGCTCAACCCCTTTGCGAGGCCCGACGCAATAGCAGCTGCAACCCATCAGTATCACTCTTCAGACAACGTGTCAAAAGGAAACTCACATGCAAGCGAACAGCCAGTACCATGCGTGTCTTTCGACGCTTGATACGGGCTCTCGATCCTCACGAAGCCTCCCTCGCCATACAACACATCCACAACAACCTCCTTCTCTTCCTCCGTCTTCGCAACGGTGAAGTCCGCCTTGAACGGCGCATGCCCGCCCTTGACAAGCACCCACTCGGGTCCAAGACCCTTCACCTTCCGCGCCATCTCCTCCAGATCCGCCACGGAAGCAACCTCGGCGCCCTCAAACCCAGCATCCTGCAGAAGCAACTTGGCCTCAGGGATGTTTGGCGTAAGAACCGTCGTAACCTTCAACAAGCCCTCAAGCAGCTCAGCAACGGCATCTCTCGGGAGAAGCTCCGCGCCGCTGGTCGCAATCATGACGGGGTCAACAACAATCTTCGGCACGCGATGCCTCTTCAGAGCCTCGACGACGGTCCCAATCGTGGCAGGCGAAGCTAGCATACCTAGAATCCCGCCCTCGTCAGCCAATGCAGCTCCATGAGAAAAAAGACCCAGACATCGAGAAGCGAAGGGTGGAAAGGCGCAACTTGCCAGTCTTGACGACGTCGACGCCGATGTCGTTTACGCAGGCATCAATTTGCTTGACCAGGAAGTCCTGCGGCACATGATGAATGTCGTGCACTCCCGTGGTGTCTTGCGCAGTGAGAGCGGTCGTGGCCGTCATGGCATAGCACCCATGAGCCGCGATGACCTTCTGGTCTGCCTCTAGCCCGCTGCGAAACAGAAGGCATCACGTCAGTGAACTTTGCTTCAAGGACGGGAAAAATCTTGGGTGATTACTCACGCTCCACCGGAGCTATCCGAGCCGGCGATGACCAGTACTCGCCCAGAGACCATGCTTGCTTCGCGGAAACCGTTTATAAAAATCCTGGGGAAATCTGAGGTTGTGGTCGAGGACCGCTACGGCAGACGATGTTACTTGAAGCTCCGAAGCAGGCACCCGCCCGGGTCGGTTGGCGTCGGAGGCCGTGGTGGTTCGTAGATGTCACTCAAGGTGGGGGCGGGGCAGTCACCAAGTTTTCATGAGGTAAGGTATAGTACTCCTGAGTACTCCAGAGCACGCGTTCCCTTCCCACCCCCATATCCATCAATCACGCCTCCTCACGATACTTTGGATGTCAATCAAGTCCTCGATGTCAAATGCAAAAAAATAACGAGATGAGTGAACCAGTGACTTTTGAATTGCCTTCCTGCCGACACCCTACTCCCCGGGAATCGATACGCAGATGGCCGCCCGACTCCATCCTATCCATTGCTCGCTCCCAAATGGACATTTCGTGATTTCTCGTAGAGTTTCTCTGTGCTTGGCCTGAAACTCGGCCAATTGATCGACGTATCCATCTCCCCAGATCCCGAGATATAGTACAAAAAAGACCAATAGTAACAAAACGCCTCATCATGGGTGCCACCAACGCATCTTGAAATCCACCTCATTTCCCTCCACATGCGAGATGCCCCGTGAAACTGTGCGGCTCTATAGTACAACGACGTAGCTTCACGCCGTCTCCGCAAAGTCATCCGTCTGATCCGAACTCAGACTGTCCGATCGCTCTGCCCGCGGCTGATGGTTGTCCTTCTCCAATTCGGACGGGTCTGATATGCTCCTCTGCCTCTCAGTGCGGTTCTCATCCCCAGAAGAAGACCCATTGTCTTCTTCCTCTGCTTCCTCATCTTCGTCGTCATCATCGTCGCTGTCGCTGTCCTCATCGAACACGATTCTTCGAAGAACGTTCTTGTCGAACATTTCTATCACCATCCGCCTGATTGGTAGGCGATAGTGATTGTATTCAAGCATCGTCATGATCCGCTTGAACATCTTTGGTGACCTAAAGCCCGCTACCTTGTGCTGCCGGATCTGCATCAGCTCGCCCATAGCGCGCTTGTAGAGAACCATGTTGCCGAGGTCAACAACCAAGTCGAGGATTCGCTGGTTAGTGGCAACCTCGTCGGTGAAGGCTGGTAATTCCTCCTTTTCCAGGGGCGGGCGAGCTTCGGTGGGAGGTGGCGGAACCAAGTAAGTCTTCTGCGTGTTGGGGAGCGCGATCTTGGACGCAATGGCATGCTTCCAAGGCTTGAAAGAGAAGAACTTGGTCAGGTCGTTCGGGATGCAGAAGCCCAACGATTCCCCCCTAGGTGACAAGTTGGAGTCCCAGCCGCATTCCGAGAGAATCTCAAGACCGTGCGCCGATCTTGAGATCAGTCCCAGCACGAAGAAGGCTGTACCTCGCAAGCTCATCACCTCATGCTCTTCGGCAATCTTGACAATGTCCTCCACGACATCACAAGACTCAATGAAGGGAGCTCCCAGCTCCATTGAGCCTACGTTGCCAACAGCCCACATAGATGCTTTGACTTTGAGCATGAGCTCAGGGTCCTCCGACTGCATCCCGTATTCCTTGATAGTGCTGGCAAACTCTGCAAAATGCCCCTTGTCACTCAGCAGTTTGCAGCCCTCTTGTGTGCGTGCAAGCTCGCGGTAAAAGTGTGGCGGAATGTGGTTCTCTGGCTCAGCTTCTGCTTGAGCTTCGTCCACCATGTTCATCCGGTTTTGGTGTTCTTCCGGGTTCTCGAGGAACGCCTTCGCCAGACTGGTCTCAATAACACCAACGTACGAGTCGTTCCGGCCGAGGAACCAATCATCCATCTCGTTGCTGATATAGTCAACACCGTCGAGGTAGTGGTAGCCGATCGAGGAGGACAAGAACCGAAGGAGGAGAGGGGCGCCGATTTCTCCAAGATGGTCCATTGTTGGACGACATTGGACGACGTACTCCAGATATGCCTTCTTATTGCACGCCTTCTCGAGGATCTTAACCGCGGTCCGGCAGACCTCTACCTCGGGGTCATATAGCTGGTCGACCAACTTCTCTATCGCCCACTTCCAATCCACCTTGCCGTGAGACGGCTGCGACGCGTCAAAAGGTCGAGTGGCATATTTCCGCAGGACGTTTGTGGCAATGATTCGAATCTCCCTTGTCCCAGACGTAAGTGCCTGTTCGATTAGCACTCGAGGGTGGCCTGGGACGCTGTAGTCGAAATTGGCGAGGAGAAGTTTGATCAGATCGGGACGTTGCTTGTGTCCAAGGATGTGATACATCATGTTGAACATTCTCCATCGCTGAAGAAGCTCTAAACCTTTGGGATCGCCGCTAAGAACCCCCAACATTGGGAAGTAGCCGGCACAAAGAGTGCTCTGCAGGCGACCGGGCGAGAACATTGGATCGGCAGAAGTGAGTCCACTGCTCTGTTTTGTATGTTAGTCTTTGTCTGGATGGCGCTGTTGCCATAGAACTTACTGGATCACACTGAGCGAGGCATTCCGCTATTTGTCTCAGCAGCTTATGATCTTGCAGGTAGTCGACACCCTCCGGTGATTGCAGCAAGGTGTGCATCAACGCACAGCCAACTCTGACGTACTTTTGGGTGTTCTTGTTGGTCGACAGGTCTGAGAACCGGTGCTTAAACGGCCTGTAGAAACTCATGATCCTGTTCATGAACTTGGAAACCCTGTTGACTTCGTCCAGTCGTTTGCCATCTTGAAGCGGCCCATCGATGATGCGGGAGATGACATCCCAGTTCCACTTCATGTAATTTGAGCTGTTCAAGACGTTGGACTCGACTAGCAACTGCCGGATTGCGCCCTCTTGAACCACAACTCCTGCGTTGCCTTTGCGGTGCATGTCTGCGAGGTTTCCCATACTGTCACTCGAGGGCAGAGCGCCAGCAGTGGCGGATGACGAGGAACTCCTATACAACGTCTTGCTCACAGAACTTATCTGGTACACTATACCTGACGCAACGAATCTATTGTCATCCTTGAATTGGGTGGCGGCAGCAAAGAGATCGGGAAGTAATGGCAAGTCATTGCTCCAAGAGGCGGGAAGCAGTCTGCTGGACAATTTGAGTACCTCACCGATAAGAAGGCAAGTTTTTCTCGTCAAAGCCGGCTCGCTTGTTCTGGCAACTTGGAGCAGATTTTCCAATAAACCAGCTTTGACAAATGTCGCCAGGAGCAAGGCTGTATAATGATCCATGAAGTTCTGCTCCCCGCCGTCATCTTCATGAGGCATGCTGATGGCCAGTGGTGCTTGCTGATTGGGCATTGATTTAAGGCTTGCCACTCGTCCGTATGTCGTCAACCTACGGCCGGCAAGGAACGAGGAGGCCCACGAGGGAGATTTGATCCGAAGTAGCAGGTAGATGAGGTCAATGACGGTCTCTCGGATGGCCGCCTGGGGGAGCACCATGCTGGTGAGCAACGACTTGATGGCTCGGGAGTCATGCATTGTTAGCATCATGAGACCTGGCCAGCTCTTCAAGATTTTGGTGATGGCTTTAGAGTTTTGCTTTAGCAGGCTCTCGTTGGCGAGAATTATGTCTGTAAACGCCGTGAAGAGAACCTCCAGATCATAACCAGAGCGCAAATAAATCCTCTTCTGTGGGTTGTCCAGAATCTGCATGTAAGAGGCAGTAAGGGTTTCTGGTGACTTGTATGTGCCCTCAATGAGCGCCTCTGAAAGTGGCGACAGACCTCCAGAGGCTACAGCCAACGCGGGGTCGCGGAGCATGATTTCGGCTAGGGTTTCCAGGCAGATCGACCTGAGGCGGTCCTCAGCTTGCTCTGCAACAGCTGCAACGGTGCGAACGACGGCCCTCGAAATCTCCTTGACGCCGTCCTTGACATCCAAAAAGGCTCGGACAAACTTAAGTGCTTGCTCGCGCTCTAGATCAGCTTTTCGATCCTTGATCAAAGATCTGTCCAAAAGTTAGCTACATGTCCTTGCCAAAGAGATGAGATGGAATAACTCACGTCACGACAATGATATCAGTGTTTAAGCTGCGAATCTTCCTCAAAGATGACACATCTGATATGGCGTATCGAATCATCCTGTAACCGGCTGCTACCACTTCCCTGGCCTCGCTGAGCAGCATGACTTGCATTCGTAGACCAAAAACAGACCAGACTAGGTCGTACTTTAGAGTCGGGTGCCTTCTGAAGAGATCTACAAGGCTATTGCCGCGGCTGACATAGTATTCAGGAGGCATACCCTCCTGCTCCAGTGCCTGAAGCAGCTCAGCCAAGAGGAAGGTCGGCGACTGCTCGGCCACATCCTCGGCGTCAGATCCTGCACCACTGCGGGAAGCACTGGGGGGCGATCGCAAGCCGTTGTTGGGCGGAAAGAAGCCGTCGGTTCTTTGCCTCGTAGGCGTAGTGGGCGTCGTTTTCAATCTCTGGGCGTCGGCAATCTTCTGTCGTAAGAGCTGGATACGCGAGTTGGATGCCTTGAGCTCGGCCTCCACCTTGGCCCTTTGCTCTTTCGTCTGCTTAGCCTTCTTGGCATTCAGGGCCTCAAGCATGTTCTCGCTACCATCCTTGATCTTCATCTCGCGGTTCAGCTGTTCCCGCAGATTGGCGAGGGCCTGCTCGGCAGCAGAGATGCCGTCGACCTCGTCGACCTTGTCCATGGCATAGATGTCGCCGCGAGAACCGGAGCGCGAGGGCATCATCTGGCTGCGCAGCTCGGAGCTGAAGCTTCCCGGGGCGATGGAGGGGTTGAGGGAAGAGCCTCGCGGGGCGAAGCTGACGCCCGAGGCGCCCAGGCTTCTTGGGCCATTTGTAGAGCTGAGGGGCGGTTGGAGACCACTGCTGCTAGGTTCGCGCTCGAAACTGGGCCTGGGATTGAGCGTGTTGACGCTGGGAGTGGACGACTGAGGCGACAATGCCTTTTGGGACTGGGTTGCGGATGCGCCCAGCATGGCGGGTATACCTCTCTATGATACCACCTTTTTCCGGGGCCGCTCCCAAAGTCCTTGCATTCGGGCAACTTTTATTGCGGAAAGTCTAAGATATTGTTGTAGAAGTCCAAGACTGGGGGCAGACTGATCGATTGGGTTCGCGCGACAGATTTGGGACCTTCGCCGATCGGGGTGGGTTTCGCGATAGGAGGATGGAGTTTCAATCGTGGGTCGGAGAGGTGCGACGTTGGACCGGTCGGGGGAAAACAGTTGATGAAGGAAGGCTCGAGCTGGGTTTCTGGAAGGTTGTAATTCGGGTCGCGATGCGTTGGGCAGGCGTGTGAAGTTGGTCGGCAGCTTGAAGAAACCAATACAAAGGCAGGTTGGCGGTGCTGGTGGAGATGCGATGGAGTTCAAAGCTGAGGACGGGATATGCGCAAAGGGGTGCCGGTCGGCGGGCAGTATCCGGGCGGGTTCTCGACGTCGGACCGTCTCGCGGGAAGAGATGGGAGCTCGTTCGATCGGAAAGTTGTTCAAGTTCCAAGTTCGTGTCGAGATGGGGTAGTTGGTCGTGGTGGAAGCGGTCGTTGTGGTGGTGGTCACTGGGGCGTTGCGTTGTGTTGTGCCACACCTCTGCCACGGACATTCCAACCTCTGTGCAGTGTGCAGCCTGTCATCCACAGCCTGGTGCCGACTTTGGGAGTGGGGGAGCCGCCGTTGCGCTGTTTTGGGGGGGGGGAGGGAGGTCGCTGTCGAAGTGGTGCTGTGTCACAACGTCAGGTCCGTTCCAGTTCGACCCGGGCCAGCTACGGGAGGTGCAGCACAGCGCGTCGGTCAGTCCAGTCAGTGCTACGGCAGCACTAACGTGGTGGAGAAGTGGGCGTCCAGTGCGTGCCCAAGGTGCGCTCAACTGCTGCACTGCCTTACCTAAGGCCAACCAAAATCGAATGGAAGGTACAGCTGAGAAAAGCACCTGGAACATCGAAGATTTGACCGACATGCAGGCCAACCTACACCGCTCACCTTGCAAGACGAGATAGCCACATGCACACATTCATGAGTGCCTTTGCCGTGCGATCTGATGACCCATCCACCATCTACGTCTGCCGTCCCGTCAACGACATAGTGGCACACGATTCGACCGTACTTCCATCGCAACACATCACCAGCAGCACATGGGATCGAAACGGCAGTCTAGAATGGCCGTTGATCCGAACAACCAAGAAAGCCAAAGATGCCAACCAGCTCGCCTTCGGTTAACCAGTACCATTGGCATGAAGCGCATTGCAACACACGGCCAGAGATCCGGATAAAGCCACTAGAAGACCAGACACAGATCTTGGCACACGACTGCCAACTGCTTCCAGAGACCTTCATCATGCTCGCAACCATGCACCACGGACCACGAACCATGGACCATCCTACTTTATCCTCCCGAGGAAAGCCCTTGCCGTCTGAAGCTGCTCGTGCCACAGCGCAGACTGTCACTGCCAATGCTGAAACGCGGCCGGCTCCCTTCCACAAGTCGTTCGATGCCCTCGGAGACGTCCATCTGTGCGTGCGATAAGGCTCCCCGCCGCTGAGCGCGAGCGATCGAGTGCTACTACTAGCGTGAACATGAACAGAATTATTTCTGTCAGGATCATGAACCGGCTTTTGATCTTCGGCCCTTCGGCCTCATACTTACCCACACACCACCGAAGAAGCGGGGGTCTCGGATCCTATCGGTCGTCACCTCGCCTCACTTGGCCTCCTTCTCACCTCAGGCTCGGGGAGGGGCGGCAGATGGTCGGCCGGGCCCTTGGGATTGCTGAGGAGGACCTGCATGACGATGTGGGGTTCAGTGAGCCTCTAGGAGAGTTGTTGCACTACACGGTACATGCAAACATTCAGTATCATTCTGACTGCGCAACGGCGCAAACTCTTCCTCTGTTGGGTGCCTTCCCATTAGACGGATATCCAAGTGAACTTTGCCAGACTCGGATACATGTCTCCATGATGCTGTGGTGGTAAGTCAGTGCTTCAGCCAGTGATCACCAGCGTGGGAGTAACAATTACACGAAAGATGAACCAACAGACCCCGAGTCCCGTGTCAATATCCTCAATGCGGACCCTGCAGAAACCCTACACTAGTCCATCATTGACCGAAAGGCGTTTGCTTTTTCATTTCTGAAGTAGACAAATTACCCAGCGTTCCCCGCCGTCCCGCCTGGCGCAGAGAGCCGTAGTCAAGCTCCCACTGAAGCGGCTGAGTGCGGCGGGCTGCCCCCAAGGGACATCGGCGGGCTCCGGGGGCTCCACTCCACGCCAATGAGACCATCTTACCTCACGGCTGCCGGGCCCTATCAAGCAAACCGGGTCAGTTCGGCCAGGCTCATTGGGTCCCCTGATGGCGTCCCGCGGGCCAGGGCAAAAAAACGTGCCGACTCAAGACGCGACTACGCTATCTATCTCCGGGGGCCTGGCAGCTTTGTGTGTACTGGGTGACGTTGAACGAGGCTAAGGTGAGCTTGAGAGGCAAGCGAGAGGCAAGCAAAGAGCTCTCAACCTTGCCGTCTTAATATATAAACACTTATCGGGCCCCTCGACGACTATCTCCTCTCCCTCTAGTCTGTCCTCCGTGCGACCTCATCTCATCCCCAACCTCAACAACAACCACTCCTCTCACATTCAAGCCATCACATCTTGCTTCCACACAGTTCTTTCCAACAGCGGTCCTTATCTCACACCCATCTCATACCCCGTGATAAGTCTCATACCACCTCTCCCTGTGATACCCTCTCTCAAACCTACAACAACAACCGCCAACATGCCCGCTCTCGCCTCCGCCCGCTACGGCAAGGACAATGTCCGCGTCTACAAGGTCGAGCGCCACGGCGACTCCCAGACCGTCACCGAGATGACCGTCTGCTGCCTGCTCGAGGGCGAGATCGAGACATCCTACACCGTCGCCGACAACAGCGTCGTCGTCGCCACCGACTCCATCAAGAACACAATCTACATCAAGGCGAAGGAGAACCCCATCAACCCGCCCGAGCTCTACGCCTCCATCCTCGGCACCCACTTCCTCGACACCTACAAGCACATCCACGCCGCCAACATCAAGATCGTCCAGCACCGCTGGACCCGCATGACCGTCGACGGCAAGCCGCACCCGCACTCCTTCTTCCGCGACGGCGAGGAGACCCGCAACGTCGAGGCCCGCATCTCCCGCAAGGACGGCATCGCCCTCACCTCCGCCATCCAGAAGCTCACCGTCCTCAAGAGCACCGGCTCCGCCTTCCACGGCTTCGTCCGCGACGAGTACACCACCCTCCCCGAGACCTGGGACCGCATCCTCTCCACCGACGTCGACGCCCAGTGGTCCTGGAAGTTCCCCAACGTCGCCGCCGTCAGGGCCGCCGTCCCCAAGTTCGACCCGGCCTGGCAGGCCGCCCGCGACATCACCATGAAGACCTTTGCTGAGGACGAGAGCGCCAGCGTGCAGAACACAATGTACAAGATGTGCGAGCAGATCCTCGCCGCCGTGCCAGAGGTTCTGACCGTCACCTACACGCTCCCCAACAAGCACTACTTTGAGATCGACCTCAGCTGGCACAACGGCCTGAAGAACACAGGCAAGGACGCCGAGGTGTACGCGCCGCAGTCCGGCCCGAACGGTCTCATCAGGTGCGAGGTCGCGCGCTCTGCCAAGAACGAGACGGCCAAGTTGTAAGGGTTGGGGCGTCGCTGAGAGGGAATGAGATGGAGAGGATTTGAAGCCTGCGCTGCATTTATCCCGGCGTCTATGCATTTTCTACCCGCATCTGGCTGGGTATTTTTTTACTGTAATAACGAGCAATGACTTAGAGCAATGATATCAAGTGCTAAATTGCAACGTCTCGGTTCAAATGAGTGACGTAAAGATTATCGTGAGTTCGTGTGTAATAACATGGCGCCCAATTTTAGCACCTCGTCTCATTGCGAACACGATAAGAGATATGCATCTTAACATGAGAACCAGTCATGATCGTCTCATCGTCATCATGAGCTGAAAAACGTGAATTTGGCCGGAACTGACGGCCATGGTGAACGAACAACTTGCCGGTGAAATTACACCTATTAATCGGACGTCGTCGTCCGTCCCCGTGGGATATTGCCACCGTCAGATCCGATCAGAAGCCTAGGTTTCTCTCAGTGTTGATTACCGAACTCAAGTAGATGGTTTTCTCATGGCTCAAGTCATGTGAGGCAACAACGTCAACACCCTGGCATATGAACGGTCACTGAGCATCAGCTCACTCCGGGTAGGACATTATCATTTCCCGTCCTTGCCTTAAGTACCTGAATGAAACGGATATAGAGTATAGCAACAGACATATTTGCCAGTTATTAAGTGAACTCACACATGAAGTCTGGGCCGACATCTTTCTGCACTTCACCAATTCCACGGGTCGGATTCAATGAAGGCTTTAGGACATGGCATGATCACTCCTGAGAAACGAAGAGCATCAGGACGTAGCAAGAAGCAAATTAAAACACAACCAAGAGAAACAGACCGAGCCTTGAGCCACCACAGGCGTGCAGTGACAATCCGCAGCCCTCCTCCTCTTCTCCTGTGCCATCTTACTTCAAGATCTCAGCAGATCTTCGCTGCCGCTCATACCAGACGCACCAAACATCATGCTCTTCACTACCCGAGGTAGCAACCGTCCAACCTCGCAAGTCCATTGACAACAACGCAGTTGCGTGAGACTCATTAGACTTCAATTGAGATGCCCATATTCATACAGAATATACACGCCGTACGGCCAAGACCCTTCCACACTCCCCCTCCCTCTCCCATCATCTTATATCCTCTTCGAGTCAGCCTCGCGAATAGCCTTAACCTGCTCCTCCCACCCCGTCTGGCCCACAGGCACGTCCCCGAACCGGATCACGTTCTGCTTGTACGGGTGCGCCGCGCCCTCGAACGCCTTGAGCCGCGCCAGCCTCTTGTCCCGCAGCCGGTTCTTGGGCAGCATCCCGCTGACCGCCTTGCGCAGCACCTCCGCGCCACCGTGCTTCTCCATCAGCACGTCCATCGTCACCTGCCGCAGCGATCCCGGCCGCGTGTTGTGCCGGTAGTACGTCTTCTGCCACTTCTTGCGCCCCGTCACGTGCAGCGCCGCGCAGTCCGTCACCACCACGTAGTCGCCGCAGTCCGTCGACGGGTCCCACGTCGGCTTGTGCTTGCCCATCAGCAGCGTCGCGATGCGGGACGCCAGCCGGCCCAGCGAGGGCGGCGTCACGCCCGGCTGCGTCGAGAGCGTCTCGTGCGGCGCCGCGGCCGAGATCTGGTGCCATACTCTTGAGTAAGAGAGGCGGGTCTGTCATCCACGCGGGGGAATGGTCAGCGGTCTGTAGGTTGCTGCTGGGGAGAGTGCAATCGGTGACCGGGGGGAGAAGGACTTACGAGGCCGAGGGTTTGCGACATCTTGAGAACCTCCTAGGCCAGCCGCCTCAGCTGGGTTTCCGTCCTGCCGCTTGTTTGATGGATTTTTCCGCCCCAATGGATTCAGGGACAGTCGATCGGCAGCGGGCCAGCAGTCGCGCTCCGAAGTTCGTCTTTGATTGTACGCGGCGATCGTTTGCGCTGCCCGTTGGATATCGATACCTTCAATTCGCATGACCTGAGCTCTTCCAAAAATTTGGAGACACGGATGCACGTGACTGTACCCGTGATCTTATCCGATAAGCACTTATCGATCTGGATCCCACCCACCGGCAGCTGCGGCGACCGAGCGCCGAACAACCCCCGATTACGAAATGTCACAGTTGAGGGGCACCAGATGGCCCGGGCGTCATGGCGGGGCATCTTTGAGCTCGTCACAGCGAGCCGTAATCGCTCTGCTATTGCGCCTGCTGCTCCGGAACTGCTGAGGGGCTCGCCGGTAAGGCGATTTCTCAGCAAAGGCACCACTGTCGGATCCCACGATGCAGGTATTAAAAGGCGCGTATCCGGTTCTCCCATTGGGCGGGCATACCACCTTGGAAGGGGATAGAAGCAGAACCTCGCAAAACTTCCATCACCACCATACAGCCAATCTCCCTTTCAGTGAATAGAAGATTTCCTAGGCTTTTCGGAAGACAACGATTAAAACCCGACTGTTGGTCGTCCATAACCACTACCTTACACACAGTTGCCAGCAGGGCAGAGCATACTCTACTGCCTCCCCGACTTCCTTCACAACTACCGCTCTCTGCTACGAAGCCCGCAACAGCCAAGCGCAAGACCGACGAGACCCTTCACAATGACCGTCTCATATCCTTTTCAGGTTCGTCTATCCTTTCCCCTTTGCCCCCTCCTCCGCTCGCCCGCCCGCCCGCAGCACCAGAATATGCCGTCCTCTCTTCAACTCGTCTTGTTTCCAGACAAAATGGAAAAGAAGAAAAAAAGACCAGCATGCTTTATGCCAAGCCGACCTGCAAAGACAGCGCGGCGAGACGGACCTTGACATCTTCCCTTATTCTTCACCTTGCACACTCTCCCAAGTCTACTCTTTCTCGATCTGCTGCCCAACCCAGGCGATGTTGGCCGTTCCTTACCAAAGGGATTGCTAATGAAACGCGACACTAGACCGTTTTCGCGGTGCCCATGACATGTGACAGCTGCGTCAAGGACGTTTCAGACTCGTTGTACAAGCTGGGGGGCATCACCAAGGTCGAGGCCGATCTCAAGGACCAATTACTCTCCGTCGAGGGCACAGGTACGCTCCCTTCTGCTGCAAACTCTCAAGCCAAAATGTTGCGGGCTTAGAGGTTGGGCCAAAATTCTGTCCCACCACCATTTTTCCCTTTTCCCCACGGGCGGACTCCCATACGATCTTTTGCCCGCCGGTCACCTTTTCCCCAACTACCTGCGTCGCACTGCAACGTCAAGTGCTTGATGAAAGTACTCTTCCTCTCGTCACGATGCTGGGGGGAGGTAGGCTCTTGCGGGCGGTAGTAGGGCAAAGCTATGCTTTGAGGCTTCCAAGGCTTGAGTCTGTTTTGGCTTGGAGGGAATGCCTCTCACCCTTCAACCCGATAGAGGCAAGATTGGCGTCTCGTTGACAATCGTTACTAACCCCTTGGCAACGTTTTGCAGCCGCACCATCCGCCATCGTTGACGCCATCCAAGCCACGGGGAGGGACGCTATCCTGCGAGGTTCGGGAGTATCAAACAGTAGGTTGAACCAAATCTCTCTTTTCTTCTCCGCCACTCCCGTACAACCCTGGGCGAGGAATTTTCTGCCTATCCAGCGCTGGCTTTTGGCGTTGCCCAAGTACACATTCTGCATTTCCTGTAACCCCTTGGCGAATATTAAGTTGTTTCTTGATATCACCCATCCCGTCTTGTAGATACCGCCGCACCGGCATTGGCATCGGCAGATGGGGTATTCACTCTTAAACTTGCTCATCTTGACAACTTGACACACGAGCGCAAATGCTTACTCACCAATTAGGTGCTGCTGTCAGCATTCTCGAGTCTTTCTATCAGGCAGACGGCATTGGCGGTGCATCAAAGTGGGATGATGAGCGAACCCGAGATGTCAGGGGACTGGCTAGAATGGTGCAGGTGTCTCCCACCACCACCCTGATTGACTTGACTCTTCGCGGCGTAGCCCCCGGCTCCTACCGAGCAACAATCCGTGAGTACGGTAACTTGGAGACGGGCGCCTCATCGACGGGCCCTGTCTGGTCGGGAGGCAGCGAAGGCACCGCTGCCAAGGGATTCTTGGGCACCTTTGAAGTCGGCAAGGATGGAAGAGGCAGCGCCTACCTCGACAAGCCCTTCCAGATCTGGGAAATCATTGGCCACGCTATGGTCGTCTCGAGACAGGATGAGTCTGCGGGGATCCTGAAGAATGACCCGGACACGGTCGTCGGCGTGATTGCCAGGAGTGCAGGCGTGTGGGACAATGATAAGACAGTCTGCTCATGCACGGGCAAGACGCTGTGGGAGGAGAGAAAGGATGAGGTCCAGAAGGGCATGTTGTAGGTGCCACGTTGAATGTTCGTGGGAACCCCTCGAATGATGTATGAGATGGATCACGAGAATGAACAACAGCTTTTCCAGTTGTTTGGCGCTCGGTTGAACAAGCCGAATGAGCTCGAGTAGATCGCCAGTGATAGCACGTGGGGATGGTAGCTGCTGTAAACAACATCGTACGATTTTTGCGATGAACGTTGACGTCGACCAACGCCGACCGGGTCGAATAAGGTCGGCGGCCAAGGCTTCCCATGAGACTGACAAGCCAGACGGCAGGGGTCCTCAGGCTTGTGGTGTGAGAAATGCAAAGAACCACACCACAGGTGGATTCAACATTGAGGCTGAGTTTCTCAAGACCTTGGCATCTTGTCACTCGTTCGGGACAGCATAAGGTAAGGTTCGAGCGACTATCGGGCTTGGATGATTCGCGGCTACCGTGTGTCTGGCTTACTGGCCCTGAGGCAGCGTCACAGGGTGATGGAGTCTGGGGTTTCGGTAAGGTTGTTGGCGCCGTCCATTCTCCCTGGCCCATCCAGTTAACCTTGATATGTGCCAAGCTTTACAAGGCCTGTCTCAGCCAGATTTTTCTGCCGAGTTCTTGATTGTCTCCGTGCTGTGGGACGGGCGGGGGAGCATAGGGCAGCCCCGTCGTGAATCTTTGGCCCAGGCTGAAGGCAATGCTGTAAAGCCCTGCGAAGAGGCCCGGGTTAGGGCAGCCAGCCAGCCAGGCAGAGAAGGCGTGGCTCCAGCGTCGGCTTGATGCAGATCATGTTAGAGGAAACACTGATGACGGTTCCGGGAGATTCCCCCCACCGATCGAAGACCGGAAGGAGGCGGAGCGCGAGTGACAGGTGGTAGATGAGACGAATACGCGTGTGTGGTTGAACAGGGACCAGAGGCGCTACCTTATTTCTCTGGATCGCAAGGGGGTCGAGGCGGGCCTGCCGTCAAGAGACCCACCGAGGGAGGAGTGAACACAGATGGGCGATGCGGGAGTGGCTGATACGGGTGGGCGAGGGCGAGGCGAGGGCGTGGAGGTGGACGTGGAAGTAGACGACATACATACGTGTAAAGGGGTTAGATTGTGGAGAGGTTGGCCAGGTTTGAAACCAAGACTCGATATCGGATGCGGGATGAGGTGGCCTGGGAGCACAGGTTAGCTAAGGCAGCCAACATGAGGTAATGCGGTGCATTTTTTTTTTGGCAAAGGAGGGTGTTCGTTGACGGCATGTCAAGGCATCGTTGACAGAACCCTAAGGATCAAAGTGGCACTGAGGCGCCATTGCGCTGAACTGAATCGAGGGCTGCGATGTAAACTTGTTTGACTTGAACGATTCAAGAAACAGTATTTGGGTTACAGCTGATTCAAGGAAGGCAATCGTTTGGTTTGGGGATCTGAGGATCCGGCCGGTGGCCCCGTTGGTGATTTGCAATGCGGGCAACGGACCGTTGAGTTCGGCTCAGTTTGCATTGAAAGCGCACAGCGACGAGATCGCCGCGTCACGGGTGGATTCATCCGTTCGAAGGGATGCCCAGACTTGTGACATTTGATCGGAAAAAAGGAGTCATAGAGAACACCAACGAGGAGCAACTCGGAGCGGAGCGCTGTGGTGCTGACTGACTGATTGATGGCGTCTGCGGTGCGCGTTCCCGTCTGTGTGGCTCTGTAGGGTCGTCGTACAGAGTCACCTTGGGTCAGGACCGGGAGGCATCCGTAGTAAGGCAAGGTAAGGTAGGTGGCAGGCGTGCAGTTGCAGTCGCAGTTCAAGTCGCAGCGGTGCAAGGCATGCGGCTGGATGCTCCTCGACCGGATGCTGCGTAGTAAAACATGGTGAAGTTCGTTGGCTTGACGTCTAGTTCATGCGGCAAAGTGTGGCTGTTGGTCTGGGCAGGATGGATGAGGTACTGCTGCACCGAGAGCAGGAGGAGAGTGACTTTCAGAGGTGTTGGCTCCACTGCCGCTAGCGTTACAGCGGAAGCTGCCTTCCCAGGCCAAGGCGTCAATGGGGGCCAAAAGAGCGTGGCTCCCCTGCTGGACGGAACGTCAGTGGAGACCCCAGCACGGGACTTTCAAAACAGCCTGAAGGAGAAGCGAGTTTCGCAGGATTTTTGAGACCTCCAGCGACAGGGATAATTAGAGTTGACGGTGCTGGTGGCTGCCAGTAAGGTAGGGAATCTAAGCATTGCCCAAGGATTGTTAGTGCTTGTGACTCATCTTGGCCAGCCCCTGATATCGTCGATGATCTGTTGGCTTGCGCAGGCAGGAGCGTTCAAGGTGTTCCATAGAGACGGAGAGACAAGCAGGGAAACAGCCGAATTGGAGCCAGGAGGGCAATCGCTGTGTACCTAAGGTAGGCACTTGCCCACGGCATTCGTAAGGTAGGTACGGTACGGGGGTGCGATTGCCCTGTGCCCTATGGAACTCTTCGTGGAAGGAGCTTCTTTCCACAAAGATTGGAATGCAAGTCATTGTTCTTTGCTCCTTCTCTCGGAAGCCGGGACCCTCCTCGGGCTTGTGCCGTTTGTTCTGCTTCAGTCCCCTGTCTGACTTACATCATCGGCTTCCTGATGAGGAATGGAAGAGAGATCTCCTTTCAATTTCCACGCTTCGACGGCATTCTCGAACACCACAATGTAGTACTCGGCGTCAATCGGCGTTACTCAGCGAGGCCGAATCGATACGGGAGAAGAAAGATGAAGGGGGAAAAACGAAAAAGATTTGCGAGGCAGAAACAAGGACCTGGGATGCTCGATGCTCGATGCTCAATACCTTAGCACGGCATAGGTAGGAGGCTGGTCAGTGGAAGTTGTTCCGTTCCTCCCTTTCCCCGTTCAGGTCGCTCCTGCCTGCTCTTGCCTTGCCTGCCTGCCCCTTCTGCCTCCACAATGCGCGCTACGCATAGCTTAATTGTCCCAGGCGTTAGCAAATCGAGCCTAAGGGAAACGTCAACAAGGTGTGGCTGAGCTTCTTTCACAGCCAAGACTCCTGATCCAGATCCCGGACCCTGCTGGCTGGTACCTTAGCCCCATCAGCATTTCGTGATATCGCACCTTATCCGACATCTTTAACGGCTAACCACATCTTCGGCTTCACCAAGCCAAGTCAGCACTTGCCTCCAGACTGAAGCACGGTCTGTCTGCCTATCCGATGCCTCCGCTTCTTGGGCTGGACATGGGTCGTCTGGGACGCTGGACCCGCTGCAGATAAGGTTGTCCAAATTCTGACAAAGACTGGACGAGATGTCTTGTGCCGGACTTGACGCCACAAAGGGGAATGGTGAGGAATCTGTCAACTTCTTGGCGGCCTCTGCTACTCTCTTCGTCCACCAAGGGCTCTGCACACCACCGCCGACGAACTGTCCCCGCCATCTGGACGCATGTCTGTCCGGGTCGCACCACGATGGCTTCATCACACGGCAGCGTCGACCGAGCACCATCTCACCTCATCTTCCTTCAACTCCTGCATACCCCGTTTAGGTGGAATGTGGCATGGTTGAACGGCTCAATACCCCAAATGCAGGAACGTTGGTCCTCAGTACGAGCAGCATGGACTACCGAATCTGTGCCGCAGAGCTGCTGACGGCGGGTCTTGTGTGACGAGCCCTCGGTTTCCTCGCAGATCATCATCGACCAACGACACTACACCATCTCCTTCCCCGCTGTCACCAGCCCTGATGCCAACCAACCGGCCGGTGTCGTGTCGCCGCATTCGCCCTGTGCTCAGATATATGACTTGATGCACTCTCATCGTGACACTCTCATTCGACCTCAGCCCGTCACCGACATAGAACGCCAATCCCATCAGGCAGAGTTTGGCGGCCATGGTGAAGCACATCTCCCGTCGGTTGGATGATGGATAACCTTGTTGCAAAGGCCTGGACGATTCGGCCTGTCCAACTAACAACCTGTCAACCTCCTTCGGACACACCAACACTCCTTCACCGCCGAGGCGGCCGAAGTGACAGTTGGCCGGGACAACCCAATCACGAGATGATTCCCGGCGCTTAACCTCTCCCATCTGCAGACTGCAGTGCTGGGAACACGGCACTGTCGGGTATGCTATTTTAAACATCTCTCTGCCAAACGTCATGGACCACCTCCAGCGGGCTGGAAATGCGGACCACTTAATCACTCACTGTGATGCGATGAATGGCGGCAGTCTGCAAGCACTTACACCGGTCGCTTCCTGATCTCCATCACCTGGGGGGAAAAAAGCAAATAGCCCGGCAACTGGCAAGATGGGACGGAATGGCCTGCAGCCTTAGTTGCAGTTGCACTTGTTCTTGCAGCAGCAGCTCATCATCACCGGCAGAACCCCCCCTCCTTTGGCACTCAAGCCACGAGGGCCATCACAACTGTGCTGCAAGCTGCATCTCAATTACTACCGAAGCAGAGTTGGCAGTGTGATCAAGGCGGCGTTAGCCTCTCGCCTACGCGCCCTTGGCTGTAGGCGCTGGAGGCTTCACAGGTCCGATCCAAGTCCCGTATTACTGGCGGCCAATCAGGCACGCCTCGCAATCACTGGAACGCTTCGTGCATGGGAACCGACAGGCCCTGATTCGCAGTGGTTGCAAGATGCCTGCGACACCCGACAATAGTGCATTGCCGTTAAGGGATTGCTGCGTCTTACCCGGCTGGAGGGGGCACACGGCGGGACAGGACAGGAAAGGTCGACAGCGTCCGTCCCTGGGCCATCAGGAGAATGAGAGGCGGAGACAGCCACTCCCCTGGTTTGGCCACCGCAAGATGCGCGATCTGACCCGCCCCGCCCTGACATGGACTCTGACTTCTCGCGAGCCCATCACTCTAACATGAAGGTGTGGTGCCCAGGCGCGTCTCACACACCCCCGGGACGGACGTCGGATGGGATGCCCAGACAGACCAGGGTGGCCACCTCCAGGCCCAGGGGGGCAAGAGAGGCACAGAGGCCCGAGGGAATCCCAACGTTCGATGTCAAGCACTTTCACAACCCAGCATCTGGCGACGAGATATGCAAAGTGGTCCGATTTCGAGAGAAAACACTTGATTCTGTCCCTCAATTTAGACAAGTTTGTTTCTCTGCCGAATGAGCTACCTTGTTGGAAGCCAAAAGAGGGATCTGCGCGGCAACTTATAGTGACAACGGCGACGAGTTGGGGAATGTCGCCAGACGGCGCGGAGAAGTTCTCTCCATGTGTCTCTCACAGCTATCAGAAGACGCTCTTCTGACCACCTCTGTGCACTGATTCCCGAGGCAGATCCTGTGATAGCAAGAGATCGGTCGGTTGCACAACTTGGTCTCTTCCATACCAAGTCTCAAGAGGGCGTGTCAAAATCAAGGGGAGAGACAAGACACACACCCCTCCCTCTCTCTCATCCACCGCAGAGCCCAAGCCACTTGTTCCGGGCTGTTCGCTCCAAGCACCCCCTTCGAGTCGACAGCAAGAAACCACCCCTTGGATGCCCCTGCAACTCGCAACTGGACGAGCACCGGAGCACAGGCATCCTAAGCGTTTTTTGACTGACAATCCAGTGTCCAGTGGGAAGGAATATCAATCACTTGTGAGCGGCTTGCATGATATACACCCAGACTCGCGGCCCACAACCCGACCAGTCAAGTTCCCCTTGGTCCCTCGCTGCATCGACTCGACTCTATTTTCTCTACCCTACCCTCCCTTCCATTCTGTAGGCGCTGGCTTTTCGTCCTGCATCCATTCATTCCCATTCTTTTGCCCAAGCCCAGCTGCACGTCTGGCCATTCCATCACTTTTTGTTCTTGTTGCCCATCACACATTGGGACGAGTCGGGAATTCGATATCACAAGACCCCCAAGACCCAAGCCGACCACGAGCCAGTCTTTTCAGTCTTGCAGACCCGCAACAAGCAAGCTTTCATAGTCGAACGACCGTCCGAGGTTCGACTCTAATTAACGCACGATACAATCCGAGAGAGGCAGCGACGCCGAACGACGCAGAGCTAGTGTGGGCAGGACGGTCTATCTTGGTCACCCACTATCAGTCATCCATCCTCCCGGTCGCTTTCATTCTTGTCGCAGGCGGGCAAAGACAAGTTTACGCAAGTCCCTGGAGCTAGACTACCGCGTATCAGGGAAAAGAAGAAGGACGAGGACTAGGACGGACTGAACTGGCCTTCGGACCCCCCTCCCTTTTAGCGCGTTGTCCGACTTACATACATATCCCACCCTCCACCCGTAAAGGGCCATCCCATCCTCCCCGACAACTTAATCCGTCTCTCGACGCACAACGTACACAAACCCGAAACACTGTCCTACTTTTGGCATCTGCTTCTGCTGGACAGGAAAGAAACAGCAGTAACTCTAAAAAAGAAGCAACGCACCTCCAGACCAAGCACGGCAGCGAGACAGACAGACGGGCAGCCAGCCAGCCAGGAAGACAGGACGCACCTCGCCATCCTCCGCCTGCACCTGCACCTCTGCGCAAGCACCTAGCACACCTGCAGCTGCAGCAACACAGCATCAACCCAGCCAATTCGAAAGGCACCAGGCACCGTTAAGAGGTAGCGAAAACCCTCTTTTTTGCCTGTATCGCATCGGCGTTTCTTGCAGAAGCTTTCGGCACCGTTAAGACTGGGGCTAGCTATCGATCCCTGGTATACCCGCCACGCGCCAAGATCTTCAGCTCCTCTTCTGCTCTCGCTTTCATCGCCCAGCTCCGAATTGCAGCCATTTACAGGTGGAAGCGGGGATACGACTCCAACCGTCTTTTCAGTGGCGCCGGGCACACCGCACGGTCACCACCGCCTGTTACTCATTCCCTAAATAGCCCTGGGACCCTCCTCTAGCCGCCCGCGGCACACTTTACTGCCAATCTGGCCCGGTTTGGATCATCGCTTTGGCTTTTCCTTCTCGCAAGTCCGCGCAGTTTCCCCACGATACCCTCTCCGCGAACATCTCCCGCAACTTTCTTGCGAACAGCAGCAGCAGCAGCGACGGTCTGCCTGCGCAGCAATCATTCGAAACTGATTTTTCCGTCATCCGCATTTGATCATTCTTCTCTGGCGACAACATGTCGTTGAAACAAGTGAGTTCAGCCATCCGACGGAGCCCAACCACCGCGATACGAAAACCCGACGATCGGCAGAGGGGAAGTCCAAAGCACAAACGACTAACCATGCTTGCCTCATAGGAAATAGAGTCGTGGGTGTCGGCCCTGGCCCGATACGACAACAATGAGTTCGACGAGGCCCTCAAGGACTTCGAGAAGATCTCGGACACCTCAAAAATTCTCTTCAACATGGGTGTCATTCACGCCACTCTGGGAGAACACGAGAAGGCTGTGCGTGATCCCCGCCCGAGCCTACCTCCGAGCACCGCGACTGACTTCACAAACAGGTTGAATGTTACCAACGAGCAATCAGATTAGACCAGTACCTCGCTGTCGCCTACTTCCAACAAGGCGTATCGAATTTCCTGCTTGGTGACTTCGAAGAGGCACTGGCCAACTTCAACGACACCCTCCTCTACCTGAGAGGCAACACCATGATTGACTACGCCCAATTGGGCCTGCTTTTCAAGCTTTACTCATGCGAGGTTCTCTTCAACCGAGGACTGTGCTACATTTACTTGCAACAAAAGGATGCAGGTCTACAAGACCTGTCCTACGCCGTGAAGGAGAAGGTCGTCGAGGATCACAACGTAATTGATGAGGCGATCCGTGAAGAGGCCGAGGTATGAAGGTTGCCCTCTATTCAGGAACCGAACTAACATGCGCAGGGGTACACCGTCTTCTCGATTCCCGTCGGCGTCGTCTACCGACCAAATGAGGCCAAGGTTCGCAACCTCAAGACTAAGGACTACCTCGGAAAGGCACGGCTGGTCGCCGCCTCCGATCGAGCAAATGCCTTCACTGGTTTCGCTGGATCTGAGATCAAGAATGTAGGCAGATCGGTTCCCACAACCATCAGCTTCTATGGGAATCAATTTGCTAATCAGAGACTTCTTGGTTTACAGGCTGGCAAGAATGACAACAAAGACGACAGGCCCGCTGATAACATCTCCTTCGCTGCTACCAACCTGGTCAAGCCCGGTCTGGCATCAAGAAGACAACAGTCCGAACCGCCTAACGGTCGCGGCGTCTTCCCGCCTACACCTCCTCCCGACCAAGTCGAGGCCAACGGTGGTGCTGGCGGTATGACACGCGGACAATCCGTTCGCAACGGACCGAAGCCAATGCTCGCGAAGCTCAACATCGACAATGCTAGAGGAAACGACCGGTACCAGAAGACGAGCAGCCCGAACGACCGTCGGGCAGCGCCGCCCAGCATGAGATCCGAGTCTCGATCGGCTACCCCAAGCCGAGGCTACTCCAGACGCGATATGCAGATGCGTGGCCGTCAGGACGAGGACGCCGAAGATGCGTACCCCGACGAGCTTTACGACATGTACCAAGGTGGCGGCCCCGGCAGCTCCAGAACTAGTCGCCAGACCTCCCGTCGTGTGCCCCAGCGGTACATGGAGGATGAGGAGGACGGCTCCGACTACGGGTCCTTTGATGAGGGTGACTTTGAGATGGTTTCCAACAGACGCCCTGGTACCAACTCAATGTCGTCTCGTGGCGGCTCAAGGAGGCCAGAGATTCGCAAGATTCGCGTCAAGGTGCACGCCGAGGACGTGAGATACATCATGGTTGGTGCGGCGGTCGAGTTCCCCGACTTCATCGACCGCATCCGTGAGAAGTTTGGCCTTCGCAGGCGGTTCAAGATTAAGATTCGCGACGAGGACATGCCCAACGGTGACATGATCACCATGGGCGACCAAGATGACCTCGACATGGCGATCATGACTGCGAAGAGCCAAGCGAGGAAAGCAAGGCAGGATATCGGCAAGATGGAGGTAAGTCATAATCAAAACGCTTTTCTTCATCACTCGACCATGTTGCTAATTCGAATCAACAGATCTGGGTTCAGGAAATTTAGACGAATTATACCCCCAACCAAGCCACATGACGACGTAATGAACAAATTTGCTCGCCCGAGCCTCTACAACCATTTCCTTCTTCTATTAGTAACACCTTTTTATATCATCATCTTTAGCTGCATTTTCAGGAGATGGAATTCGGTTGTAGACACGGGCGTACAAAACGGGAATGAGACCACACTTCGAGGCAAAAGAAGACACGAAGCTGAATTGGATTGCAAGTGAGAGAGAGAGCGTGAGAGCCACACAGAGCTGGCTCGATGGCACAACCCCCGACGGCCGCGAACGATATGATCATAGCGTTGCATTGTTTTAGAAACGGAACTGCTTCCAGGGATGAGGGGCGACCGGGTTTTATACCATCACGAGATGGTGGAGGACAGTTGTTATTTTTCTTCTCTTCTCCCCTTAACTACTTATTCCCACGAACCCAAGATTTTCTCTCCTTGTCTCGATATAATCTCTTACCAACTATCTCTTTTCCTCTTATTACTCTCACGAGTTGGTTTTGAAAGTCCCGCACATCAAATTTAATGATCGAGCTACCCGTGCTTACTACGTCTACCTTTTAATATCGTCTCCCCTACGTGTGTACGTATGTGTGTATCGAAAGGAACTTCTGTGAAGTTTGGTGGGGAGGCTTGCACATGATCTGATGAGGTAGATGTGTCTACAGAAATTGAGAACGGAGATTCAACCGCATGTGTACTTGTGCTGTATCTCATGGTAAACGTATGTATGTGACTGCCGTGAATGAAGACGCAATGCAACAAGTCGGCTGTTTACCCAATGACACGGCCGAGCAGTCAGGACCAAGACAACTACGAACATTGCGGAGCAGCAAGCCCAATTGAAGGAAGACCGAGTGACCCGATTTCTTGACAATATGTTGGTGGGTGCCCAAGATCTTCATTGCCCCATACTGTGCATGTTTTCATTCGGCTGTAACGAACATAATATCGTACAATACTCCACTCGAAAGGTCTCACTGCCGCCATCTGGGCACCAGACAGGGAGGCGAGTCCAGACCACGCTGGAGGGAGGCACCAGACGTGTAACTATCCCCCGAACTTTTCTGTCCTCCCTCTTATCTGCTTCCTGACCCCTAAGCAGCACACATGTCAAATCTCAGCAGGGTCTCCTCTTTCCCGAGCAGCGCGAGCTGCAGCTTGGCCGGCTTGGCCCCCCTCAGGGGATCGCCAGTCAGGACCAGCCTCAGTAACGTATACGCCGCCTTTGTCGCCTTGACCCTCTTCGTCGTCCCGTCGTCCTTGGTCACCTCGGTGGCATGCCGCTCGCTGAAATCGTTGATGACCTGCTGCAGCTTCGCGGCGCCCCACTCGGCGACCGGCACGGCCTCAAACGACGCGCGCAGGTCCGCGAGCAGCGCCTCAGGGCCGGCAGCGCCGGCGTAGTCCTTGAGGTCGTCCAGCTTGGAGAGGGAGCGCGAGAAGGTGTGCCGCGCGTAGGCGGTCGCGCTGGGGCGGAAGAAGAGCGAGGGGTGCTCGTAGATGAGGTCGAGCGGGTCAACGGGGGAGTCGGCGGCGAGGGCGCGGTTGACGCGCAGGATGTGGGCGGGCGCTGTGGCCGGGTCGGCGAGGACGGGGGTCAGGCCGGAGAAGTCCGTTGTCGAGAAGGCGTGGCGGTGGTTGGCTGGGTTGGTGAGGTACTCCTCCTTCTTGGCGGCGAGGAGGTCGGAGATGGAGGCGAGGAGCCTGGTCGAGACGGGGACGATGGTGCGGCGGAGGAGGGCCTCGTCGGCCGGGTCCTCGCGCAGGCGGTGGGTGAGGTGCTTGCGCTGGATGACGGCGAGCTTGTCCGGGTTCGTCTTGATGTTGCCCTTTGTGAAGCGGAGGGAGAACTTCTCGGCGAGGGCCTGGGTGGTGTAGATGACCTCGCCGTCCTTCTTGGCCAGGTCCTTCTCGCTCATGCTCCAGCCCAGGAGGGCGAGCCAGTTGTTGAGGGCGGAGGGGAGGACGCCCCTGTCGCGGTAGGAGGAGATGTCGATGTCGTGGTTGCGCTTGCTCAGCTTCTCGCCGTTCTGGGCGCAGAGGAGGCCGGCGTGGGCGAAGGTGGGCGGGGTCCAGTTGAAGGCGTCGTAAAGGGCGATGTGCTTGGGCGTGGATATGAGCCACTCGGCGCCGCGGATGACGTGGGTGATGTTCATGAGGTGGTCGTCGACGACGTTGGCGAAGTGGTAGGTCGGGTAGCCGTCCGTCTTGATGAGGATGAAGTCGTCCTCGTCCTCGCTCTTCTGGTAGTTGCCGTAGACGCTGTCGACGAAGGAGGGGCGGCGGCCCTGGGCGTTGAAGCGGACGACGTGGGGTTCGCCGGCGGCGGCGCGGCGTTCGGCCTCGGGGACGGGGATGGTGCGGCAGGTTCCTGGGTAGTGGGCGGTGCCGCCGCCCTCGAGGGACTGTTGCTTGTGGCGCTCGAGATCGTGGGACGAGCAGAAGCAGCGGTACGCGTGGCCGTTTTCGAGAAGCTGGGAGATGTTGTGTTTGTAGTGGTCCAGCCGTAGTGACTGCGAGATGTTAGACGTGTACAGGAGGAGGATGAAGGGGTGAGGCTTACTTGTTGGTAAGGACCGAACTTGCCGCCGACGTCAGGACCTTCATCCCAGTCGAGCTCTGCCCATTTCAGATCTGCAAGAAGACGAGATGTGGCATCCTCGACGATTCGTGTCTGGTAAGTTGTGAGTCCTAGGCCCTCCTATGAATAATGACATGCGCATGAGCCGTCCTCACCCGATCCGTATCTTCAACACGGATGATGAACTGTCCTCCCGTGGCCCGCGCAATGAGCCAATTGAACAAGGCGGTTCTTAATGAGCCTAGATGGAGGTATCCGGTTGGTGAAGGAGCAAAGCGTGTCCTAGCAGGCTTGGTCGGTAGGTCTCTCAGCTTTCCATCGGCCAGGGACGGAAGCTTCTTCCTCAGGGCCTCAAATCCGCCCGTCTTCTTAGCAGAAGAGTGCCATCTCGGTGAGCTTGCGCGACACTGTTGGCAGGTGTATGCTGATCGTTGGAGTATTGACCTGCTATGCGGCCGCAGGGCTATTGTTGACATGTTGAAAACATGAGAATGGCGCCGTCCTGAGATTCACCAATATCCTTCATGAGTGAGCTGACCTTGGGTGAAATTTGACGATGAGCTTCAGCCACATGTGGCGCAAAAAGCAGATATGTACAAAGCGAGGTACCGACTTACACAACACAGCAGGTCGCTGGCGGCGTCCCAAATCACCAACAACCCTGCACACTGGCACAATCAGAGCGATACAACGCAATGCCCGAATTGAAATGGTGGCCGTACGGCAATTCCTTGATCTATCCAAGCCAACCAGATTCTTAAACGTTTTGGGTTTCCCAAGATTCAGATGACACTAGTCATACGAATGTCAAACCCTGACCTCTCACTTCAAGCTGGCCAAGGTTTCGACGACCTTCTGGCAGTTGTCCAGTTTTGTCTTCCAGATTCTTTCTCGGTATCCTCGGGGTTGGTCTGATGACTACGTTCGGTTGCCTGTGAAAGTCGAAGATGCGTTGCACAGATTCGTCTGTACAGCGGACCTCCGTACAGGCGTGCTGCTCGGTGCTTTGCCTCAACTCGGTACGCCTGCAATTGCTAATGGGGCAGCAGTCTACTACTCCATTTTCTTGCTCACTCGTTTTCAACATCGGTATCGTGATTCGTCCATTACAAAAAGTGCATGGGAACTGATGGTTGGGAAATAGGGAATTCGGACACCGCCTGGATGAATGATGAGCAGCTGCAGTGCAGGCGGGGTGCCCTGGGTTGGAGACTGGTCGCACTAGGTAGGTACCTGAAGGCTACGGATACCAGGCCGCGCCCAGCTTACCTGATATCATCTGCCGCGCACTCGCTGGACAGGCTGTAGGTACCTAGGGACCGCGCGCCCCGTAAGGCACTGGATGCTGGCAAAGTACCCCGCCAAACCACCAGCTGCAAACAGGTACTCTAGACAAATATTTTTCAGGTCGACTCCACATCCCACCTTTTCCACATCACCAAACCAAACCGCCGAAGGTTGAACATCTCGAGCGAAACATTTGCCGAGTACACCTTCAGAAAATTCTCCATCATGGACAGTGGTGGACCAAATGCCGGTGCTGACGCCGGGGCGGAGGAGATCGATCTCTACGGTAAGCATCTGAATTGTCTATGGAGCCCTTTGGGGGGTACCTTTTTTTGGTCGCGGTGGATCACTTCTGACGCATTTTACCAGAGCTGCTCGAAATCGATAAGGATGCGTCCCAGGACCAGATCAAGAAGGCATACCGAAAGGTTCGTGGCCACTCCCAGTCTCGCGATCACACCCAACGTTGAACTAACTTAGCCGCTCCCATCAGGCTGCCCTGCAACATCACCCCGACAAGGTCCCTGAGGATCGCAGAGAAGAGTCCGAAGCCAAGTTCAAGGCCGTCAGCCAGGCCTACGAGATCTTGAAGGATGAGGAGAAGCGCCATCTCTACGATACCCACGGCATGGCCGCCTTCGACCCCTCCCGCGGCGGCGGCGGTCCCGGCGGCGTCGAGGTCGACCTGAACGATATCTTGTCACAAATGTTCGGTTTCGGTATGGGCGGTCCTGGCGGTCCCGGCGGCGCTGGCCCCAGGCGGCCTCGTCGCGGTCCCGACGAGGACCAGCCGTACAAGGTCACGCTCGAGGAGCTCTACAAGGGCAAGACAGTCAAGTTCTCTGCCAACAAGCAGGTCGTCTGCGGCACCTGCAAAGGATCCGGCGCCAAGGCGAACGTTAAGCCCCAACAGTGCGACAAGTGCAGAGGCGCCGGTATGGCCGAGGCCTTCCGTCAGATCGGACCCGGCCTGGTGCGCAAGGAGACGGTTATCTGCGACCGCTGCGAGGGCTCTGGCAACTTCTGCAAGGAGAAGGATCGTTGCAAGAAGTGCAAGGGCAAGCGGACGACATCTGAGACCAAGGTGCTCGAGATCTACATTCCCAGAGGTTCCCAGAACGGCGAGAGGATCGTGCTAGAGGGAGAGGCCGACCAGCACCCCGACCAGACTCCTGGAGACATTGTGTTCCACCTGCAGGAGGAGCCCCACGACGACTTCACCCGCATCGGCAACGACTTGTCTGCTGAACTGACCGTCACCCTGGCCGAGGCCCTCGGCGGCTTCTCCAGGACTGTGCTGACGCACTTGGATGGCCGTGGCATCCACCTCGAGCGGGAGCGCGGTAACATCCTTCGCCCTGGCGACATTCTGAAGGTGCCCGGAGAGGGTATGCCGCACAAGAGAGGTGACGCTAGGGGCGACCTGTACCTGATTGTCAATGTCGAGTTCCCCGAGGACGGCTGGTTGAAGGAGGACAAGGAGTACGATGCTCTGAACAAGCTTCTGCCGCCCCCTCCTCCCGAGATCAAGGCGGACGAAGTCGACGAGGTCGAATACGAAGAGGTTGACAGCCTGGACCAAGTAAGTTTGAATCGCTCCTGCGATACTGGCAACACGCGCTAACAAAGTGTTTGTAGATGGGCGGAAACGCCGGCGGACCAGGATTCGGAGGCGAGTGGGAGGACGAGGACGAGGAGGATGGCCAGCCCCAGTGCCAGCCGCAGTAAGACGGCAACATATAGAGACTTTTAGAGGACAGAGTCTTGGGGCACGATGCCCTACGTTTCATGACAGACATGATGACAACCCTGGATGGTGAAGGGTGAAGCATAGACACGGGATCTGGAGAGGAGTTTTGTAGCTTGTTGTTAGCTTGGGCATCATCCCCCTTCATGAATGAACGGTGCCCCACGGATCACGGGTACCATGTCTTTTCTCAACCTTGATGGCGTCCATCTGCCATGTATGCCGGCGGTGATTCAAACAAACGATGGACGTGCCCCGTTGCCACTCTTTACCAAAGCTCACATCAAAGGGGTATAGGCATCTTGGCTTCCACCTTTCGCAACCAACGCTCCAGAGCTGCATGCGGCCGAGTTTAGTTCCTCGTCCCATTTAGTGTAGTGGTTAGCATACCTCGCTTTCATTCTATATGAATCACCGAGGAGACACGAGTTCGAACCTCGTAGTGGGAACTTCATTTTTGCCCTTCGCCAACCTTTTTGGCCTTGAGAACCTCTGACTTACCTGTCTGTGTGGGCGACTACATTCCCGCATACTGGGTGGGTGGTTTTAGTGAGGAGGACGGCGACAGACGACGACGATAGACGGCAATGATAGATAGCGACAATAATAGTAACAAAACAGCAGTGAAGACATCAGTAACAACAGCAGCAACGACAGTACTAATGACAGTAGCAACAACAGCAGCAACAATAATAGCGACTTTCTCGGCAACGACGATAGCGAGCACGCATGAGATTGGTCGCTTTAGCACAGGAAAAACAGGGGGTCTGTTTTGCCTCGACATTGCCCAATGTCTATGATGCGGCGAGTTGAGATGAACTGGCTTCGCAGCAGAGCACCATTTTTAGTGCGGCACTTTCGGTGAACGTAGCGGGGTCAAGGTGAGCGGCTTGGTGGGGCTCCTGAACTGCAGATGGCCTCCCCTGCTGCTAGCGCCTTCCAAGACAGGCGAGCGCCGGTACGTACCTCCCACACGTGTGCGAGCCCTAATTCAAGTCGTGGGTTCGTCGTGCAGAGCCACCCGATTGAACCAATTTTTTCGCCAGTTCCGAGTCTCGACGTCCAACACCACCCCGACTAACCACAGCCAGGAACAACCGTCAAGGTGAGAATCGAGTCGCCCTGCTCTACTATCGACAATTGCAATAATTGTCGCCGTCGTAATTGCATACTGACATTTTTTCTCGTTCAAGATGGTCGCCGCAAAGAAGCACGTCCCTATCGTGAAGAAGCGTATGTCCTTCCTCCCACAACGCCAAAAGCCCACCCGATACACCCCGCTCCGAGAACACAACGCGACGATGAAAGTCATTACGCGAGACACATGCGAGACCTTTGGATTAGAACGAGACGATTGACGGATATGTGTTTACAGGCACGAAGCTCTTCAACCGCCACCAGAGCGACCGCTTTATGCGCGTTGACCGATCATGGCGCAAGCCCAAGGGTATTGACAACCGTGTTCGCCGTCGCTTCCGTGGCAACATGACCATGCCCTCGGTACGTTCAGCACCCAAACCCGCGGAGGAAGACAGAACTTTTGGAAGAGGGAGAATGTTGGATGCTCCAACTTGGGAGACATTGGAGGGGCCCTTTCCTCGAGGACAATCGCTGACCAAGACTCCCTCGCCCTTCAGATCGGTTTCGGCTCCAACAAGAAGACCAAGTACATGATGCCCTCCGGCCACAAGGCTTTCCTCGTCAGCAACGTCAACGACGTCAACCTCCTGCTGATGCACAACCGCACCTACGCTGCCGAGTGCGTACCACCCAACCCCCAACGATAACCGACTCTGTGTTTCGTCACGAGTAGTGACTTCTAACACATTTTTTCAGGATCGCCCACAACGTCTCCTCGAGAAAGCGCATCGACATTATCTCCCGCGCCAAGCAGCTCGGCGTCAAGGTCACCAACCCCAAGGCCAAGGTCACCACCGAGGTCTAAGCGGAAGAATACTCCGTTTTGGTCGTTCGGATGGGGTCCTGTCTTTTCTGTGGAACATAGCAAATCCATTCTGGGGGAAAGGGGCGCGTGGGGCGACGAGGGGGAAAGGGTTTACGGTTTACACTTTGCGTTGGTGTGCTCTCTACCCCTCTCGGTATTCTTTTCTTTTTCTTCTCCAGGGATAACGGGGAACAAAAAGAGGAATAAAACAAAAGAACTTTGCATCGGATAACGGTCTACAACACTGCGATGATTCAGGAGGGTTCTGCTGCGAGGCCTGGCATGGCAAATCGGTTTACCGTTGTGCTAGGAATGAATACAAAAGAAAAAAACGCAGCAACTTTGTCAAACAGAGCCAAAAGACCTTGATGCATTGCCTGGCGTGTCCTCCGGCTTCGAGGGTGGTTCGGGACATCTTGGTACTTCATAATGGCGTTAGACGGCATGGAAAACAAGATTCTTACGCTCAATTCGAAAATGTCACCACCTTCCCAGTTGGTTGGTTGTTCTACGAGAATCATGTTTGCCAGCTTCCATGCGCAGTGACAAGTCGGCCTTTCGGCTGAGAAGACATCTGGGGTGTCTTCCAGATGGGTGTCTTCCAACGCCATGTCTTCGTACCTCTGGCATTTCGCGAGATGACACTCACGTTTAGCTGAATGCCCTGTGTTTCCTCTGAGCATGTCTGTCATTGACTTCCTCGTCAAGCATCGACAGTCGAGCTGGGGCCATAAGATAGAAGAGTTCCGAGCTCGATACCAGTTGGCTACACGTACTCCAACTTCTGCGAACTATATTGAGGCGTGCTTCCCACCAGGGTGTCACCTCGTGAGCTGGAAGGTAGTGTCATTATTGAGGTTGGTTGTCAAATCATGCCATCCCCAAATTCCGGTCCCATCTCATGGCCAGGGGGGCCTACCAATTCAAGCCATCGCCCAACCATTGTGTTATCAATGAAGAAAAGTATTCATTATCTACCTGGGCACGACTCTCGTCGTTCCGCCCAAAGCCGTCGCGGCCAATCCAGTCGCAACGGCGGTAACCCAATAAGGACAGACAAGTCAGGAAACGCTCGCACTACCAACCCAAAGGGCTCATAAAGCAAAACGCCGGTATCCATGATCTCATAAAAGGTAAAGTCGTTCGTCCATCGTCCCAAGACTGTCGTCTGGGGAAAACAGAACGCAAGAAGTAGGTAGGCAGGTCCCAGGCCTGGTCGCGGTAGCGGTCGCACTTTCAGGGCAACGACACGCACACTTCATAGCTGCGTCGCCTCTACCTGAAGCAGTTGAAGCGGCCGATGCGGAAGCGCCAGGGTCCGCGGCGGATGCCGTGGCGGTCTGCGTGCACGCTCGTGCCGAAGTTCTTGCCACCGATGGGCTTGGAGTAGAAGAAAGGCATGTTGAAGGTGTGTTGGTGGGTTCTCTGGTAGAGAGTATGTCAGTCCGAGCTTCTGGGAGGGGGCTCAAGCGTTCGCAGGTGAGGAACGTACGTTTTTGGATTTGCTGGTAGACGGTTGGTTTGCAGGAAAGCTTGTTGTGGTGAAGTGAGGTAGTCCAGACTTGGCTTGGAAAGTGTCAGTCGATGGAGGAGCCAAGAAGGAACGGGCGGGATATATACCTTCTTCCTGTCCTTCGTAGCGTGTGACGAGGGAGCCAAAGGGTAGAAACTGACAGAATGACAAGCTCGCTTGCGTCCTTGGTTGTGGTGGCACAATGAGCTGCCTCTCCCTCGTCCAAAACCTGGTGGTGGTGGTATTGCCAAGAGCTTCTAAGTGATAGGTGACGTAGAGTGGCTGAGCGTGAAGGTGGCTGTGGCTGCGTGACGAAGGTTGGTCGCGGTGCGGCATCGTCAGCCAATCAGAGATCGCCAAAAGCTCAGATGAGCGAGTGACGATGTGGGGCGTCGTGGCTGCGGGAGGTCCGCTGGACAGCAGGGTCGGATGTCGTCTTGAGTGGTTGGGGATTTGGGGACGATCATGATACCAAGTTAAGGTTATTCGAACCGATTCTGTCCCTTTGCTGGCCGTTGCCGATTGGTCGCCAATTATCCCCGGAGGTTGGGGTGGCAGTATTCGATTTGTTCCAAAGGTATTACGTGGTGAAGACGGGAATCGAGAGCAATGTCAATTCTTCAGAAGCATCCTCCAGCCGGCCAAAAGCAGGCTATCATGCATGACATGGTTGCAGAGCAGGCCATCTGCATTGATTCAAGTCGAGATCATGTTTCCACGTAAATCAGACATAAGTTTCGTCGTTTTGATAGTGCGGATCGTCACATGTGGGCGAGTCTGGTTCACGAGCAATATCATGTGCTGCATCCCGAAAGCTTGCCCAACTCAAACCCCCTCTTTAGCCAACATAGAGCCTCAATAGAAGTCTTGGGAAGAATTTCTTCTATATCTGACAGAGAAATTCTCAAATAGTCCAAATGATCATCGCTATGCCTAGCTATGCTATCCATGTTCACGAGGATCGAAACGACCTAGAGACTCTACTGGCGCAGAAACATCGTTTGAAGGTCGCAATTTCTGTTCAGGCTAATTACACAGGTGCCAATCCTTCAAACTTCAACGTTGTGTATCAGTCTGTTCCCTTATCTCCCAACATGCACTTGTGCTGGACTGGCCAATATGCTCACAACTGGATCTCTCACATACCGGCTGACGGGACCCGGTTGGAAAACTTCAACGGAAATTGGCAACCATGGCGGCCCGGGGAGTCTTACTCTCTGCACAAGACTGGGTGCTGGGATAAGGCTTCCCCGAAAAGAGGCCTGCGAATTCATGATACGATCGAAGTCTCCGGCAACGATCATGGAAGTGTTCATGTTGTCGTGGGTCTGCAGAGATCTGAGCATAGCGGGAAAACCACTTGGGTTCCGGTGAGTATACTCAGTCTCAATACTTTGCATGTGTATTCTTACCGGGAATTATGTAGATTTTCATCGACAAATCGGAGCTCGCGAAAGGAGGAGGTAGACGATACGAGTTGGATCATAGGGTCAAAATGTGGTTTGGGACAGAAGATTCGGACTCAACAATGGTTTCTCGAGCTGAACTTGCTTCTACGTTTTCTTCAACCACTGAAACTCTTACCATGAGAAGCGAGGTTTGGATTCGATATAACACTTTGCGGAGAAAGTGGGAAACAGCGAACCTCTGAGAGGAACTTGGCTTGGAAGGCAAGAACTAAGCGCGTTAAGTTATGTATTGTAACCAATATATGAACACTTAATTCTCAAGTCTGATTGGAAATCCGAATCTAACATGACTAGGTTCCAACTGTGATCAAAAGATCCTAGCTTACGGTTGCGACAGCCTAAACATCTGTAACGAGACTCGCTTTAGGTATGCTGCCCTCAACAGATCAGATGCCCGATGCAAAATAAGCCACCTATGCCAGTGCTGTTTAGCCTGAGGCGAAGGTTCCTCGGGTTTTCATCGTGTTTTATCTCAAACCGTGCGCATCTTCGCCTAAGTCCATGGGCAACTTGACCTCCCGAGTCCACCACATACGACCATACCCATTGGAAAACTCGGGATCCCGTCCGCTCTCCCATAGATAAGCTAATGAGGGCCGGAGTAGTAGTCAGGTCGGTGACGACTGGCGAATGCCCGGTGTTGTATGTTTTCGGTGTTTCTCCTCTTTTGCCCACCTTTTTGCCCCCACCACGATGGCTCCCATCATGAACCACAACCAACTCAAAATGTTAGCAGAAATCTCTTCAAAGCGTTGGAACTATTGCAGAGACTCTGAAATTAGTTTCAAATGTTGCTAAGTCTGCGGACTTGGACTCCCAGCTTAAGAGGTAGTTGGCTCCTGCGAAAGTCATGTTGAGTGTCCCCTCAACTTACACCCTTTTGGCCACGGCGAAGAACTGAAGGCAGCCCAGACGTAACCTTGATAATCACTTCAATCGTAAGCTTTGAGGCAGATCATCTCTTCGCCATCTTAAAGTCCCATTTTGTCACAAGACATCAACCACATACACACATGGTCTTGTATTGTGATCTCCACATCGATATCTTCGCACAATCCACCAACTCCCAAAATGGATCGCCTTCTCAGGGACAAACTCAGAAACGCACCCTTCAAAGAAATCATCCATGGCCAGCTCAATCCGACCTACCTAGCCGTCGCTCCCCGAGGATACCACATCCAATCCTCGGTTCTCCACATCCCCGATCGATACGGCTGGTTCACCCCTGGCTCGCCTCGACTCCAGTGCCGCCAAGGCGCCGCCATGAGCTTCTGTTTGTTTCTCGTAGTCCTCTTGACGGCCTTGTACGGCTACACTCTTTACACGTTGAAGTATGTGCACAAGCGCCAGACAGAACTCATGGAGTGGATGTTCGGGATATCGCTAGCATTCGTGGTCTTGGCCCCGTGGCTTGCAATGCATCATGATCCGCGCCGCGCACCGAACTACGAGTGGAAGGATTGGGGGAAGGGGCGGAAGGAATAGCTTACGCATTCCCACAGCAATGATGAGCAAATGCCCAACAAGATCTGAAGAGCTTGCCGCATTTCGCAACTGGATGGGAGATGTCGCCCTTTTCAGCAGCTTGGAATCTTCCAGGTCCATTTCCAAGTCTCGCTAGCCAGGCAGTGTCAGTTGGATATCCGAGCAGTTTCCACTATACTAGATATAATACTTCTATAAGGAAGATAGCAGTATGGAAAACGACGAGGACGACGATGGCGACGACGATAATGATGAAGGAAGCAAGTATATAGGAAATATAGTCGCTTTAGCGTTGGTGGTCTGGCAAGATATACGGAAGTACATGCGTGTGTAGACACTGCCCGGATAGCCAACTGACACCGCGAACTCGCAATTTTATCCAAATATGGCTCAAATTGTGATAATACTCCTTGAAAGCAGCATTGACACACCCGGGAATAAGTCTACGGCCAGAGTACTCCAACTGTCACGACGGTCCTAGTCTGCTGTCCTTTTCCCTCGACATCAACCACCATCCTTATTTCTTCAAGACTGACCTCCTCCACCCTTCTAAGGAACGTAGTAAGTTTCATCGACGTTTTAGAGCACTAAAGCGTTCGGACTTAGATATCTGAACATCTCTAACCAGGACGTATCAGAGTTGGACGACCAGACCGCTTTGAAGACGGACTTAACGGCCTCAATCGAAGCAAAGCGCATTCCGTCGTAAACCACATCAGCCATGCCTAGAACGGACCTCTGCTCCTCTGGACATTTGACATGGGCTCCTGCAACGAACAACGGGAAAATAATGCAGTTGCGGACCTTCGCCTCCTTGGGGATTTCGAAGATACAGGCAAGGCAGGACTTGACATGTTGCTGGACAAGTGGGTGCAGAGTTGGAAGACCACATATGGCTCTGTACAGGTACAGCAAGGCGGCGTGCTGGAATATGCGGACAAGGGTAAACGCGTGTGTAGCTTCCGCCTCAATGACGGAAGAGGACTCGGATAACTCTGAAGGGCTACGGCCATCAGATTCCTCGAGGGACGGGGGCGCGTATACGGGGCGGAGGGCAGCTTCGAATTTGTGGATGCGCTCCATCGACAACTCTTCAGTCATCTCAGCCGTTGCCTGCAGGTACTGGCTCATACTAGCGATCTCGCGAAAAACGGACGCGAGAGAGCATCTACCCAAAGGGTCACGGCCCCACCAAACCGGGACCCGATCAAGAAGATCCCACACTTCGGGGGCAAAACAAGGAGGCCTTCCTTGAATCATGGATGTTGTGAGATCTGTTGTCGCAAATTCCGAGATCAGCATGTGCAGCGGCTCGGCAGCCGTCTGTATCACAGCGTCGACGCCACCTAGACGCTCGAGAATAGCCAGGATACCACTGTAATGGCTATAGGTCGATGCTGAGTTGAGTATACAGCTCATATATCCGTCGTCGAAGTACAGCAGCATGACTGCGAACAGAAGCCCGATCATAGGCCCATTTCCCTGCGCGTCGGCACAGCAACCTTCTATCTCGGCCCGCACGGCAGAGAGGCATTCGAGCCGCTTCTTGCAAAGCACATCGCGGGTATGCTTGCCGTCTTGTAACAGCCGGTGAGATTCGGACAGCACGCAAGTGGCAAGTAACACGACTCGGTATTCCAAGGCGACCTGGGTTGGGGGGACGCAAGGTTCCTCTGAAGCAGAAAGGAGGGGCCAGACGCGACAGTGAAAGTAGTCGAGAGCACGCCGCTCGCATACGTCGATCGACACGGTCAGATGCAGGTCGTTCCGCGGAATGCTACACGGAGACAGCATATGAGGACTCGGCCGGGAACTCCATCGTATCAGACGGCTGTTGTAGTCACACGTGGCGCCGGAAGAAACGCAGCGTAGACAGGCTGGCTTGGAGAGGTCGCATTTGATGCGGCGCTTCTTGCAGGGCCAGCAAGAGCCCTTGACGATCCTGACCCGTTTAACCGGCATGGTACGCACCGATTTCTTCTTGGCAATTGGTCATGCACTTGCGTTTGATACCGAAGTGGAACGAGATGTTGGGTTCTCTGTGCATTCGAACGTTGCGGCTGGCGTTGACGAGTAGCAAAGTCTATGGAAGTGATCTTGTTTAGCATGCGGACATATTGAAACAGATGGTTTGTCAGTAGGTCTGTTGAGTCGAACTCACATGCTCCATAACCATCGAGCTCTCTTTCGAGGTCGACGACAAAGTTGACTGTTCAATCGGCGATTCCCTTCGCATGCGGCAGCGACAATGCGGATTACTTGACCGAAGGGTGTATCAAAGCGACGCCGGCGTTTTGAAGTGAGAGGCAGATTCTTCCCTCAAAATTCCCTGACGTAGCTGCGTCGAAAAGCGAAAAACCAAATGTCTTCCGTTCGACTGAGGTTGTGAAGATGGGAGGATGAGAGAAAGAGGAACCTGGTTCTAGAACGGCTCTAGGCGGGAGCACCTACCCCAGATTCCGGTAGCAGGGTGGGCGTTGGGTTGGGTTGGCAGGCACCGAAACCCCCTGGAAGAAGGGAAGATTGGACGCCCAAACAGCTTATCAGGCGGATAGTGGAGTAGAGATTCACGGGCGGATTCTCGGCACATTAATTAGCCAACAAGCAATGACGACCCCGAGATCTTGGTCCAATGACACTCTTTTTTTATCTGATGAAATCACGTAATCGCAAACTACTTGAGTTATTCGAAGCATCATGAAGCAAATCAGCCCTATATGGCCTACGGTGTACTTGCCATAACACAAGCACCAAGAGCAGCATTCGAAGCACGATACTGATGATGATAAGTGGCACTGATTTTGAATTTCGGAAAAGACTGCTGAACTACCAAATCGAACGAAGGCAACGGCACGAGACTACCAACTCTGGTCTCCCAACTCAAATCCTCTACAGTTTGCTGTCCCTGCTGCCGCAGCAAGACTCAGCGGCCTCAGACTTCGCGAACGCATTCTTGGAAGTCTTGTCGACAGCCACAACCGAAGGAGGCACCCAAAGCGCCGGGTTCTTCTTGAAGAAGTTGGACGCCCTGATCATGACGCCGACGGGCTCGGCCGGCATCACGGGGAAATCCTCAGTGCGCGGGAAGTGCGTCAGGCCGAACTGCACATAGCAGACGACATCGGTGTTCTCAACCGACTCGTTCCTGTTCACCCAGTCGACGACGGTCTCGTTGTAGGGGTGCCCCTCTTCGCCGCTCGACTGACACACATAGTCACCCGCGGGGAACAGTTCATAGTCCTTGTACGGGGTAACCCACAGCGCCTTGCGGGCGAAGGCGGCACGCTTCCAGATCATGCTTCCCGGCTTGGCGAGGAGGGCAGGGCAATTGTTGTTGAGGATCTTGTAGGCGACTGGCTTCTTCGCCACGGGGTTCATGATGCTGGGGTTGATGATGTCCCAAGAGCGGCCTGTCTCGTGCTTGTACTCATGGCCAGAGGCAGTCTGGATGGGCGTCTTCTTGCAGTAGAAGCCGTTGCCGTACAGATTTCCAGAAGAGCCGAGGGGATCATCCGCGGTGACAGCGTCATTCTGCACAACAGTATTGCCCGGACCATCAATCTCGGGATCGACGCGGAGGGAAAAGATGTGCTGATGGTTGTGAGCGTTGATGGCCGGGGCCACCTCCGTGCCGAACGGTGCCGCGGTCTCGCTGGGGTGCATGCAATAGGTATTGAGCATGCCCGTAAGTTTGATTTCCAGCTTGTAGGTACCGTCCAGGAGGAACGTGTGGTAGAAGCAGTACTCATAGTTCGCAGCGGTGATGATTTGGGAAATGATGAGCTTGCGGTCGCGGGCGGAAATAACGGTACCGTCACGGTAGTCGGTATGCTTGTACAGAAGCCCGTTGTCTTCTTCATGGATACAGATGGCATTCTTCACGATAGCTGCCTCTCCCGTACCCACAGCCATAATGGCGTCCATGTAGTGGATGACGCCCTTGCAATCACAACCAAGCTTAAGGGAGTTGGTCATGAAGCCCGTACCATACTCGCCCACGTCGAAGGCGTGCTTGCGGTGGTGTGGAGGGTCAGGGTTTCCGTAGGGAACGACCATCTCGACCACGCTGATGCGGTTGAACAGGTTCCGCTCACGCCCTTCGTCGTCAATGCGGACGTCAGAAAGAACAATACCCTCGCGGTAGTTGAAGCCAACATGCATCTTCAGTCCCGCCCAGAACAGCTCGCTGCCATGAACTTGGAACGAGACACCCTGGGGCTGAGTGATATCGATGGGCTTGAGCTTGTTCTGGTAACCCTTGCCGATGAATTCGGGCAAATAGTTATGCTCCTCCAGAGGGACCTTGGTCCGCTGGCCATTCACGAGTCGGATATCGACAGCCAGGACTTCAGCCTTTTCGGTATCGACGACGACTGAGAAGTCAAGCGGGTGGGCGTACTGGTTATCATCAGGGGAATTGCGATAGTAAACGATTCCCTGCTGAAGACGGCGATCAGTGCCCCAGCGGTGATCGAATCCAATGGCCCACGCGTCAATGAAGACCTTCGACATATCGTAGATACCGATTTCGCGGCAAGCCTGGATGACGCGAGGATCCTGTCGGGTGACGGACTCGCAGATGTCGAGGTCCTCCAAGGTGAGGGTGGGGGCGGCGTCGAAGATATCCTTCCAGAGCTCGACCTTGGAGGTCTTCAGGTTGACGACGACCTCGGAGACCTGCGAAGTGCCCTTTTCGATGACGATGGCGAAGGCGCGGCGGTCCGGACGAGGACCGTTGCCGGACTTGAAGGCAGCGTACTCATTCTTCTTGGGTTCGCGCAGAGTCAGACAGTTGAACTTGAGGGCCTTGGTGCCAGCATGGATTTTGATGAGTTTAGCAGCGCGCTGAATCTCTTCAATCGATAGCTGATCTGTATGAAGACAACAATTAGCTCGGGAACGACGAACGAGTGTCTGACACCGTGGTTCATTGCTAGGAGACCTACCCAGAGGATGTGATGAAGACTGAGAGGATACGTCTGGAGCGGCGTCGTTGGGATCTTCCCGGAAGATCGTGTAGCCGGCTATCGAAGAGGTGTCTGCAAACATATTGGGGGCTGTCTGGGCTGAGGTACTCGGCCATACGGTGGTCTTTGCAATTCGACCTAAGGTCGATGATGGATAGTTGGTATAAGATGAGGTGAGGCCTGAAGGCTCGAAGCTGTCTAAGTGTAAGACAAAATGTTGGTGAGTATAGAAGGCAAACGACTTGTCTGTTTGAATTCTTGGGGAGAATAAAGAGAGTTCGTGAAAGATCGATCGCGGGCACCTTGTACTTATAGACAGGAAGTGACGCCGGCATATCGGGGGATAGGTAACAATCGTACAAGGGTTAGCCTCAGCAGCTGTCGAGATTATTCTGACATCAAACGTAAGATAAACTCGACTGGGCAATCTCAGCTTAGAATCACCGCTTGTTACACCGCGATCCAGTCGTCATTGGCTCTATTCCTCCATCAACCCTGGTCCCTCATCCGCCTCCCATCGGCCTCCACCCCTGCGACTCATGTACAACTTCCCCCACACAGGCACACCGAGTGACATTCGCACCGCGTCCGAGGACTTTCTGCCATGAAAAAGACTTTTAAAACGTATGCAATATTGACTTGTTTATGAGTGGAATAAGTTGAGAGCGTTTAGAAACCCGAATGCCCCCAAATGAGAGCGTATTGTCTTGACAGACTCGTGTTTCCTCATCGGAACCAACACCTCGAACACTCGGAACGGAAACCTGAGGTCGGCGCTGTCCGCCCCTCCCCGCTCCATTCTGCTGGTGGAGCGCGCCTCAGAAGAGATATCTAGTGCCTGCAGGCTTCGCGCTGCAGCGCCTCCGCGCAGCGACGCAGCGGCGCAGCGGCGCTCGGAGTCTAGAACCGGACCGGAGAGTCAACCGGCAGTGTTGCCGGCCGCTTTTCAGCCCAAAATGCGAATGCAATCAAGGGCGATACGACACGAGACAAGAGCGAAGTGATACAGGGCGGTCTCGTCGTGTAAGCTCATTGGCGGGTGCACCTGCTGCATTGGGAAAGAAAATCGACCATGCAGATCCCCTGAAGAAGCGGCTGATTCGGCAGGGTATTTATCTTAGTCTGACACGCTAACGGAACGGTGGGGGCCCCCGAGCCAAGCCCGCAGGCGACGTCCCCACCTTCATCGGAGCGGCATCGGGACGGGCGCCCGCCCCCTGCTGTCGAGAGGAACCGAGTTGCCAATGTCTTCTAGACATGGATGGAGTAGCTTGACTATTGGGATATTTGTTCAGTTGAGATCTTTCACATCTTCATGTTCAGCAATGATTACAAGATCTAGAACTTCATCACGTCCATGGTAGGCAATCGGTCAGATGAATTCAAGCAGAATTGGTACCACGGGTGAATTTGATTGAGTGAAGACTAAAATTAAAGAAGGATCGTGTATCTCTAAGATCCATCAGTTCTTACGAGGAACAGAAGAAGTCGCAACTTCGGCATTCTGCGCCTCAATGATCCGCACCTCGGCATCCGCAGTTTGCAGATACGTATACCGCCCCTTGACCACCCAGAAACCCAGTGTCACCACCATCATAACTCCGAACACGGCGATCGCGTAATTCATATCGGCCGGCGCTGGACTAGGCTCTGAAGGAAAGAAGAAGAAGACGGTAGTAATCGCGCAGTAGATGACCGAGATCCAGTTGATGACGGGGCCAAGCCGCCCCAGCCTGAACTCTCCAGGCGGGAGCTTATCGCGGCCGACGAGAAGAACGGTTATAATGGGCATCGCGTACGAGACCGTCAGGGCGATCGTACTGACACTCAGGATCGCCTCGAGCACCGTGGAGGCAAACGTATAGAGGACGCCGACGAGCCCGATGATGGCACCCTGTAGCCACAAGGCGCGTGCTGGTACCCTCCAGGCCTCGTTGACCTTGGAGAAATAGGGGCTCCATGGGATCCCGCCGTCTCTGGCGAAGCCCCAAGTCAGACGGGAAGCGGTCGTAACAATGCTGACAGCCTGACCCATGCCGTTGAAGATGAACAGAGACAGAAGCACTGTAGCCCCTTGAAGCCCGACAGCCTCATTCAAAAGGTCCATGAAGGGCAGACCGGTGACGGGATTCAAGACGGTATCAAGGTCTTGGATGCTGAATAGACAGCATACCATGAAAATGAACCCAGTAATAGCTCCAAGGACGACCGAGAGCCAGATAACGCGGGGAATGTTCTTGCGAGGTGCGGGGATTTCCTCGGCAAGATGGACAGCTGAGTCGAAGGCAGTGAGCCCATATGCAGCCTGGACGAGGCCGGTGAACCAGGTAACGCCGTCTCCCCAGCCAGTCTGGTTGATCCATTGTCCAAAAACGAACGAAGCAGGCTGAAAATGCAGATCCGGCTTCACGCCCACGGAAATTAGGAGCGCCAGACTGAAAACGAAAAAGAGCCCGATGAAGCAAATTCCAATGAAGTTGTTGAAGGCGGGTAGGATGGCATCTCTCCGGCAAGCGATGAGGTTGACGACCGTTACCACCAGAGTGACGGCGATATAAAGCAGGAAATTGATCCATCCGACACCAGCTCCGGCCCAGTCGTTGACGAAGAGGACCTTCATGCTCAGAATAAAGTTAGTCATGAAGGCAAGCTGCGAGGCGGACAGTGTCCACCATCCAAAGGTATTGATCCAGGCGCAGAGGTAGGACATGAACCGGCCCATCGGGCCAGGCGAGAGGCGGAAAATCCAGTACGCCTGTCCCAAGGCCGTCGGCATGCTGCTACAGAGCTCGCCCAGCGACACGGCGACGCATATGTTGCAGAAGGTGACGAGAACGAGGCCCCAGAGGATGGCGATGGGCCCGCCGCTCGTGAGACCGCTCGAGAGTCCCTGGGCAAAGGTCGACCAGGTGCCGAGGACGGACATGGCGAGGAAGAGCATGCTCATGGTGCTGAATTTCCGCGAGAGGGCCTGGTCGTGGCCGAGGTAGGCGAGGTCCTGCGCATCTTGGGCGGCCTGGTCTGTGGTGTGTAGGTGCTTCAGCGGCGGGTTCGATTCGGGGTCGTTATCCATAACTTCTTTCGATAGGGGGGATTTTCGGGGTGATTGGAAAACGTTTGTGGGATAACATTCGCAACTGTGTTCTGCAACGAGAGAGGTATGCTGGTTGATGATTCTGAGATGGGAGGGTGCGTGTTGGTGTTCAATAGTTTTTATATCAACTGCAAGGATGGGACGGGAACAAGGAATGGATGCGCAATGACCGATGTTCCCCCCGGGGCGTGGCATTCACTGATAAGCCGCTCAGTGTGGCAACGTATCAAGAAGCTGGTTCCAATTTCATTAAAAGCCGCATGTATTCTTCAGCTTTTGCTCGCTGGTGTCGTAGCTCCTAAAACTCGATGCGGTTTACTCAGGATGTATCGGAACTGTTGCTCATATTGTCAAGTCTCGTTCTGTCCCTGCTGATCATGTGTCGAGACGAGTCATTGGGCATCATCTCCCACACATCATGGTCACGGCCCGGTCGGCGGTCGGCGGGGTATGCTGTCTTTGCTCGTCGATACCTGCCTAAGATATTCATTCCTGCATTTCCGTTACTGCGTCGGTAGTCCTCCCGTCGTGAAAACTGCATCACAAGATGACGTTGGTACCCCGGATTTTGCAGATAGCATGGGCTGGATCTCATTACGTACGAGTTGGAAGAGTTGACAGTTTCAAATCGTGGGGTAGAACCGCGGATTTGGGAGAGCCAGTCGTGTCGAGTCAGTTACGTTATTAGCCCGGCCCGGACGTCGACTACAACAGGCAGTTCAGCCTAACCACACCAGAGCCAAGTGAGTTAGTTGGACGAACTGATAGTGATTTCCCCTTTGTACCCACATGGCAGCTCCGCTTTGCATGGGTGACCCGATAAGGCAGAAGAGCTGTAGTTTTCACGCTGAAATATTAATGGAAAACCATGATACAAGAATACGGATAGATCACTGGAATTAAGAGAGAATGAAACCGAAGCTGCTCGCATTGTATGTGTGATTGGACTGAAGCAGTCTTTCTGACACCGAATATTGATTTGACCCCTGATATTGAGCTTGTGGTTTGTAAGGAAGCATCATCTGTGAAGCTCAGGATCATTTTGCTCGCTGTACTCTGGATGTTCTGTCTTTGTTATCTTGCAAAAAGCCTTGGGCATATTGTGCCTCGAGGGTATTCACAGATCAAAACTACGTCTCCACCAGATCCTTTACCCAAACTCCTCTTTCGTATTCACGAAGCGGCCGGCTAGTTTTCCTGTGGCTATGCTCTACTTTACCGTCGTCGTCGTTACTTCTATCGTCGTCGCTTCTGTTATTGTCGCTTCTATCGTTATCGTCGTCTTCGTCGTCGTCGCTACTATTATCTGTAACAAGAGTAAGCAAGTACACAGGAAATATAGCCGCGCAGATACAGGAAAATTGGGCGGTCTCCACCAGAAAAGCTTGTATCAGCACTGTGGAAGCTCCTGAGAGCTGGATGGGACTCCTCACAGCTGCACTGTTGGTTCGCAGTTGGGGGTGGATAAGTCGTTTGCCGCGGGATGTTAGCCGGAAAGTGGGAAAAGTCGATCTCGTGCGGAGAGATTGGGGACATTGGACGCAACTCGAGTTTGGCCCAAATTCTTTCCCTTTTCAGCATCGCGCCGTCTGCTTGTCAAAGCGGTTGTGCGGCAGCAGAATCCTTGCCCACGTCGGCCGAGCTTCGGTGAGCTAGAGCTAGAACCCTGGAAGGTGGAGTCGTGAAGGACGGCAGGTTTCAAGGTTACAGTCTGGCCAAATTTCTTTCCTATTTCATCATGATAAACGCTAATTCACCGGGCACCACTAACCATCGAGAAGTACCTGCACCAAAATACGTTCTTCGCTCCGAGTACGATAGACCGAAATGTGTCTTGATACTCTATTTCAGAGCTTTCTGCAGGCGCCAAACTCATTACCCTCCGCGCCGGTGGGATAGATACCGGGCCGGGCTGCCCCTCCTCGTGGATGAGGTTGTGACATGCAATGTGTGACTTTGTGGGTGACCAACAGCGCCAATCTAGAGTCCAGGGAGCCGGCATTGAAAGCTGTGCATTGTGTTGTGAGCAGTATCAAAGTCAATTGCACGGTCCCGAGGCAGCTCGTTTATTTCTTGGGGACAGACTTACTCGGATCTCTTGTATCGCATCTACCACCACACACATTATGGCTTCCGTTAAGCTCACTGCCCCCAATGGGAGAACCTACCTCCAACCAACAGGACTGTTCATCAACAACCAATGGGTTGAGTCTTCTGACGGCGGAAAGATAGCCAGTATCAACCCTACGTAAGATGCTCTCAGCCACCAAGAAGCCCTTTCATCCTTTCGACTAACACATTCGGCACAGAAACGAGCGAGAAATCACATCCGTCCACGCCGCAACGAGCCAAGATGTCGATAGAGCCGTGCAAGCAGCGCGGAAAGCGCTCAACCACCCGAGCTGGCGAGACCTGCCCGCCTCAGATCGCGGCAAGCTCATGGCGCGCCTCGCCGATCTGATGGAGCAGCACCGCGAGACGCTGGCCACGATCGAGACGTGGGACAACGGCAAGCCGTACCTGGTCTCGCTCAACGAGGATCTCACCGAGGCCATCGAGACGCTGAGATACTACAGCGGCTTTGCCGACAAGGTGTTTGGGCAGGTGATTGAGACGACGCCCGAGAAGTTCGCCTACACTGTCCGCGAGCCTATTGGAGTTTGTGGCCAAATCATTCCGTAAGAACTCCTCTCTCCCCTTTCTGACCCTAAGATATTTCAAGGGATCATCCTAAAAGCAAATGGCTGATGACTATTCCCCACAGCTGGAACTACCCCCTCGCGATGGCCGCATGGAAGTTGGGCCCAGCCCTGGCCTGCGGCAACACGGTCGTCCTCAAGCCGGCAGAGCAGACCCCTCTCTCCATCTTGTACTTTGCCAACCTCGTGATCGAGGCAGGCTTCCCGCCGGGCGTGGTCAATATCGTAAATGGCCTCGGAGCCGTCGCAGGCGCAGCTCTCGCGTCCCATTTGGACGTCGACAAGATCGCATTCACCGGTTCTACCAACATAGCCAAGGAAATCATGAAGATGGCAAGCCACAACCTGAAGAACATTACGCTCGAGACGGGCGGAAAGAGCCCTCTCATCGTGTTTGATGACGCTGACTTGGACGTCGCCGTCCACTGGGCCCACGCCGGTATTATGTCCAACCAGGGTCAAATTTGCACCGCAACGTCGAGGATCTTGGTTCAGGACGCCGTGTACGACAAATTCCTGGCAGCGTTCAGAGAACAAGTGAAAAAGGTCTCCAGAGTCGGCGATCCCTTCGAAGAAAGCACTTTCCAAGGACCCCAAGTCACAAAGGCACAATTCGACAGGATCCTCTCCTACGTCGACATCGGCAAGCAAGAGGGTGCGAAGCTTGAGCTGGGAGGCCGGCCGTCCAAGCCTGATGGTAGCGGGTACTTCATCGAACCCACGGTATTCACCGGGGTATCACCTAATATGAGAGTCTTCAAAGAGGAGGTCTTCGGCCCGTTTGTCGTCATCTGCCGATTCAAGTCGGAGGATGATGCCATCGCTCTCGCCAACGATACGCAGTACGGCCTCGGAAGCGCCTTATTCACCACAGATCTGACCCGTGCCCATGCCGTGGCCAAGAGAATCGAGGCTGGCATGGTGTGGATCAATTCAAGCAACGACAGCGACTGGCGCATTCCGTTTGGTGGTGTGAAGCAAAGCGGAATCGGCAGGGAATTGGGCGAGGCCGGTCTTGCTGCCTATTCAAACATTAAAGCCATTCATGTAAACCTTACTAGACAGTCGAAGCTATAGACACTGAGGTAGTTTGCACCCGTAAGGAAATTACTACCTAAAGCCCCTCTGAAAGTGCTGTTACTGTCACGACCGTCCTGGTCTCCCATCCCTTCCCCTCGACGTCAACCACCACCCTCTTGCCCTCAACTCTCCCCTCCTTCACTCTCCCACTAAACACAACCCGCTCATCAACCTCAACCACCATCCCCTCCTCAAACGGCACACCAACAACCCCCTTGGTCCCCCTCTCCGCAAGAACAGCAATATTGAACCTTCCTCCGCCCTCATCAACCCACTCGACCCCAACCCCCTGCCCCTCAGGCGTCGGCACAACACCCCTCGCCCACCTCAACCCAGCCCTCACCGGCATCACACTCCACGTCTTGAACCCGGGACTCGTCGGTCTCACCCCGAGCACATACGAGCTCATCAGCGGCACGATCCCCGTGCTCCACCCGTGCGCCATGCTCGTGTACCCGTCCTCATACGGCCTGCCGCCCGGCCCGATGCCCTCCCAGAACGTCACCCCGGGGTCCTGCCCGCCCATCCACCCGTACAGCCGCTTCATCTCCTCCACCGCGCCCTCCGCCGTGCCGTCCCCGTCGTCGACCTTCAGCCGCGCCGCGAGCTCAAAGTAGGAGACGAACGCGTACACCCGCTGGCTGAACCCCTGGCCCACGGCGTCCGAGTCGTAGAACGCGTTGCCGTACGCCCGCGACGCCGCGCTGGCGTAGTACGCCAGCACGCCCTTGGCCTTGTCCCCGGACACGACGTCGGCGAGGATGGCGATGCTGTTGCCGTCCTGCGCGTGCGCGGCCACGTACGAGTCCGAGTCCGCCCCCGTCGTGCCGTCGTAGAATGCGCCGACGCTCTGGTCAAAGTTCCTCTGGGCCAGCGCTTTGGCAACGTCGTCCCCGCGCGAGTTCCACCTCTCTTGGTCCGCCGTCTTCCCAAGCTGCGCCGCCATCTCCGCCGCCCGCCGCAGGGCAAGCACGTACAGAGCATTGTAATACGTTACCGGCCCCTGCCTTGGGAGGAAAGCGTAGTCGCCGTACCCGCCCGTCCCGTTCAGCCCTTTCGTGACCAGACCCGTCTCCGGGTTCGTAATGGAGGGATACCACTGGTCCATCACAGCCAGCAGATTCTGGTAGTACGTCTCGAGATAGCCCATATCGCCGGTGTACCACACATAGTCGTGGCTGCAGACAACCCACCAAAGGGGGTAATCAAACAGCGGAAGCGTGTAATTGTTTCTGCAAACCGTCAGCAAACCCTCTCCTCCACGTCAAACACAACCCCCAAACTCACATGCTCGCCGGCGGAATCCACCCATCCGCCCTCTGCCGCCTCGCCAGATCCGCCAACACATTCCCGCTCGCCTCCGCCACCAGGCCCCCGTGCGACAGAAACGCAGTCAGCGCCGCCACAGCCAGGTCCCCAACATACGGGTCCCGGTCCCGCTTCGGCGCGTCGTGGATCACCAGCCGGCCCTCCAGGAACTCGCTGTCCGCGTCCCGCGGCTCAATGTCCTCCGCCCGGAACGTGTCGATGCACAGGTCGTTCGTGTACACCCCGTCGAACCACCACCGTGTCAGCTCGCGGTCGCTGCACTCGAACCACCCCCGGAACGTCTCCGGCGTCCCGTGGAACGCCGACAGCGCCAGGCTCACCGACGCGATCTTCACCTGCCCGCGCGGCGCCGTGTACGGCGCGTCCGACGGCAGCGCGTCCAGGTAGATCCGCAGGTACCGGAACCCGTGCAGCCCGTCCACGCAGACCTTGCCCTTGCCGCCGCCGTCGCCCGGGTACTGGCACCCGTGCTGCGCGGTCCAGACGTACGGCTCGCTGCGGACTGCAATCTGCTCGCTGCCGGGCGTGATCGTGTCCCCGTTATACGACCGCGAGAAGTCGCTCACGTTGCTGAGGAACTGCAGTGTCTCGGAGAACGCCAGCCGGATCCCGGGCCTTGCGGCGTCACCCGCCCCGTCCGGCGTTTCAGACCCGGCAAAGGAGATGGAGACGATGCCGACGGTGTTCTGTCCAAAGTCCACCGTCACGGACGGAATCTCATCAGACTCGGAGAGCCGGGTGAGGATCGTCGGCCCGCCTTCGCCGGTGACCAGCCCCGAGGGGTTCGCGACGTCCCCGCGCGTGAGATCTGGCAGAACCCGCGCCGGGAAGATCGTCTTGGACTTACTGGCGCGGACGTACCGGTACCAGCTGGGATCGTGGGAGGCGGGGTCCCTCCAGTCCGGGGAGATGAGGCTCCATTGGCCAGTGATGAAGGCGAGGATGTTCGTGAGGAGGCTGGCCATTGGATCTCACTGACGCAGGTCCAAGAGTATCGTCGTTGGTCAGAATCAGGCACTAAAATTAAGGTACTCAGATCAGTACACAGACTCACTTACCGGTGGATGGGCGGTATTTAAAGGCGACGGAGGGGAGAGGAGAGGGAAACGGCAAGGGCGGGAATGAGGGGTCCCGGCTTCCCCAGATCGGACGATTTGCGCGCCGGCAGTTGGGCGGAGGCTAACTCCACCAACCCGGCATCCCGCAGATCACCTGCGGATATTGCTGTCGGGTTCCACCACACGCAACTGCATGTTTTACTCGGAATGGAACTCGACATGCGTCTGGTGATTCATCTCCAACAATAAGTTGTGCCGATCAGCAGCGAAAGTCACATGAAGCGGTTCAGCACAGCATGCAAGTCATCGGATCTGCAGATGGAACCAAGTGGTATTAGACGGCGTTGCGCCTAATCTGTCTCTCGGAGCCCACACCAGCGGGCTGAAGACACTTATGCAAAGCTGATGCTTATGTCGCGACGCTGTGGAAGCGAAGCGTTTCTAAACAAAAGAGAATAAAAAAGAACGAGGTAGGAACAAACCGTGCAGACTGGTATGTCCACGCATGTCGAAAAAAAGAAAAAACAGAAAACTGCAAATCCGCGCACAAGTATCCATGGTGCTAAGGTTCATATCAGCGACCACGTTTTTCAATGTCGTCCATCAATCCGTAAACCCTCCATCCGTTTCGTTCCAGGACGCCAACAAAGTCAAGAAAGGTACTGTACACATTTCGCTGTCCCCAAAAACAAAGTTGATGTTCGTAAAGGGAGGCACGCCTTAGACCGTGCCTCGAAGTCTTTGCTTGCGTGCTAGCCAGTCGCCAAGCATGTTGTCAAGTTGCTGGGCCTGGTTAGTCGTGACGCATCACCAAAAATGGATAGATGCACTTACTGTAGTGATTTCTGCCAACTTGGCGTTCTGTTCGCGGAACAAGCTTCCTGCGACGGGATGATCCGGTCCTGCGGGAGCAACATCGCTCTTGTCGTACACAACGACCAGCATGTCACGGATGTCTGAGCTGGAGTCGAAGAATGCTCGGAGCTTCGCGTCGTTCCAGCTACTGCCCGTGGTGCTCCCTCCTGTTGAGGTTGAGCTGGCAGTCATCGAATCCTGAGCGCGATGTCTGCCCACCTCATCGGCATCGATGAGCTCTGGCGATGGCGATGAGGAGTGGCCATCCTGACTGGAGGTGTCGACCATGAGCGCAGGCGGGTTGCTCGTCGTAACTGGAGAGACTTGAACCGGCGACTCGGAGAGGCGATCCTTCTCCCGATCCGCAGCGGTGGGCTGGGGTTGGGGCATAGGCTGCGAAGGAGTGATTGTCCTGTCGGTCTGGGCGCTTTGACCGCTCATGTAGCTATCGGGGAAAGCACCTGGCACCGGGCGGACCAGCTTCTCGTCCTTCGGCTCCTCCTCAACTGGTTGTTGCACAGAGGGACCACTGGGGTCAATCTCTTCGCCAGATGAGTCGAAATCGTCGAGTTCCACACGCGACTTAGCCTTCGTAACCTTTTGGGGTTTCGGCTCCTTGGGCTCGCTGCTTCTCGAAGGCATGATCTTGGACAAGGACGACTTTTGCGAGTGCTTGGTCTCGGCCTTCTTCGGTTCGGCGTCGGCATCGGAAGAATCGTCCTCGACGATACGCATAGAGGCTGGCGGCACATTCGACACGTTGTTGGGTCGGCCTTCAGAAGAGATGAACTCGCTAAGTTCACGGGTAGCAGACTTTTGTGGCGTTGTTGCCCCCTTCCTCGACAGTGATGGCTCCACCCTAGGCTGTTGCTTCGTGAGCTTGCTTGCTGTCCGTTCGGGCCCGCCTGAAGATCCGCCGCTTGTTCTCGGCGACGACGGCTGCTCCTCAGACTCCCGGTCTTGTGATTCGGTAACAATATCCATCGACCTCTTGCCAAAGGACTCGTCGTCATCGTCCACAACCTTCTTCTTGTCCTTACGCGAGAAGAAGCTCCGGATGGCGCTGGGCTTCTTGTCCTTCTCCTTCTTATCCTTATCCTTCTTCTTCTTGTCATCCTTCTTGTCGGGTTGCAGCTCCTTGTCCAACTTGTCCAGACTGGGTCGTTGCTTAACACTTTCCGTCGTCGAGGGTCGTGAGCTGTTGTCATCGCGAAGCAAGTTAGGCGTAAGCGTGATCTTCTTGGTCTCGACCGTTTCGTCCTTAAAGAAAGAGTCGGTGTTCCTGACAGTGCCGTTCCTCGATCGACTCGGGCCCTCTGGCTTCTCAAATATCTCTCCGCTGTCACGCTTCCCGTCGTCTTCTGCAACCTCCTCTTTCTTGGCCGGCTCCGCAACCTTGACTTCCTTGATCGTCCTGGGCTTCAGTGGCTCGACCTTCGCCGTCTCATCTTCCGCCTCCTCAGTTGACTGCTGGGTGGCAGCCTGTTGCTGCTGTTGCTGTTGCTGCTGTCCCTGCTGCTGAGAGAACATCTCCTCCATATCCTCTTCATCCGAAGAATAGTCAATGTCCGAGTAGTCGACAAACGTCGGTGGTGCAAACGCGACGGTCTTCTTCTTCTTCCTCAGAGCCGTCTTGAACGTGCTCTTGGACTTCTCTCCAGCCTGGTCTCCAAGCATTGTAGCGGAAAGCTGATCTAAGTCAGATAGGTTCATCTCTTCCTGGGAGGGAGCGACTACGTCAATATTCCTGTGCTTGTTCAAGCGCGCCAGTCTCTCGGTTGGCGTCTCAATATGCTCTGCCGGGAGATAACCTAGACCTTTGTTAGAAATGCTGACGCAAGGGACGCGGGGGTCGTACCGATGCTGCTGTCCTTCACCACTCGCACCAGCCACCAATAGCTGTTGCTGTCATCTAGTAGCACCATGGTATCTCCCTTCGTGGCATTCGCTTGGCCTTCGACGGTCGCGACAAAGGTGTGGAGGGCGTAGACAAATTCGAAATCGATGTCCTCTGCTTCGTGTAAGCACTCGTTGCCCCAGCCACCAGCAATGAACCTAGAGTCATCAGAGAAGGAAAATTCGTCATCATCATCATCTTCGATCGAGGGTTCGTAGGGTATCATGAGCGAAAAATCGCTGTCGTGTTCGTCGTGTTCGTCGTCAAGGTTTGCTTCGGCCGCCTCGTCCCATTCTGCCCGCTCCATCTCAGCGCGACGCTGCGCGAAATCCTCGGAGCTAGATCCGCGGAGTCGAAGTGGACGAACCACTATCGGCCCATGCTGTGCTACACTCTCCAGTCCAAACTTATCCTCAAACTTGTCGCTCCGCTCCTCCACCCAATCTTTTCCGTAAAAGAGACTACCGCCAGCATCGTCGCATAACTCCTCGTAAAGCTCGTCGAAGAACTGATCGTATCGATCGTCGTCGTCGGTATATCGGTCCTATTCGTTATACTCACCGCGAAGATGATGATGACTGGTTGCTGACGCAGAAGCCTTGCTGTGCTGCCAGGAGTGTTGTGTAGGTGGATATTCAGGAGTTTCGGTGTAAGGAGAAGAGGACATGGCCTCGCTGAAAGCAGGGGAGACAGGAGAAGCGCGATCTCTCATGGCTTGCAGAGAATCGACTCTCCGTGGCCAGGAATGTGGAATTGTAATCGAATTGCACCCACCATCTTCAATCGAAGGCGAACTAGAGATCTTGTCCATCATGTCGTCGTCCAAGCTCTCGTCCGTGTCGTCCATGTCTCCGTCGTCGGAGTTGCCCGATGTGCCTCCATTTTGCGCGATGGCCAGCGCATCTTGGTGTTTCTTGCTTGCATCGTCCATCGCGCCGCCGTTGAGCCGTTTGGAGACCTCGTCCGCGAGATCGTCTGAATCCGATACGTCGTCGTCGTCGCCGTCTGTGAAGGAGAGTCTCGGGCTGCGCGCTTGTATTTCGGCGGATTCTTGGGCGATCTCTTGGAGAGTCGCAGCCTGATGCGGACCAAGCGAGCCGTGTGGGCCTCGGGGATGATCTTTTGCTGAGGGTGCGTCGTGATCTTGGAGGTCGATCGTGTCTAATTTTGCGACAAAAGAGGCAAGAGGTCAGCGTGACATGCCAGCAACGGAGCAGGCAATTAGGGGTTGTTTTTTTTCCTGGTCAGAGGGGGGGGGGGGGAAGGAATTCTGTGAGATTGATCGGCCGCGGTTCCAGCCGTTAGACCAAGACGGGTTCAGGCTAAGCTCAGACACAGAGAAGCCCAGGGCCAATTGGGAAAGGGGAAGAAGTTTGTGTTTTGGGGGGAGAATAGTGTGATGCGCCAGGAGGAATGGGAGTAGGCGCGGGTGTTTTGGGTCGCATAAACTTACCAGCGCGAATAATGTGAGGTCTTGTCATGTTGGATTAAGGTCGTGGGCCAGCAGAGGAGCCAGCCGAGAGGGTCGGAGATGTTCGAATTGTGGCTGTTGTGACGAGATGTCTCCTGAGCGTCAGGGACTTGGGGGTTCGTGTCGTAGTATTGGTGGTACAGAGAATATTCGTGTCGTGCAGGCGTGCGTCGTCACAGTTTCCTCTGGATTATCCGTATTTTTCTCAGCGCTTGGCCGCCAACCCCCTTGGGCCCGTCAGAATGGCAGAATGAGACCCTGGTAGACGACGTAGGGGCGGTACGGATAGTACTACTATCATGGAGCGAGGGTGAGGAAAAGCCGGGGCGTTGGACAGAATGCCAAGACACGGGCGAGGGTGGTCTGGAGACGGAGACGGAGAGGGAGACGCAGCAGCGACCAACGATGGGAGAGAATGTCGCTGCGCTGAACTGGAGACGACCAGAGGCTTGGAGCTGGCTGTTTGGTGCTTGGTGGGCGTCGACGGGGGGTGAAATTGCGACTCCGCTGTTTCGTCGGCTGAAAAAAAGGGCGGCCAGGTTCTGGTTCTAGCGGCGCGAGATTGTCGTCGGGGCGGCCAGGGTGTGTCGTCCCGGGTGGGTGGTGGTTGATTAGGCCGGGCGTCGGCGTTGCGATTGAAGAGACTCGGGGAGGGATGTCGCTTGTCTGGATAAATTGGGTACGGATTCGATCAATTGCGCGAGGTGTTTGTTGTCAAGTACAGGATCCGTAATCAGGCGAGGGAAAACGCAGATGCGCGGAGGAGTAGCAGATGCAGTTGTTGGTGGCCGTGTGTCGCGTGGTGCGTCGGTTGCAGCCAGACCGTTGTCAGGTCAGTCCAGGACGGCGATGCTTGGTGTCGACAGAGGAGGGGGTTGGTTTGAATGGCTCGCCAGGCTGGGCTGGTAAAGAGCCGGGCTATGAATAGAACAGGGAACGGCGCACTGGTGAAGGAGGCGCTGAGGCGAGGTGAGGCGAGCCCGGCGAGTAAGGCGAAGAAGGTTGGGTATCCGTAGCGTACGGTGCGGTACGGTAACGGTGGCAGAGAAGAAAAGTAGCGGGATGAAGTTGGTAAAGAGCGACGAACAAGGGCGGGGGAGAGTGGTTGGGATCGTCAATTGCGACAGAAAATTATGAGGCTCTCATCAAGGATGGCCCAAGAGTTGGTCCGGGTAAGGTATTGGCGAAAAAATGAGAAGGAGGAAGGAAACGGAAGGACAGGCGAGAGGTAGACGTGGAGGCGGGTTTGGAGTGAGGTAGTTGTTTGTAGGAGGGATCTGCCCAAAAAGTTGTGTGTTTGTGCGCCTGGTGAATAATATGACGAAGGCGGCACGAAGGAGGAAAAAAAAAATTTGGCCAGGACCCCTTTGCTATGCTCCCGATGTCAAGACGAACAAAAAATCCAATCTACCTAATAATGTGAAAGAAAGAGCTACTGCAGGAGACGGGAGAGATTGGACCAAGGTTCGGATACAACAGCCGTAGGTGGTCAGAAGCAGCGTCAGGTATCCTCCGTACTCAACTCTCAGTCATTACCTAGGCAAGGAAACGTGCTTGCTTTTTCCTTGGTCGTAGTTGCAGAAGCAGATGCAGTTATTGCAGCAGGAGTACGAAGGTGCAGACGCTGTGCATACCCAATTTCAGGCACACATGCAGCCCCCAAAATGCTGTGTCGTGTGGTGTGTGTGGTGTTGTTTGGCATGTCACTTTTCAGGGGAATGATGCGTCAGCCCAACTGCGTGTCTCTCTCGCCTTTTCCAGCACTGAGCATCTCATCCCGGACAGAGTATTCGTAACTGCATCTCTCGTTCTTGTTTCTGCCTTCCTCATCGTCTTCTCCTTGGCTCTCAGGCTCACTCGCTCGCTCGCTCGCTCTCGGCCCAAGCCCAGCGAAGTGGATGATGATCAAATTGGTCTTTGGAGATTCCCTGCACGATGTTTGGCCAGGGGGGATGGACTTGAAACAACTGGGCTTCGACAAGGGGCCTGCCGGCTTTTTCTGCTGATGTCCAGTGTCCAGTTACCAGTTACATACCAATATCATACCGCAGTTCCTCAGCATGTGCAGTTTGGGCCCTCAGCCAGTCATTTCGCAGGATACCATAGTCTTCTAGCCAGATGCTACTCTATGAGGTATCATGACTTGGACAAGCATTCAGGAGCTGTCTCCGAGCCCCTCCCCATCGTACCCTCTCCTTTTTTTTTTTTTCTTCTTCTTCTTTTCTTCTGGTGCCCCTCCTGTCCCCCCTTCTCCTAGATGTTGCGCTGCCCGTCCGCAATGTCTTAATGTAGCACCGTTATCGGGGTCCGGGTCTTTAGTCATATTCCCTGGCCTGCGTCATACCTCCTAATGTTAAAAAGAAGGGGGCCTGTTGAGTTCTGGCCTTTGGTTCCTTGGTTGGGTTGGTTGGGAGGGGCATTAAGCTCTCGGGCCCGGCCCTGTCCACTTGGAAAAACGGCTTCTTGCATTGGCCAGCCTGGGCTTTCACTACCTGAAGCATTTTGTGAAGAATTCTTTTGTGAATTTTTATATAACTAAAGGGAATATAAGAACCCTTTTTTCCTCTACCCTAACCTAGGCTAGTCTCTTTAACTACTATATCCTTAAATAAGGGTAATAATAGTAATCAGTTCTTAGAACTATTCGCTATATTTCTTATTAAATATCCTATTAATCTCCTTTATATTATTCTTATTTTTCAAGTTTTTAGTAATTTCTTTAAATCTCTATTTAACTTAATAAAGAACTTAGTTCTAAGGGTTTTTTAAGAACTTAATATATATTATGAAGAAGTATAGAGATACTATATTATTATTCTTAGCTGTAAAGATATAACTAAGCTATTATTAAATATATAGTAAATTAGTTTTTTTTAGATATTTAATATTACTAGTAGTAAAAGCTATATTAATTAAGTAAGAGGTATATATAAGATTTATTTTAGAAGGTTTTAAATTTAAGCTATAGTATAATAAGGAGCTACTTCTATTTAGCTAAGTAGTTTAAAAATTCTTTTTATATACCCTATAGGCTAGTTATAGAGGTTACGCTATAACCCTCTATATATTTCCCTATTAGAGTTACATAGTAGTTAATAAGGTGTGCCTCTAGGCGGCAAACTGCGAAGAAGAAAAGTTAGAAGGGAAGAAAGATTCACTACCTGAAGATGGAAAAGCTCCCGTCCTTCGTTAGAGGAGTGTTATAACGGGATACTTCCCATCTCGCAAAGGGCCGTGTGTGTTGACGAGTATCCCCCTATTCCGGTGACTAAACATCTCCCGCCCACCTTCGTCGCAACTTCCGTCCTCCCACTTCCGCACACGCATAGCCCATCATATATTATCATCCGGATTCATCTAAACAATTCATATGCATGACGGAGACATCACGATCCTCCGTCATGCCACCCATCGCCATTCTCCCACTGGACTGGCTCCGGGGACCAATGCCGGCCCCCACTGGAACTCTCAATACTGGAGACCAAATGGACACCTGCAAACCTGCAATGGGAAAACCTCCTCTGGAACACACGGATCGAGTATCGACCCTGACGCAGATCCTCTGCCACGGCCTCATCCCGTCGACGTTTGCGGTCATCGAGATGTCTCCTCGGTTGCCTCCTCCCACGTTTGAACCCTTTGCTTCTTCTTTTTCGCATGGAGAATAGACCCTTCCGTGTGTTTGTGATGTGCTTCGACAACACAACACCAACGCAGCCACCCCCAGCAACGATCAAGTTGCGCCATCACCAATGTGTCCAGACCTCGCGTCAGAGCGGCTGGCCCGTTACGTCTGGGCTCAAGCCAAAACGCTCCAGCTCCCAGCTCTCCCCAGGTGCAAGCTCCCCAAGCTTCTGACTCCTTGCCCCACCACAAGCTGCAAACGACGCCGTCGCTTCCAGCAACAACAAGCCCGACTTGATGGCGTCGATGGCGCTTACCATGGCTTCCTCATCCTATCAGCTCGCGTATCCCCCCTTCTCCTGCCAAGCAAAACAATCGTCGGGATGATTTCCCTGACGGAAAAGAATCCTCGGTAATGACCACAACGTGCCATCCTCTTTCGCAGGAACCCATTCCAGAATCACACCCGCATTCCACGCAATGCTGTTTTCAGATTTTGTTCCCAGACCGTGTCGTTGCCTCTCAACCGCACACAAAGACTTCAAAACGTCATTTGGCGGCCGCGCGGCTAAACCCAGTCAGCTTACTACGATTACTACGACCGAGTGGCCAAACAGACTTCTGCCCCCAACTCCAGGAGGCGCTGTGCTTGAACTGCTGATGACCCCACGCAGGGACATGTCCTTGCCATCGCCCGGAAGCTTCCTATGGCAGGGAGCGCGAAGGAAAATCAGGGAGAGAAGAAAAAAGAAAAAAAAAAAAAAAAAAAAAAAAAAGGCTCAAGCCCAAAGCTCCCAAATGTTGTTTTTTTCTCGATTCGCAGGCGAAAGTCAATTGCCCTACCGCGGCAGCGGACCCCAAACCTTCCCCAAGAGCCTCATCATCTGAAACCCAGCTCTCTCGGGACCGAGGACCCGGAAATCGCAACTCTCTCACGCTCGTTCCCCTTCTCCCCAAACTTCCAAACCCCCACGGCCCCCGTGCAGCAAGGTAAAAACATTGGAGGGCAAGAGGCAATCGGCCATCTGATACTCGGTCTTTGTAGATGCGATGATCGAGGCCGCCATGATTCATCGAAAATGCAGATAATCCGCCCGCACAACCGAGCTGTGTCCAGCTTTGAGGGTCATCACGATCTGAGAGAGGCTCAAGACAGCTTTTCCATCTTCGGATGCTCGAGACAGATCATCCGAAAGGGCTGTTGCGGGTGTTTTTGATGCCCTTGCGGGAGTGCCAAGTTCGCGATAAGACTCGACTCATTTATGCATGTGTTGTCTTACCGGGGGTGGTCAGTCAGCACGTTTGGGGGTAGGGTTCTGGTTCTGCCTCTTAGGGCGCAGGAATGGTGTCATGTTTCTCCCTGGGACCTGTCTCTCGGTGCCGAGACAGCTCCTTGCAGCCTTGCGGCGAATTGCCTGTATTGTAGCAGGGAGAAAAAACCCTACTTCGAAATTGTCGGTCCCGTAACATGCGATTTATTGTTGAAGAGCAAACGTGTTTAACTCCATGCGAGCTGCCCATGGACCTGTCATGATGCTGGATGGAATGATAAGATAGCGCTACAGGCGGTTCTTCGAGGCTTGAGAACGATGTCAAACCGGTCTTAAACACGTACGGTTCAAAGCAGAAGCGCAACTCCCTGGCCTGGAGAACGAGAAGCATTTGATATGACAGCTTGAGCCTTGCCACAGATTCGCTCTTGAACCCTTCAATGATCTCCAGGTATTTGAAGTAATGACGAGCAACTGAGACCAACATCATGATGGCGTTCAAGAGAAGAAAATGACAAAGCCGAGCCTTGAAGATGCACTTCACGATGAACCATCCGGATAGTCTGGACGAACCGCCCCGTCCCAAGTCATCGTCATATTCCCAGGTCTCAATTATAGACTGACGACATATTGTGACGACGAACTTGCCCCAGACATAACTTGTTCCGTAAACTCCTGCGCATATCAAACAGTGACGGAAACCACCGTGTCGAGAGATACATCCCCATCCATCACCCCAAACATCTCAGCTTATTGTTCTTCTGCATCCTGTTGTCATAGAAGACGTCGCTCAAACGACTCTGCAGCATCTCCTGCGCCGCAGGCTTCATTCCCGCATTTCTGTGACACACGTCTTGCGACGACGTAAGTGATGTTGCCGAACATCAGTCCGACCTGCATACATCCTGCAATGTTCGGATGCCGATGCCGCGAGCCAAGAGCGATCTTCAGATCAAGGGTCCTCGGGAGGACCTATCTTGGCGCGGTGCAGATGGAGAAGCATTTGGCTCTCACAAGACCAGAATTTGGGCCTGTGTTGAGTCTCAATTAAGACAGAGTCCTGGATTTGGCCTCTACACTCGGTTTTATCATCAATTTTCGCATAGACTTTTGCTATTTGCGCGGATAGTAATGATGGTATATTGGTATAAAAAAGTGTGAAGATGACAATAATGATGAGAATAACAACGAAAATAATAGTAAGCAGAAGAGTAGTAACGACGACAACAACGGTGACGACGGTGACGACGACGACGAAGATAACGACGATGATAAAGGTAATCATGTTTAGCTGAGCTTTTGGTAATCCTGGTGGTATCGAGTGCAAAGCGACTTGATTTCAGTTCCTCTTTCTGCTGCTGGTATGTATCCATCTTGATGCTTGAACCAACCTTCTCCGGTCTGAACAACATACTCGACGTGACGTCTCCTTTATCGAAGATTCCGCTATAGACAGAGAGTGATGATTAAGATTCAAGCTCCAGACTTTGGATCGCTCCAGGTGAGCTAGGCTATCTCGAGAACCGAATGTGATATTCAAGACCATCGATCAGATGTCGACCTTGTACTTAGTCCAGCTCATGGTACGCTCCTCGCTGCATTGATTACCCTCCTGATAATGTCAGTTTTGCCATTCACTGGGAAATAGAAATCAACGCCAGCTAGACAGAGTCAAAACGGAGTTAAAATTGCAACGCAATCGTTTACATTACTCTTTGATTCACTTTCCAACTCTACGAACTCTTGCTTGCCTTCCTCAGAGCCTTTGCAAACTGCTCGACAAAATCGAAGCAGTCCACAAAGTTATTATACAAAGGCGCCGGTGCAACCCGCACGACATTCGGCTTCCTCTCGTCAATGATGACCCCCTCTTCCTCGAAGTACTCCATCACCCCGTCCAGCAGTCCATCCGCAAGCATCAGACTCAGCTGCGCACCCCTCGCCTCGGGCTCCCGCGGGGTGATGATCCTGAACAACGCCTGCACATCCTCCGGCAGCCCATCGAGCAAGCCCTCCAGATATGCCGTCAGCCGCAGCGACTTCTCCCTCAGCGGCACTACCCCGCCGGCCAGCTCAAACACCTCGAGCGACGCGCAGAGGCTGGTGATATCCAGCACGCTGGGGTTGCTCAGCTGAAACCCCGCCGCGCCGGGCGCCGGGTGGAACTTGGTCGCCATGACGAAGCGCGACGACTTGTCGTTGCCCCACCACCCGGCGAAGCGGTTCGTGTACCCCGACGCGGCGTCCGGGTCCGAGACGGCCGTCGTCACGCGGGAGTGGCGCTCGTGGACGAAGGCGCCGCCGATGCAGCCCGGCCCGCCGTTGAGGTACTTGTACGTGCACCACGCCGCGGCGTCGACGTCCCAGTCGTGCAGCCGCAGGGGCGCGTTGCCGACGGTGTGGGCGAGGTCCCAGATGACGAAGACGGAGTGCTTGCGCGCGAAGGCCGTGATGGTCGGGATGTCGAGGAGCTGGCCGGTGTAGTACTGGATGCCCGGCAGGAGGAGCAGGGCGGTCTCGGAGGCGTGCTCCGCGATTACAGAGAGGATGTGCTCGGTGCTGAGCGTGCTGTCCTTTGCGGCGTCCTTGGGCTCGATGCAGACCATGGAGGTTTCCGGGGAGAGGCCGTGGTGTCTGATCTGCGTCTCGACGACGAACTGTCTCTGTTTGTTAGGAATGGAACTTGCTCATAGCGACAGGATCTTACGTGATCGCTGGGAAAAGCCTTGCTCTCCAGGATGATCTTGTGCCGGCCGTCCTTTTGAGGCTTGTAAAAGGCCGACATCAGCAGGTGGAGGTTGGCCGTGAGCGTCTGCATTACAGCGACCTCAGAAGGGTCGGCGCCGACGATGGGAGCCATCATCTTGGATGCCTTGGCGTCAACGTCGAGCCATGTCGGAAGGGGCGAGTCGTCCAACGGCTTGAAATGGCCCTGGACGCCCTGTGTCGCCCATGTTGCGAGGTACTGCTGTATCCTCTCAGACGTGCGCTTGGGTTGCAGACCGAGAGAGTTGCCGCAGAGGTAGGTGCATTTCTGCTGCTTCTGCTCGGAGCCCTCATCTACAGGAGACAGGATGTTAGCCTCATTGTTGGTAATTTATGAAGCTGGGAGAGTGAGGGTGGAGAGTGTCGTCTGATTTGGGTTGGGAGAGACCTTTCTTTGCCAGGGTCTTGCTGGTGACCTCTTGCTTGGTCGGGATGACAAACTCGTCCCGCGTGTGCCGCAGGGCGTCCTTCTGATCCAGAGATTCTGCGTATGCTCTGCTGGAGGTATCCATTTTCGGAGTGACACTAATTTGTACCGGCCACTGACTAACAGCTTCCTGGCTTGGTGTTGAGTAAGTGTGAGGAGGCGGGGTGCGTGAACTCAGAAGCAGAGGGGTGAAGCCGCAAAATGCGAGTTGAGTTGACGAAAAAGTTGGGTGAGGCAGAAGGAATGTGTCCTAGTTTGTATGAAGATCGCGAATCGCAAGAAAACGAAGCCTGATCTCCAGCTCAGGCACGTAATTTCAATCTTTAGTTCTGGTGTTGAGTTGGATTTGAGGAGTGAAGTCATGATGCGCCAGAGAACCCCGAAAAGAATGAATATTCGCGCGCCGGGGCGCCGCACAGTCCAATGAGAGGTTGCGCTGTAGCTGCTGCGGGGCTCTCAGCAACACAACCTACCTACCTACCTAACACTGTGAAGCAGTGAGGTACCTTATGAGATGAGACATCAAGCTTGCTCGATCAAAGTATTTTTGAACACTGAAGGTTTGTAATTACCAAAAACAAATAGCTCTGAATTTCGAGGTGCTAACTTATTCCAATATCACAATGTACTCAACTTCAGATAGCTTCGTCCTTTATAAAGCAGAAAACAAAGTTCCATAAATAACACAGAGTAATGAACTCGTCTCACGCGAGTTGATATCAAGTTAAATCTTAGTAACTAGTCCTTTTTCAATAAAATATTATATTACTAAAAGAAAGAAGGTATTATCGATAGAATAATCTGTACAGAGTGGGCTATGAAACTTCCTCAACGTAATCGATAGATAGTTGAGTATTCGGCGACCACCCATCAGTAATAGCTCATCCTGCTCTTTGAAGAGCTCCTGGTCAACTCATTTCAAAACACTTGGGAAATATTAGTTGGTAACGCTCTACTTAGTTGACAGCCTTCCACTCCTCCTCAACAGCATTGGCCAAGGCCAATAACTGCTGCGTATCAGCCCAGGTATCACCGCAAGGCTTAAAGTCCGCAGCGCTCACACCCTGACGCTGTCTTGCTGCCATGTTTTGCGCATCATGATGTGCCTGCGCAGCCGCCGCCGACCCGTGAGTCAAGTGTCCATACCCAACAGTCGCGTTGCCGAAGCGCTGGCCGTAGTCCGTCGCCGCGGCGGCCGACACGGACCCGCCGACACCCATGATGACAGCGTTCGTGTTCGCGTTGAGCTGCTGCATGAGATTGAGCGCGGCGGTCTGGCCCTGAAGATTGACCGCGTCAAGCATCTGCTGCTGACGAACGGTCTGCTCCTGGCAGAGCTTGTCAATCGCCCTCTTGCGCTCGGAGACATCCTTGCGCCTGTAGAAGTAATGCGCAAAGTCTACGAAGGTGCCCTTCTTCAGCGACGCGGCAAGCTCGTCCCGCAGACGTCGGGACGTTCCGAGGTTGCACATCAGCCCGTCCGGGAAGATCTCGTACGCCCGCGCCGTCTTGTCGTGGGACAGGTCGTACTCGAGCGCTGTGCCCTTGACCACGTCGTCGTGGCACTCCTCGCACATGTTGAGGCTAATATGTTGCTCGTTGTCGCCAATGAGATAGAAGGCGTTGCCGAACCACTTGCGGCCGCTGCCCGACTTGAATGCCCGCTCGGAGCCGCCGCACGGGGGCGGCCACGAAGCTACGAGTCCCGCCGCGCTCCGGAAACCCGCAAAGTCGTCGATTCTGTGCGAGTCGAAGCCTTGGTGTAGCCATCGCCGCAGAATGAGCCCGCGCCAGACCAGCGTGTTCTCGAAATTGGCGTTGTCTGATGTGTCGGCGTCGTGATCTGATGGGTTCGAGAGAAAGCAGAACCGTATAACGCCGGGGGAAAGAGAACGGGTGATTGGTGCGAAGAGGTGGCTGGCTCCGAGCAGCTCTACCGTCGAGTTGTAACAGAAAGGGCAGACCTCGATCGAGGGATGCTCTGCCAAGCAATACCATAAGGAGTCGTCGTCTGCATTCTTTCCCAGCAAATCTTCCTCGTCGACACCCCTGAGTCCAACACAAGGTGGCAGCGTTCCCCTTTTCGAGATGCAACGGCGCCAGACCTCGTCGTCGCCGCACCTGACGGCACACTGCATAGCAAACCGCGAAGCCACACCCCCAAGGTCACAAGAGATGGTGCCCCGAAATTCCTCGTCGAGCCGGACGCGGTTGTTAAAGAACCGGTCCACAGCTGTGCCGTGGACAAAGTCCCAGTAGCACGCCTCGCAGAACACACCCGCCTTGCTCGGGTCGTGCGGCTCGTAACTGTAGTGCGGCGCAGAGGACTCCACGGGCCAGATGGGATTGTTCTCTCCTGCACAGCCGATGGCAAGCCGGGATCGCGTGGCTTCTGCGAAACGGCCGAACGACATGCGCTGCGGGCCCGCGTCCAGCTCCCGCGCAAGCATCTTGAAGACGTGTCCGCGAATTCCGCGGACATCGCATCCCCATCCAGACATGGGCGTAGAGCGGTGTAACTCCCGCTCAAAGGGAGTGCCACGGAAGAATTGCTCGAAGCAGGGGCTGCATACGGCGAGCTGGTCGAGCGCCCTGGAAGTGTAGTATGGCGTCTCCTCGGTGACCGGCCCTGCCCCGGCACAGGGTCCGAGTTCGCAAATGGATTTGGCGAGATGTACCAGAGAGTCTATCATCGCCGAGCTTTGGTGTGGTGGTTTCTGCTGCCCGCCAAACTGAGAGATGACCGCTCGCAGGCGCGGCACGGTGGCGTATCGACACTCGAGCTGCTCAAAGGACTGCCTCGGTGTCTCGGGGTTTTTTGGTATTGCTTTCTCTCGTTGACGAAAACATGCAGAGAGCTGCGCATTTCCTGTTGATGCAACTGCGCTAGCAAAGCAAGCGCTGCAAATAGCAAAGGCGTCAGGATCCGTCCGTTTCTTCCCTGGGGATGACTGATGTGCATTCAAAACCTCGTCCCTAAGAACGTAGAACGACACGACTTCCAAAGACGCCATCTCGTACTTGGGACATGGTACAAGAGCGGTTGCGTTGGACGGAGGGGCTGCCGGCGATGGCAGATCTTGCTGGAGATAAGCTTGGCGCTGCTGATTCTGGGGTTGTGCTTGTGTAGCATCGCGGCTCTGACCTGGACCGGGACCTAGGGCTTGAGACATTGCAGTCATATCAAACGTCTGACCTGGAGAAGAACTCTGTATCTGACCACGCCCAGGCTCCTGGGGCGCGTACTCTGCCTCTGGCTGCTGGAGCGCTGCGTGACCATTGTAGTTCAGCGGAGGCGGAGGAGCAGGAGCAGCGTGGTATCCCTGATATCCCTGATATCCCTGATGCCCCTGATACCCCTGATACCCGAGATCTGGTTGCGGCTGCGGCCGAGCGGTTGATGGTGGTGGTGGTGGTGCTCGGTAAGTGGCATTCTGTTGTGGTGGAGGAGCTGCCATGTATTGCGGATAGTGTCCAGGAGACATCGCTGGCTGTGCCTGATTTGTAGGCTGTCCATGATGGTATGAATGTTGCGGCCCTCCGTAATGATACTGCGGTAGTCCAGGTTGGCTCACACCGTTTCCGGGGTTGCCATAATGACCGTTGGAGTACGGATATGGTGGTTGCTGTTGATGGTTGGGGTATTGTGCTGTTGTCGTCGAATAGCTAGTTTGCTGCGGCTGCTGTTGCTGATATTGTGGCTGGGAATACTGATGCTGACTCTGAAGCTGTTGTGCCAGGACCTGGGCCTCCTTGACCGCACCCTTGACTTGGCTTTTGGCCTTTTTGAAGTATTCCATTCTGAGGATGTGTAAAAGCTCACAGATACGAGTGAGGCCAGACCCATTCACTCCTGAATGGTGCAAGAACAAGAGTCTAACGGGGCAAGAGTAGACTCCAGAGAGAAATAATCAACAAGAGCCAAAATAAATCAGATCAACACAGGATAAAGAGGGTTTTTGAGCACGTTGATATCCACGACGTTTGACTCGTCGATAAGAAAGAGGTCTTTGAGGTTCGAGGCCTGCGTGGCGTGAGCTGAGGGTTGGCGAACGCCACAACTCACTATCGAGCTTGGCACGTTCAGCTGGTCTTGGCACAACCACACGATGCTCTGATTTTTGAGAGCATGCATGGCTCATTGGTGTTCTTGGATCTACATTTGCTTCTTATGTAGACGGAAGCAATGAATACGTTCTCTCTTTAATAGAGAGCTTTGGTTCATATCCCGGCTCTGGTAAACCTCATCCCCTCATGATCTCCAATCCTCAACAAGTCGAGCATGCCACCAACTTGGGCTATTCTTCTTTCCATTCAGGTGCCTGCCCCGAGAACCGACCACTAGGTCGCAAGACAATTTTCACCCGAACTGCTGTATCCCAGCTTGAGACTTGATGTTGAATATCTCCGGTCTTCGTCTGTCATCCACGTGGGGGTAGCTAAGGCTCTGGAGCAGCCACACTTGGTGCTGCCTTTGGAATGCGGCTCACTAATATGAGAGAAGTTCAGTTCGGTTGTTTTGAGCGCGGCTTGGAGTTGACTTCTCCATCGTTCCTAGTCTTTGCCAGTTTCGCACCTCGTCAGAAGCGATGCTCTTGGGAGGAGAAACTTCTCGATCTCGCGCCATCCATTCTCTCGTCAATGTCGCGCTGATCCAAATCTCCATCATGATTGTACGAAGGAACTCTCGGCGGGGGAAGTGTGACGGCCACGGCTCGGGGAACTGCTGGTTCATTCGGAAAGACGCTGTCAGACAAATATCATGCGTTCCTCCGCGTCTTTGCAAATGTTGACGGTTTTGAATTAGAACGCCTTCGAGGGACACAGACCACGGGTGCCAGCATCAGAGCTTCGCGACGCGACCTCGAGATGATGGGTGACTTCACCCTTCCCTCAGCAAAGACTTCTCCTTGATTGCTCCCGCAGGAGAATGACCGCAGGGCGAGAACGCCGACCTACAGCCGCGATAGGCGTGAAGGAGGAGGGCATTGTCCGCGACGGTCACAACAACGGGCTGCGCCAAGCGGGCGGCGCGCTTTGCCTGGCCATCAGGCGTCAAATCTGAGAGGGCATGAGGAGGGAAATGCTGGTGCTGATGCTGATGCTGATGCTGACGCTGACCAGTAAGCGACCAAGACCCATCAGCTGTTCCACCGGGAGACGACATGACGGGTTTGGGGAGAGTTGGAGATGGAAGTCCTGTGAATCTTCCAGGCCCTCTTTTTCTCCAAAAAAAAATCTTGCAGAGTGGGTTTGGGTTGGCAAAGTCTCCCCAACAGCCACGGTCCAGGTCGAAGTGTTTTTGTCTTTGTACCTGTTGTTGCTTGTCGTTGTTGGTACTTCGAGGTTTGTCACTCGGTACTTTGGGGCTTTGTACCTCATGTACCTGGCTTTGGAAACAACTTTCAAAACGCTGCCCTGATTATTATTTTTGTATATTTCTCAATCGGCATCGTGACAGCAAGAAAAACTTTTTTTCCTCATCTCCAAATAACGTGCTTGAGCTAAAAGTCTCGAATTACGAAATATGGGCGTTTTCATTACCCCTTCAAAACCCCAGTATTACCCCCTCATTACCCCATAAACTGGCCACATGCGGGGTTGCTTGACTCGTCTCTTGGCTGGACGGTCCGCGAGTCTGGGGCACGGGGAAGCGAGTGGAGGAGTGTGGAGGGGTAATAAACGTCAGGTACGAGGGCGTTGCTTGGTAGTGCTGATGCCGGGGATGCCTCTAGGTGAAGGTACTTAGATTATAGTTGAATGCCATTTGAAGAGGAGGGGGGGGAATGGGGATGTGACCTGCAGGAGGAGGATTGGTGGGAGGGAGGGGGAAAGGGAAGGTGACGGGGTGGGACGGGATGGATGGGATGGCCGGACGAAGAGGAGCCCGCTCCCGTCGAATGTTCGGGCGATCACGGCCTGCCGGCAAGGAGATTCTGGGGAAGACTGGACGCTGGATCCCTCACACACTCCCGACCGAGCTGCCCTTCCGGGGACGGGCACGGTATCTCGCCCGCATCGGCCGGGCTGACCTGCAGATCCTGAAGCAAAGCTAGCTACCAGCCCGTAACGTGCCGTTTCGAGATTGGGCCGCGCCGGGGAGTGAGGGAACCTTTCACACCCAGTATCATCAATCAATTTGAACCATGGGATAAGGCAGTCCATGCCTTGTGTTTCCCCAAGCAATGCAGGTCTCTGTCATTGTGTTCTTCGCCCGTCGCAGGTCTCGGGGAGACAGGATCACGTCTTTTTTTGCGTCCCGTGTTTCTGCAACCTCGGAGAGGTGACGGGTGATGGGTGGTGGGCCGCAACTTGGAAGGCTTTCCCGAGCCCGGATGATCTGCGCACTTGGGGGGTTTCTTTCTAGTCTCATGCACCTCCCGGGGGGTTGGGTGTGAGATGCTACCCACCAGCCAAGGCGTTTCTTCGCACGCTCACTGTCACAATGGGATGACCAAACGTGTGGTCCGTCGGACGGAGCTGGCTTGGCGGTTTGGGTCTTGCATCATCGATTTTGGTCCCGAGATGTGCTAAAGAAAGCAGAGTGTGTAAGAATTTCGGGACCACCTCAGTTGTTGGGGACCACGTTTGGAGGCAGCAGCGGACTTTTGGTACTTGACGTTGGGACAGTCTCAAGTGGGGAACTAGCCGTGGGACATGGAGGCTCTGCCTGTGTTGATTACTTGATATTTTCCGGGGTTGACGACGTTTGAATGCATTGGATCGGACAGTTCCAAGATGATGTGCGAAGTAAGGCGAGTCGAGCAGCTGGGCTCGTCAGTCAAGTTGGATGTCGATTGAGTTTGCAGAGGCCTCCTCGGGGGACATTTGGACAACAGGCGTGAACGGCGTAAATGGCCTATTGGGTTACTCGATTTGGACGAGCCATTTTGGCCCTTTATCAAGTTGCAACTGCCGGGCGAGTGAGTGGTTTCTTCTCCCAGGAAACTTGTTGCTCCCGCAAAGGTAAGCATAGGTAAGTGATGGATCACAGAAGACCATTCCTCATCGGAACTGATGCGGCAGAGAACGCCCGTTGGGATGCAGAAGAGAAGAAGGAGGAGGCCTCACTTTCCCGTCTTGAAAACGAGAAGGCAATGGAAGATGGAAGGCAATGGTTGGGAGCGATTGCTGCATGGATACGTAATCCGGCGGCCGGCAGTAATGCGGACTACGATGCCGCAATTCCTGCAACGGCATTGCAACTCCTCAACCGAACTCACCGCAGGGGGCGACTGGGAGAGGACACGTATGTTGTGACCACGGCCCAAAGTATCGTGAGTTTTTATTTTTCTTTCTGTTTCCCGTAGGGATGCTTTGAGTCACTCTGGACAAAGACGGTGTGCGTGGAACCCCGGGGACCGGAACTCCCATGCCCAGTGTCTCTCCATCGTGACCTGGAGCTGGAATGATGCCATGGCCCAACAACCCTGACGGTAGGAAATTACTTTGAGGCATCGTGACCTCGTTTCCATCAAAATATGCTCCAGCATCAAGGGGAACGACAAGAAACTGAGCAGAGAAAAAACCTGGGGGAGAGTAGAATGCACAAGTGACGATCTGAGTTTTTCCCGGCCCCCCCTTGTGGCGGTGCAGGGGGGGTCATCAGCCAGCGCCAGCCCGTTGTCTGCTTTCGGAACGGCGGTTGGGGTAAAATTAGCAGCACCAAGCCAGTGGCGGCGGCGACGGCAGCAACGGGGGAAGCAATGTACGAAGTTACATCACGGGAGCTGTCCACAGCTCAGCTCAGCTCAAGGTGAAGTATTCTAGAACCTGGAGCGAGCCCAGGCTTGTGCTCGGTAGGGGATGTATGTAGATCCCGTGTTTGTCAATCAGGTACGGTGAAGAGCCTGGCAGAAACAGGTGCTTGCATATTGCACCTACCTAAGACTAGACACCCATTCGTGGTTGGCCTTGAGCTTTTCCAAACGGGAGATCAAGCCGACGTTGTCTCTTCCATTTCAAGTAACTTGTGGATTATGCGGGACAGAAACAACGAGAGTTGTCAAAGGTAGGGGGGGAGCAAGCCACCAACGCCGCGTACCCCATTGTTTTGTGTGTTGCGTTGGCTGTGTTCAATGGAATGCGAACACCAGCTCGCCGAAGACGACATCCAAACTCCCATAACAACATCCACCATCGGTGATTACTACGCAAGCCCGCAGGTGACGGCGGCGGCGGCGGCGGCGGCGGCGGCGACACAACCCCGAGCATGTTCGTGGACAGTAAATTTTTCATTCTTTTTTGGACGAAACAAAAGGCCTTGCCGGAGCGTGTGACGAGGGGTCAGACACCGGCAGTGTTTTACAATGGCTTTTCCATTTGGTAATGGCGATGCGGGTTCGCGGGGACCTCGATGGTCGGGGCCCCGGCCGGCTGGGCCAGACTTCCATTGGTGCCGGTGCAAATATCTCCCATTCATCGCGCCTTCGCGGTACCTAGTTACTAGTACCACGGGGCCAAGAAACTGGGGAAGGGAAAAAGGGGATTTCGGGACTTCAAGAAAGAGAGCCTGGGTCAACTTGGTATCAATGCCTGCCTTACCTAGGTAGGGGCTTGTCATCCCAGGGTCGTCGTCCCCCAATGGGGCCAAGTCGGTCTGTCCCGTGGCCCCTCGAATGCTGCACGATCAAGTAATCTGGGGGTAATGGAAACTGGCATCCTACGCATACGCTTCATCAACAAGTGTACGCCTCTAGGAGAGACCAACGCCGCCATGGTTAGGCGAGGTTTGTGGGGTCAGCCGCCGCGCTCCCGGGCCATTCGGCGTGGCAGAGCGGCCAGGGCCATCCCCAACATATGCCATCTCGTGATCCTTTCGTCTTTTTCTGGATCTTGACCGTGTTTGTATGTGTAGTTGTTGCCCTTACTCTCTCTTCCCCCGTCCCGTCTGCTGCGTACCCAAGGGCCCTAGCTTGTTGGGGGGTTAGTCCGATGCCCACAACCTGAGGTAAGGTGGGCGCAAAAGGGGTCTCGGATTTGATTGCTGTGAGGTGGTCTGGTCTTCGCCTCTCCGTTGTTTTTGGGGAAACTGGGGATTCCGGATCCAGGCGTACACTAATGGAAACAACATTAGGGACGAACATGGCTTGCTTCGCTGGTTGTGGACTTGTTGTAGAGGTCATTGGGCTGGTTTGGTTTGACAGGGGAGTTGCCATGTCCAACCCGCGACTCGAGTCGTAACGGGTCAAAAGGTATGTACCTACATTTTAATGTGTACTTTAACTTGTGTGATTCAAGTGTACTTTTTCGGATACATCTTTTTTTCTCTGTTATCTATACGTTTCTACTTTTAAATTGCTCGATTCTCTTACAATGGAGACGGTCCAACTCTTGCAACGTGCAACTACATGCCGGGATGGCAGTCCATCTTGGGGGGCCACGAACAGACTACAGTGGATGTCAAGACTGGGCCGGCGCTGACCAGCGGGCGTTTTGAGCTGCAACACGAAAGAGGCGGTAAAAGGGCCCAGCCGAACCCGACTCGGGGCGGAGGTACTCGAGACTTGCGGATTCTGGACCCGGATCCCGTTACGCGACGCTGTTTGACGCCCTTCAAGGCTGCGTAACCCAAGGTTCCTGAGTTGGGATGTCGGAAAGCAGGTACAGAGGTACCGCCGCGTCTTGTCACTGTTTCCTACATCTTTAGTTGTCGTGTTCGCGACATGGCCCTGGTGCGTTGCGTTGCATCGAGACGGTTGGCAAACTGGATGAAATTTTGAAAAGACGCAATTTTTGGATGTTTCCATACAGGGTACATTTATGCTGTACGTACCATTCTCTAAAATACAGGTTTTTTCATTGCGCATTGGGATGTAAGGGAACACCGGACGGCGGGCTACCCAGTGCCGAAGATGTTCGGGGCGGACGCTGATAAGGGATGATGACTACGAAGAGGGGCCCAGCGGGCGGATAACCGGGTACGCACAGGAACCAGATATTAAATTTTCTTCTTGGTACACGGGGTTGGCTGTCAAAAGACTGAACGCCGGGGCGGAGAGGCCGGCTGGGGCTGCCCGGGTTTTGTTGCTGTTGACTTTTTCAGAGACAATTACGAGCTGACTCTAACGGGTTGATAGGGAAACGATGCTGCGAGCAGAACCGAGTTAGGCTGGCCATGCCTTGAGTTGTCCTGGTGTGTGAATTGCTCTGAGAGTGAGTTGTCGTGTTGAAAAAGGCGGGTTGAAAGGCGGCGTGTAAGCGGGTTGGGGCTGGGTGTCGGCGGGATCTGCCTTCTGACATCAAGATCTACGATTAACCTCTGTCTCCCTTTCCCACCGGCCCGGCTAAGGCAGGCCGGGTTGGCGAGTGGCCTGCAACTCTGTTACGGGCGGCGCTTACCCCCTAGCCACCACCTCCCTCCCACTTACTGCGTATGCCCGCAGAGAACGAAGTAAGTACACGTACGTACCTGGGCAGTGACGGGAGCAAGAGCATGGGATTCACAAGAAAAACGTCGGATGCTTGCTCCGACGCTTCATCGACGGACGAACGAAACACACAGTGGCAGACGCAAGGGAACGAAAGAGAAACCGGACGAAAAAATTGCAACAGGAATCAAAAACGAACTGTGTGGAGAGAAGAGCCTCGAATAGCCGGCCAAGATGAGTGTTGGTAGATACGTATATCCGTGCCTGGAAGAATACATTGACGTGAGGTGAAAAACCGCTGTGTCTTGCTAGGTAGACAGGTATGTCTACAGAGCAAGGTGAGGCGAGGTACTTGGAGACTTGGTCGTCGTCACCGAGAAAAACAAGGTACCGAGTACGTACTCCATACCTTACGGTGCTTACCTACCGGCCGGTGGCATCGTGGGCTCCCCAGTGGAGGTTTGGGCCCTTGGTAGTTCCTTGGTGCCCCTCCATTGGCGCATGTGATGTGCCCCATGTGGCAGCTCCCAGGCCTCATTTGCTTCAGCAGAGGCTCAGGTACCAGCAGCAGGCCAGTCCAGCCCCGGTTCGCAGCGGGCGGCCTGCCCTGTGGCCCTGTGGACGACGGTGAGGGTGAGGGTGAGGGTGCCTCAGCTGGAGGTAGGTACCTCACCTACCTGCCCCTCGCCGTACCTATCGATGTCTGTCTGGAATACCTCACTTACCTACAAAAGGTACATCACGCCCCAAGCCAATCAGAAACGCTAATTGAGGCTGATGCCTACTCGAAACGGCTTAGACCATAATTATTTGGTAATAGTTGGGCATTTGTGCTGCAGGTGAAGTCATCATCGTGATCGAATTCTGTCCCCAAAGGAGTCGTGGGAGCTCACGAAGCTGCAAGGATGCAGTCAACGTGCTTCCCTTGAGGGGGCAGAAATGCACGGGAATCATTGCAATTTTTTCTGCTCCTGTCCTCCAATTTTTTGGAGAGTCACCTGGCTTTGCTGGTCTGGTCCGGCTTGCTGGGGTTAGCAAAGCATGGCATAGCATTGCAAAACAGACGATACGTAACTCAGGTCACTCTGTCAGTCTTCAAACAGGTCCCGAGTATAAAGGCTACTACCGGCCCTGTTGGATCGTGAGTCTCTGGTTCCTGATCGACTTTGTTTTTCCTCATCATCTCCCCCCTCCTCCTTCTTGAGCTCAAAGCCTCACCAGCAGGTTCCCTCCTTGGGCTATCCATCTATCTCTATCTCTTCCTCTTACATACGTTACCTTACATACCGACATACGGTCCCTGACCTCTCACCAGCGTCTTCAGCCCTCCCCGACGCTTATCGCCATCCATCTTACATACGCCGGCCTAGCTCGGTTTCCCCTTCCCTCGCCTTGCCTTGCCTCTCCGTGCCTCCGTCCGTCCACACCCAAGGCGTTCACAGCCCTGTGGCCGTACCTACCGCGAGTGTCCGCCCGCTGCTGCTATTTTCAGCTGAACGCAGACTGGTCCTGGCCAACCCAAGAACCTAGCTTCAAGGGTCCTTATCTCTCCACCGCGTGCCCCTCGGCGTCGCCACATCAAAAGAAGTCACCATCAGCACCACCACAGCAACAACAATATCCATCAACATCAGCTTCTAGCCGGTCGGATGGCTGTGTTGTCCGGGATCCCCATTACCTACGTCAATTGACGCACTTTAATCGCCCTCGCCCAATTTGCGATTCTCTCTCAGGAGTAATCAGGTCCTGCTGACCACCCGTCACCTACGACTTACAAGGAAACTCCCTCGCGCTTTTGCTCGCGGTAGCTTTCCCTCGCCGACGCGGAAAACGTATATATCGTCCCCTCCAAGCTAGCTTTTTCTGCCGCCTGGAGATTCGGTACTTCCTACGACACCTCTCACCCCTGACCTCATCCTTCGTCCCGTCTTCGCGTTCGTCGGGTGCCCCCTTCTAAGAGCTGCAATTGCATTGGCTCCCGGAAACGAGACATTCTTGGTTCTTTATCATCGCAAAAATCCAGCGACAACAAGTTGCCTGGACCAAGCAAATTGCCCCGCCGGATCGCCTCTCCGAGACTTTGACATCAGTCGTCGTCGGGTGCACCATCCCCAACAACCACCCCCTACGCGATATTTACACTCCTCCCCGGAACCGACTTTTTGTCTCTGTTCCTCGCCCATTCTTCTCTCGACCCCCAACCAACCAGACATACCGCAAAAAGCAGGTATCCGAGCCCATTGCTTAGCTCTGCGCCTGCTTGTCACCTGGTCCCGTATATTTGAATCGGATCAGCATTGCACTAGCCTCCCGAGACGCAAGGTACGTCCGTCCACGTTCACGGATTCTTCCTGATCGCATCGCCCATTCCCCACCCCCTTGCCCTTCTTTATTTGCCTTATCAGTACATCATGTTTGTCCATGTACGAGCGTCCAGCGGTGAGGCTTCAATGCTCTTCCCGTTGCTCTCTCGATTCCTGCGTTTCCCTGAGAGATAGCACCTTGCACCTTCACCTACACCTGCGCCTGCGCCTGTACCTGCACCTAGACAGCTCGGTTCCATTCCCAGCCGCCTTCTAGAGAAGAAAGCCTGCTCTAGATCACACGAGCCACTACCGATCCCGGTTTTTGCTACGGGCGCTCCAAGAGCTGAGCTGTTCTGTGCTGCCAGCCAGTCCGAGGCTGACTCACTCTCATCATGTAACTCTCCTGGTTGCTGCGATGCTTCGTTGGGTCGTTGTTGGGCCGGGTACTTAGACCTTTGGGGCGCCGCCCCTTCTGCTCAGCTTCCCTCTCGTCATCCCGTCAAACCCAATCCTCTCCCACCACCTCCCGATCCCATGCTGCTTTGATACTACGCCTACACACACAATGTTGGCCTTAAACGTCAATACTGACCTTCCTACCATGGACAGGTTTCCTAATTACGAGGATATCTCTCCCACCGAGGAAATAGGCGACATCATGGCGACCGCCGCCCCCCCTCGCAACAAGATGCTGGGTCAGGTCCAGGCCGACTCAGCAGAGAGCAGCCGCGGCCCCTCTCCCCAACCCACACATTTCAGCGTTCCCATGGCTGCTCGCGCCAACGGCAACGGACACAGAGTCCTGCGCTCCGCGACAGTCGGTTACGTTGCGCCCACCTTCGTCGGCAAGCTCGAGCAGATGGACCAGGGTAAGTCCCGAGCTTCAAAACTATGGCTATTGAGTGATGCTGACTTGCGTGTTAGTCCGTGGACTTCTCAAGACTAACGGCTGGATTCCCGAGGTCCTCGTCGACGAGCAAGTAACGTGGTTCTACGACGAGCTTGGCATCGACGATGTCTACTTTAAGATCGAGAGCCCCGAGGTCATTGCGAGCCAGATCACCTCCCTATACGCCGCAAAGGTCGCCGCGTTCGCGCGCGAGGACAAGCGCGAGGAGATCAGACTCGACATGGAGGCCCCAGACCACGCCATCTACATCGACACGAGCGAGCCCGGCAAGACTTCGGTCGGCGGCCCGCGATACGAGCAGAGACTCGAGGCCAAGTACCTGGACCACGTTGGCAAGACCAAGTTCCGCGTCGAGACCTTCCGCTCTCCTGGTGTTTTGGGCGCATCGCCCGCATCCAAGGCCACCCTTCGCTGCTACTTCGTCTACCAGTGCCTCTTCAAGCAGAGCCCCGAGACGACCGACCCTCACGAGACCCGTCTCGAGGTCATTGCCGACCACGGTTTCCTCCAGAAGGCCACCAACAACACCAAGCAGATCTACCAGGAGATCATCGAGCTTGCTGTCAACAGAACCGGCCCTGTCATCGAGGTCTTCGACATTGAGGGCTCTGCCGAGAAGCGCCTTGTTATTGCCTTCCGTTCTCGCACCGCCCGTGGCCTGTTCTCTGCCCTTTCTGACCTGTACCACTACTACGGTGTCACCAGCTCCAGAAAGTACGTCGAGCAGTTCGCGAACGGTATCACCGTTATGAGTATTTACCTTCGACCTGCTATGAACATCGAGGGCAACTTCCCTCCTCTGGACCAGTCCATCCACCAGATCACCAAGGAGATTTCTCTCCTGTACTGCTTGCCTCAGAACAAGCTGCACTCGCTCTTCAGCACTGGCGAGCTCTCCCTCCAGGAGACTGTCTACGGACACTGCGTCTGGGTCTTTATCCAGCACTTCCTGAACCGTCTGGGTTCCGAGTACGTTTCTCTGTCCCAGATTCTGGACCAGAACAACCCGACCCAGACCGCTCTCCTGTCCAAGTTGAAGCGCCGCCTGAGGACGGAAACCTTCACTCCCGACTACATCCTGGAGATCATTCAGTCCTACCCTGGCCTCGTCCGCATTCTGTACGCTTCCTTCGCCTCGGTGCACCTTGCCGTCGGCCCCGACTTCGACCGTCACTTCATCGCCCCCACCCCCGCCATCGAGGTTCTGTCCGATGCTAAGCTCAAGGAGCGCATCACTCGTGATGTCTCCAACGAGCACGAGGAGATGGTCATGACTGCCTTCCGCGTCTTCAACAATGCCATCCTGAAGACCAACTACTTCACTCCCACCAAGGTCGCCTTGAGCTTCCGCCTGGACCCCTCTTTCCTGCCCGAGATCGAGTACCCCAAGCGTCTCTACGGCATGTTCCTGGTCATTGGCGCCGAGTCCCGTGGGTTCCACCTCCGGTTTAAGGACATCGCTCGTGGTGGTATCCGTATCGTCAAGTCTCGCAGCAAGGAGGCCTACAGCATCAACGCCCGCAACCTCTTCGACGAGAACTACGGTCTTGCCAGCACTCAGCAGCGCAAGAACAAGGACATTCCCGAGGGTGGTTCCAAGGGTGTCATCCTGCTCGACCCCAAGATGCAGGACCGCGCTGAGGAGGCTTTCGAGAAGTACATTGACAGTATCCTCGATCTCCTGCTGCCTGCCTCTTCCCCCGGCATTAAGAACCCCATTGTGGACTTGTACGGCAAGGAGGAGATCCTCTTCATGGGTCCTGATGAGAACACGGCAGAGCTTGTCAACTGGGCTACTCACCACGCCCGCTCTCGCGGCGCACCCTGGTGGAAGTCGTTCTTCACCGGCAAGTCGCCCAAGCTCGGTGGTATTCCCCACGACACTTACGGCATGACCACCCTGTCCGTCCGTGAGTACGTCAAGGGCATCTACCGCAAGCTCAACCTTGACCCCTCAACGGTCAGGAAGATGCAGACCGGTGGCCCCGACGGTGACCTGGGTAGCAACGAGATCCTCCTCAGCAACGAGAAGTACACTTCCATTGTTGACGGATCCGGTGTCCTCGTTGACCCCAACGGACTCGACAAGGAGGAGCTTCTGCGCCTGGCCAAAGCTCGTGCCATGATCAACAACTTTGACATGTCCAAGCTTTCCAAGGACGGATACCGCATTCTCTGTGATGACAGCAACATCAACCTGCCCACTGGCGAGTTCATCTCCAACGGCACTACCTTCCGCAACACCTACCACCTGCGCGACACTGGTCTCACCGACTGCTTCGTTCCCTGCGGTGGTCGCCCCGAGTCGATTGACCTGATTTCCGTTAACAAGATCATCAAGGATGGCAAGTCCACGATCCCCTACCTGGTCGAGGGCGCCAACCTGTTCATCACTCAGGACGCTAAGCTCCGCCTCGAGGAGGCCGGCTGCATATTGTACAAGGACGCCAGTGCTAATAAGGGAGGTGTCACCTCTTCCTCCCTTGAGGTTCTCGCCTCGTTGGCTTTCGACGACGAGAACTTCCTCAAGCACATGTGCCACGACGCCAAGGGCCAGGCTCCTCAATTCTACCAGGACTACGTCAAGTCCGTCCAGGAGAAGATCTGCGAGAACGCCCGTCTCGAGTTCGAGGCCATCTGGCGCGAGCACGAGGAGACTGGTACTCCCCGCAGCATCCTGTCCGACAACCTGTCCAACGCCATCACCACCCTGGACGAGGAGCTTCAGCACTCCGACCTCTGGAAGAACGAGCAGATCCGCCGCTCCGTTCTCCAGGACGCCCTGCCCAACCTTCTCATCGAGAAGATTGGTCTCGACACCATCATCGAGCGCGTCCCCGACTCTTACCTGCGCGCCATCTTCGGCAGCTACCTCGCCTCGAGGTTTGTCTACCAGTTTGGCAGCCAGCCTAGCCAGTTTGCTTTCTACGACTTGTAAGTTACCCCCATGAAACACGAAACACGAGACAGTTGACTAACTCCTTCACAGCATGGCCAAGCGTATGTCCAAGATGCAATAGAGGCTCCCTTTTGGGACTCTAGAATCGGCGCAACTCTGTTTTTCTGTTTGCATGATATAGGATATTGGAATTATTGGGGGTTTGTTAATGGCTGGGATACACGCATGGGTGGTGCGAAGAGAAAAGAAAACAAAGCATGGGAAGAGAAGGAAGACAAAAAGCAAGAGAGGGCACTGTCCCCCCTGCATGGACGAATGCATCATAATAGGAGTTAATGGGTATGATTATCGTCATGACTAGCCTGGTCACAGAGATGGCCGACCTTTTTATCAATATCAATATTTCTATGTTTACTCTACCTTTCGACGTCACGTTCTTCGTCTTTCGTGATAGCAGTCATTTTCCGAATCTGTGATGATCTTGAGCAAAGTCTGGCTGTTCACGATGGCATCACGAAATCCGTCAAATATCCTGATATCATGGCGTTCAATTTTATGTGACCAAGACCCCAATCACTCAACAGCCTCTATCATGTATTACAGTGTCCCCAGTCCCAAGTCTGGGCCGACACATTCTATCATCAGTAACCATAAGAAATGCCATCTAGATTCCCAAGGCAAGGCCGCAACATGAAGAGATGTAGTCGAAAATAAAAAGGACAAGACCCAAGGCGGACTCTAAACTCACACCCTCCCCTCCTCCGACTGGCTTATCGTCCATCCTCCTCCACGTTGCAACCCGAACGATCGGGTCAACACTACTAGTGGGCGCACGCATGTATATCTCCCCCCCCCCCCCCCCCGCCCCCCGTCCTCGGTCCGTTCCGAAAAGTGCAAAAAGACAGAGACAGGCTGGAGGAGATGGGCAGACAGGGCCAGGCGGCGCGTGGGGGTCGCCGCGCCTCGGCCCACCCACCCTCATTTTGGCAAGTAAACCCCCACGCGGAAGATGGATGGGGGATGCAGCAAGGCGGCGATCACGCGACAAATCTCTCTTCCCCCCTTCTCTCTCTCCACATGGCCGCATGTATGAGAGACTTCGTCACCACAAACCGGCCCAGAAGGAGCAACAACGAAAACACAATATTAGGTGACTTAGTTCGCCGCGGCCCACGCGCGGAACCACTCCAGCGCCTCGGGGTTCGCGACGGAGGCGTTGGTCTTGATGTTCATGCCGGACAGGATCTGCTTGACGGCGACTTCGATCCTACGCGGTGTGTTAGCCACAACCAAACTCATGTAAGTGAGAAAGACAGAGCAGAGATACTTACTTCTTCCCGTTGCCCGTCTTGGGGATGCCACCGCCGCACTCCTCCACGACGCCGGGGACGTGTCTGGGGCTCAGCTCCCTGCGGATGACGCTCTTGATCTTTGCCCTCAGCTCGTCGTCGAACGTCTGCCCGGCCGCGGGCACCACGAACAGGCAGACGGTCTCGTCCGAGTCGGTGGCTCGGCGGCGGCCGACGCAGACGGCGTCCTCGACCTCGGCGGGGAAGAAGCGGGTGAGGATGTTGTAGATCTCGGCAGACCCAAAACGCACGCCCGCGGGCTTGAGGACGCCGTCGGAGCGGCCGAGCATGACGAGCGAGCCCGTGGCCGGGTTGGGGATCTTGACGAAGTCGCCGTGGTGCCAGACGGCGCCCTGGACGTCGCAGATGTCGGCGAAGCGGTCGAAGTAGGCGGCGCGGTACTTCTCGTCGCCGCCGGGGCCGAAGAAGGTGAGCGGCTGGCAGGGGAAGGGGCGGACGCAGACGAGGTCGCCTGGGTGGGAGGGGTCCGGGAGGGCGCCGCCGGAGAGGGAGTCGACGGCGCGGATGGCCATGCCGAGACCGGCGCACTGGATCTCGCCGACGCGGACGGGGAGGAGCGGGCAGGGGGCGCCGAAGAGGGAGATGATGTCGGTGCCGCCGGTGATGCTGGCGAGGTTGACGGTGGCGGGGAAGGCTTTGTAGACGAAGGAGAAGGTGGACGGGGGCAAGGGGGAGGCGGTGGAGTAGATGGCCTCGAGGGCGGAGAGGTCGATGCCGGGCTCGTTGACGGGGTAGACCTGGGCGGCCTCGAGGGCGGTGAGGTAGGCGGCGGAGGTGCCGAAGTGGGTGACGCGGAGGGAGGAGAGGAGGCGCGGGAGGGAGAGGTGGCCGTCGGGCTTGAAGGGGGAGCCGGAGTAGAGGACGAGGGTGGCGCCGACGGCGAGGGCGGAGACGGACCAGTGCCACATCATCCAGGAGGTGGTGGTGTAGTAGAGCATGCGGGAGCGGGAGGTGAGGGAGCCCTGGAGAAGGTGCTCCTTCTTGTGCTGGATGAGGGTGCCGAGGGCGGTGTGGACGATGGCCTTGGGCAGGCCGGTGGTGCCGGAGGAGTAGAGGATGTAGAGGGGGTGGGAAGGCGGCAGCTGCTCGAAGTGGAGCGGGACGTTGGGCGCGGATGCGAGGAAGGAGGTGTACTCCTCGGCGGCGACGCCGGTCGTCTTGAGGCCGTCCATGCCGAGGTCGCAAGCGACGTTGTTGATGACGACGACGTACTCGAGGCCCTTGGGCGCGAGGGCCCTGACGATCTCTTCCGTCTTGTCGGTGCTGCTCCACTCCTTGCCGTTGTAGACGGTGCCATTGTCAGCGAACAGGACCTTGGGGGAGATCTGGGCGAGGCGGTCGAGGACGGCGCTGACGCCGTTGTCCGGGCTGATGCCGGTCCAGATGGCGCCGATGGCTGCTGCTGAGAGGGAGGCTACGAGGGCCTGGTGGTGGTTGGAGACGAAGCCGGCGACGATGTCGTTGGGGCCGAGGCCGTGGGCGCGGAGGGCGGCGGAGCAGCGGCGGACGGAGTCGCGGAGGTCGGCCCAGGTTGTGGAGACTGAGGGGCCGAGTTCGGTGGTTGTGATTGTTGCGACGGCGGTGGGGTCGATCGGGGTGTTTGCGGGGAAGAGGAGGTTCTCGGCGAAGTTGAGACGGGAGCCGGAGAAGAAGTCCGGTCGGGGGTACATGGGCGCATTGGGAGGGAGGACCTGTGGACAAGATCAGCGTCTGGAATGGGATTTCGGCAATTTCCCATGATGATTTGATCATCTTGGGCGGCGAAAAGCTTGGGCGAGACTGAGACTATGGCATGACTCGAGAAGGATGGGATGTTCGTTATGCAGATGAGGGGGAGTGCTGGAAAACGCAGAGCTTTCTGCTTTTGCTAGAGCTTGCATCCAAGGTTTGTTGATGAGGGGAGCTTCTGACGAGGGTTCAAGACACTGGTGGCGAGGGTTTGACATCGACGATTCGGCGTCCTCATCTCCGCTGTTGCTCCTCTTGCTGGCACTTGCACGCATCGGGGCGAGAGAGTAGAGTTTGGATCTTCATGGTGCTCTCACACCACATCTCACACGATGGACGGTCTCCCATTGATTTCGTTGGTATTGGGATATGTCATGGCGTACCAAGCAGGGTGAAGCAATGGGCAATAGGAGGTTGAAGCTGGGCTCTTTTTGGTTTTGGATAATGTGTGATGGACGGAGCGAGTGGTCCGGCGTACCTTGTCGAAGGGGGTTGAGGCAGTGATGCCGACGAAGTGCCAGACCTCCTCCCAGAACTCGGCAACATTCTCAATGGACCACTTGTAGAGACCGGGATAGTCGTTCAGCTGGAGGCCGTACTTTGAGTTGACCTTGAGCAGGAACGCCCACATGGGAGTCGAGGTGGGGTCCGGGTGCCTCCAGAGCTCGTTGCGTGTGACGCTGGTGATGGTCATGATGGGCGGTTATCGTAGCCGGTGAGATATGGGATGAATTGGGTGATTAATTGACTCGCTTGGCTGGACGTGCTTCGAGACGACGAAGGTCCTGGACTGTCCGTATCACCTACAACGGGTCGTTGGGTAAAGAAGGTCTGCGGTGGGAAAAAAAAGAAAAAAGTGTTGATCTGCGATTCCGGAGGTGGAGGGAGCAGCAGGACGGCAGACGGGGAGTGAGAGAGAATGGAAATTGTGCCGTCGCAATCCGACGGGTCAGATTCCGAGGGACGATTCCGAAAAAAGGGTTGAGGCAGGCACGCAACCCCCAGAAAGAAAGAGCACGCCGGAGTCCGGGGGTGGGGGGAAATCTGAGGGATCGTCCACCACCAAAGAGCCCGCGTTCCTGTTCCTCATCTAAGAAAGGGGATACAGTGCAGAGCAGAGAAGTCTGTCCAGCTGGCTGGAATGCTGTTTCGCATTGGAGCTCGGGCGGTGGCTTTTGCTCCGGTTCATGAACCTCTCTGCCTCTGGAGGCAAGGTACTTGGGTGCGTCAATTCCGCGGTGGACATCGGAGGGGGACCGTGATGAACAGTGCTCAGTGAGATGCTCGTGTTAGTGCTGTCTTAGGTAAGGCACCTGAGCTACTGCGCAGTCCAGTTTGACAAGCACACGACACACATTCACCTACGCACATAATTGGAGAGGCATGCTAGCCCATGCAAATGCAAGGCACGCCTCGCCCAAGACCTCGGCTGGCACAGGTCGAGTGAGGCGTTCATGGCATTGCAGACTAGCAAGAAGCAAAGCCACGCTCATCCCGCCCTGTGGCTGGTGCGCTCTATGGCATTGCCATGCGTCCTCCCCTCCCCCGCCTCGATTCGTCTCAACGGGCTCGATGCCCGATAGCTGCGATCGAATTCCAGGCGGCCCCTATCGATAACGGCGCCAAAGCGGCCCTGGGAAACGTCTCAGTATGCCCCATGCTGCTGGGTAGAAGCCTGTAATCCGGGGTTGCAGTGACAGCTCACACACACACCTACCCACAGCTTGACAAAGTAAACACGAACAACACTGCAAACTGGGCTTTTGTCATTGGCTGCGCCGAGGGTTCCGGGGCAGTATCATGATCTCTCTCATCTGTGGCGAGGCGGGCAGCATCGCATCGAGGGGCAATCGAGATTTGGAGATGAGGGGCCGAGGGTGGTGGTACAATACAGTAGTAGTGGTGTTTCTCTCATGTGCTGTGTAAGATGAGCAAGAGATTGAAGGGGTCCTCGAAGAAGAAAGGACATTGCAGAATAACATTGCAGAAAGCAATGTCATTTGCAGGTCTAACTGCAACCTCGTGCGAACCCGGGAGGAAAAAAAACTCTCAACGGTCGAGTTGATGCCATGCGACGATGTTGAGACAGTCCTTCGGGCCCGCGTTCGTTCGACAATTCATCAGCTGACGATCCGAGCGGCCCTCACTCCATTGTCGCTCGTTCGATTACCTGCAATGGCTTGCTGTCCCCATCGTCAAGTTTGCGCGCGCCCTGACTTTGCTTTACACTCTCTCGACGTACCTGCGCACAAACAACACGACACATCCTTGGTGCTGCGTGTAAAGACGTGGATCGTGGCTCGCGCGTCGTTCATCTAACAGCCCTCAAATACCAGGATCAACTCTGCTCTCTTGTGGTCGGTGAGGCCTGGCGAGGCAGGGCAGACGATGCGTACAAGGGCACTTGGTGGTGGAGAGACTGACGAACAGCATTGAGTTGGGCAGAGACGGCACAGAGTAGAGAACACTAGTAGTGTAACACTACGCTGGGCGCATTGCTGAGCAAACACACGACGAGTGTGAATTATTTTGGTGACCAGAAAACATCACTTGCGTCCGCACCTCTCCTTCCCGCGGAGGCATCGGACGGCGTGTTGAATAAGAGAGGGCGGTTTGGCGGCAGAGACGAGCAGGGAGGTCCCATGACGAACTTGCCATGCTGGCCAAGCAAGGCTGGTTGGCGCTGCTGAAGTCGCAGCCATGGATAGGGCGGCCACGGAAAGGGAATCGCGAACTCGGACGTTTAGTCTACTTGCGGGCCGTTCGAGGCTGCAGAACAGAGCGGAAGAACGGGGTCTTGCTGTGTGGTTCGCGACGAGTGGTCTGACTTCAGAGTGGTGGAAGCTCTCGTTAGCTCAGCTTTCTTCCCGTCATGCACACACCATAGGTAGTAGGCAAGGGAGCTGATTGTTCTGCGAGGCTGCATTAGGGCCGGCACCATGTGAGATGTTGGTTGCAAGCAAGCATTTACAGATTGCGCCGATGCCGCTGACGATTGGGTCTTGCCATGATATCCGGGAGGGACTAGTGCTCGTTGATGCCGACGATGATGTCTACCTTGCTTTATTACAACCTAGACAGAAGCGGGAGCGACAGGAAAGAAGGAGCAACGGGGCCCGAAGTCCGTCATGTTTGTCCATGGGTTGGTTGGTTTTGTCCGGGGGTGTCGGTCGGTCTCAGTCAGCAGTCTTTGATCCGCTGCGTCCGTCTCGGCCGTGTCGTCCGGGCAGCCTGTCAGATCAGAGCAAGGCGTGGGTGGTAGTTGGCCGCCCCTCCCCCTATTTCCCGCGCGTGATACGGTGACATGGCTGCCGAGAGCAGTAACGCGCCGGGGACAGACGGGATTTGCCCAACAGCCGAGATCACCTCTGCTGGCCCTCTGCTGGGTCGGAGAGGCGGCAGTGGATTAAGCTACGGGCAGAACAGGGCCGCTTGTTGTGTGCTCAGGTCATGAGTTTTGCCCGACAAGGATTCCCGCCGTTGCATTGAGTCCCACAGAGGGTCCTGATTTTGGGCGAGAGCAACATGAGGCCGACCAACTATTCCTTTTCTTCTTTTGCTATTCGTCTTTCAAGGGGAGGAAACAGATTTGCCAGGCTTGCCAGCTTTGCTTGATGCTTGACGGACGGGGGGCAAATTGGGCTCTGCTGGTTGGACAGGGGAGCTCGCGGGGTGGTGCGTGTGGTTGGACTTTGAGGTTGCTGGTCGTCCAGAGTTGCATGGATGAATTGGCAAGCAAGAGACTGGATGGGGCCCAGACCGGAGGCTAAGAGGACGATTGAGACAGGAGGAATGAATGCCTTCAACGCCGACATGGATCAGAGAAGAGGCAGACTGCAGCTGAAGCGAGGGCTGCTTGCAGCAAAGAGCAGCACGCAGTTACAGGGCCAGTCCGTGCAAGTCGAGCAGCGGCCAACCCGGACCTCTCGGGAGACCAGCAGGGGTGGGAAGGAATCAGTCGTGTCGAAGTCGATCATCAAAATTGATCGAACGCGCTAGAGGGACAGCAGCCAGAGGTAGCAGTCCCCATTAATCATGACTTGATCTTGCCTTAAGGTAAATCAGGAAGTACCACTTTGGTGTTGCGCACATAGAAAATGTACTTGCAGAGTACCCTTTCTTGTTGCGGCCTCAAAGCAAAGCCCGCCAGCGCGGTAATTTTCCTTCATCGTGGACCTTTCTCGTTATTATTTTTTTTTTTTTTCCCTCATCGGCCGTCATCTTCATCTTAATTCTCGGCCCTTCCCTCTCTCATCCATTTCCCCTCTGCTCAAGCCTCTTCTTCTTCTTCTTCTTCTTCTTCTTCTCTTCCTCTCCTCATCCTCCTCCCCCTCGGTCTCTACCCGTCCCCCTCCTTCAGCGAATCCCCTCCTCGCCCTGGAGAGACTGGACTCCCATCCACAGTGTTCTTTGTTTCCCATATCTCCGGGATTCAAACACACAAAGGAACAACAACAGCTTATTAGCATCTCATTAGCAAGGAGTGACGTAGCAAATAGGCTTCTGGCCGTTTGCTAGGTACTGCTGCTGGCGGAGCGCTACCTCCCGAACAGCCCGACGGACAGCCAATCGCAGGGCGGCGCCGCACTGTAAAAAGCTCAAAAAGCTCAGGCACCCTTCTGGACCGTCCACGAACAAAAAGAACCCGCCCGCGTACCTACCCGCGTAAGGCACCTACCTCGACACCCACTCTTCGCCGCCGGGCTAAGGTACCTCACCCTCACCTCATTCTCGGTGCAGCAACAGCAAGCAAGCAGCAACATTGGAAGAGACCCAGGCCTCTGTCTCTCCCTCTCTCTCGCAGCGCCCACCCGCACCAATTTTAAAATCACGGGGCGGCCCAATCCCATCGCGCGACCAACCGAAATCGACAATCCGTCTTTCGTCTTTTTTTTCCTCACTCGCCCCTGGCCAGTGTTACAAAACTTGCGAAAGAGCAGCCAGCTCCCACCTTCTTTTCCCCCCCTTTCCCGTCTCCCCGTCCCGACACCGATCTTCACCTTGAGATCTTTCCACGCGGCAGTCCCCAAGGCAATACTTTCTGCCCGACAACAATATTTCTGCGCCATTGCAGAGCCACCAGAGATTCGCACCTTCTCTCCCCGCCACTCTCATCAAGGCCATTCAACAATTCCTGCTTTTCTCAAGCATTCAATTGCAAGCAGCGAAATCGAAGCCGTCGCGCAGCTAGAAGTCACTGACGAAAGAGTGTCATCTCTGCAGCCCGCCCGTGCAGCCGACCTACACCACCTCGTTCTCCAAACTACGACCCGACACAACCTTTCCAGCCTTCCCGAGGGTAGAATTCTGCTTACAACAGCAGTCTCCAAAGTCCTGGTGAGTAATGACCGTTATTTCTCATCACAATCGTCGCAGGCCAGCCCAAATTCGTGGTTCCGGCACCTCGATAGCTCCAGTGGCTTGTCAAGCGTCCAATTTAGCGCCTCCCTGGGCTGGTCGTGCTTCCCATCAAACCCTCGGCTCAAAAGTGTCGGGCGCACAGCACTCGCGCCTTGGAGACAACTGGAGAGAGACGCAGGTGCAGGCGCAGCTGGTGGATGCCGGAGCCTTGGTTGGGCCTTGCCGTACATGGCCTGCCCCCAACGCCCTGCCCTGTCGGCTCGCCCTCTCAGTGGTCGCCTGCTCCGCGACCGCGTGTGCGCCACTGACACTCTGACCGACAATTCCCTTTTTCCTCAGACCTGCATCTTCTGTGCCTCTTCCAGCACTTCCGGCGACTCCATTGCAACTGGCTCCGTTTGCTGACCGACTTCTTCTCCTCTAGCAACTTCAATTCCGCCCTCATCATAGAACTGCATCGCTTCTGCTTCTATTCACCTCAATTCCAACGAGCGCGTCTGGTCCTCTAGACTCCCGATACCCCCCTTTTTCGCTTTTCGCAAATCCAAAGCACCTGTCCCACACAGACTGCCAAAGCGCATCTCAGAGCAATGCCCCGGAGAATTGCGAATCCCTTCTCGACCTCCCATTCCCCCGCAATGCCGCAGACTGAGAAGGAAAGGAGACCTTCTCGTTCCGGCAACCGGATCACCAACTTCTTCACTTCACCAAAGGGCGCCAAGGATAAGGACCACCAGACTGCCCATCAGGCTCTCTTGGCCATGCAGCAGCAAAATATTTCTTCCACCCAAATCACTCCCTCCACCATCTCCCTGCCTACCATCTCTCTCTCGACCGCCAATGCGAACGAGCCCGACAACAGCGAGCCCCCGACGACCCTTTTTTCGCCTCCCTCCGCCTTCGAGACGGAGAAGAAGCGCCGCTACGATGCTCAATTCGGTCCCCTCTTGCACCCTAGCCACCGCTACGTGAGCAAGTCCAACGATGGAAAGCCTCTCGACCCGCCCATCATTGATGAGCCGCCTTACTACTACATCCTCACCACCTACATCAGCTACCTGCTCCTCATTCTCTTCGGCCATGCTCGCGACTTCTTCGGCAAGAGGTTCGGCGACAAGAAGCACTACCAGGCTCTCAAGCCTCAGAACGGCTATGCGCCCTTGAACGAGGACTTTGACAACTTCTACGTCCGCCGACTCAAGATGCGCATTGACGACTGCTTTGCCCGACCCATCACCGGTGTTCCCGGCCGCTACATCACCCTCATGGACCGCGAGTCCAGTGACTACAACCGAACTTACAACTACACCGGAACCCACACTGAGACCCTCAACATGAGCTCTTACAACTACCTTGGCTTTGCCCAATCCGAAGGTCCCTGTGCCGATGCCGTCGAGGAGTGCGTCAAGAAGTACGCTCTCAGCACTTGCAGCCCTCGCGCCGATGTTGGTACATCCGACCTGGCTCTCGAGGTCGAGAAGGAAATCGCCAGTTTCGTCGGAAAGCCCGCTTCTATGGTCTTCTCCATGGGTTTCGTCACCAACGCCTCGTCCTTCCCTGCTCTCGTCTCCAAGGGTTGCCTGATTCTCTCCGATGAGCTCAACCACGCCTCCATCAGAGTCGGTGCTCGTCTGTCCGGTGCCGTCATCTCCTCCTTCAAGCACAACGACATGATTGATCTCGAGCGCAAGCTCCGCGAGGCCATCTCTCAAGGACAGCCCCGCACGCACCGCCCGTGGAAGAAGATTTTGGTTGCCGTCGAGGGTCTCTACTCCATGGAGGGAACCATGTGCGACTTGCCCGGTATCATGTCTCTGAAGGACAAGTACAAGTTCTATCTCTTCATCGACGAGGCTCACTCCATTGGTGCCATCGGTCCCCGCGGACGTGGTGTTTGCGACTACTTCGGCATTGACCCTAGCCGTGTTGACATCCTCATGGGTACCCTCACCAAGTCTTTCGGTGCCAACGGTGGATACGTCGCTGCTGAGAAGTCCATTATCGACAAGCTGAGGAGCACCAACGCCGCTACTATCTACGGCGAGTCGCCCGCCCCCTCGGTTCTCATGCAGATTCTGGCTTCCCTCCGTCTCATCACTGGCGAGCTTTGCCCTGGTCAAGGTGCCGAGCGCCTGGAGCGTATTGCTTTCAACTCTCGCTACCTCCGCCTGGGTCTTAAGCGTCTTGGCTTCATCGTCTACGGCCACGACGACTCCCCCATTATCCCCGTCATGCTTTACAACCCTGGAAAGATGCCCGCATTCAGCCACGCGATGCTTAAGCGCAAGATCTCTGTCGTTATTGTCGGCTACCCCGCTACGCCTCTCATCAGCTCCCGCGCTCGTTTCTGTGTCTCTTCGGCCCACAACAAGGAGGATCTCGACAGATTGCTCCAGGCTTGCGACGAGATTGCCGACCAGCTCCAGATCAGATTTTCCACTGGTGTTGCTGGTGGCGCCGAGCCTCTCCCCGAGGGTGTCACACCCGAGACGGAGAAGGAGTGGCGCAAGGCGAACGGTCTCGAGGGCGTCTACAAGCCTCCCCGCTGGAAGCTCGAGGACGTCATTGCCCGCGGTGTCCAGGACTGCAAGACCATTCTGCGATAAAGCATCCGCCCTTTTCATGTTCAAAAATGTTTGGTGACGAGTACACATTTCACGACTGCTTTGACTATTTGGTCAGACGCTGACGAGGTGCGGACTGGACGGGGAAATGAAGCAAAGTCCTTTGATGGCGGGGGGAGAGGGAGTTCGGTGCACTGTATTCACTTCTGTTGGCATCGGCTTGTTTGCATGATACCTATGATATCGAGTGTCGTGTGTCTCTTATTCCTTGACTGGGATGCCTGCATGGAAATGGCGTTACGGGAGTGATGGTTGGATTAGCGAACGAATTCATGTGCCACGGCACCGAAACTATATAAATATTAGTATTAGGCTCCTCGGAGCTGAGAAATTTAGACAACTAAGGCACCTTAGAATAATGTACACACAATTCTTGAATCATTGAAAGTTCTGCTACATCTTGGCTGTGAAATCAATACCCTGGGGGAAGAGGGAAGTTTACTTTGGGGAGGGGACCGCAGTCTGATGCTCCGGTAAGAGTAACACCAAACTTGTCCTGGTCATGTTGGCTAAGGATATTTTGCACTGCGTCTCGACGATGTTGGTAATGCCACGAGGCTTGATCTTCTTGGTCGTGGGATAACTTGCAACGTCCATCTCGACAAAGCTATTTCTTGGATAGTCACCCCAATTATAACATCAGTAGACGAAGCCACTGGTGTTCTACACATCCTCGAGCTGAAAACATTAATGGGGTGGGAGGTGGAAAGCCGGTCCATTCCGCCGTTGAAGAGATGCTAAGTACAACCAGCATGGCAACGACACCACATGAACAAGCCTCCTACACGGCAACAGTTCTCTGACGGGAGCTTTCCTCTTGAAGAATCCTACTCATGCTTTCACGCCAGCTGCTCTGGCTCGCAGCTCCCCGTTCCTTCTGTTCCTGGCCAAAAGGGATGCTACGACCAGGCCATCCCACTCTGCTCTTGCCCCATCCCTCTTGTCCCCAGGGCAGGTTGCTCCTGCCAAGGTGAACTTGGATGAAGTTGCTCCTTCCTTCTGTCCAGAACAAACCTGGGAGTACGTACTTATTATTGCGATGGCTCAAGTACCTAGAATTCGACCTGTCTCCACGTCAACCCGCGTCTCTGTTTTGATTCCTTCCACCTCACCACCTCATCGTCGATTGTTCACCACCCTCCATCCACCCCAAACATCACCAGCCCCGATCACACCCAGGAACAAATCTTTGCCCTCTTCATCTCTACCTTGAACATCCGGTATTCTTGTTTTGTGCCGTGTGTGGAATTTTTGGTCTTGTTTTCTTACCACTCGTCTCTTCGTCGACATCGGCACTTTCGGCCGCAGCTTTGGCGCCTTCCTCCAGCACGAAGCCGTCTCAAAACAACTAACAGCCGAACTACAGACAATCGAGCTGCACGGTTCTTGATCGGTCAGTCCCTATGGCGGACGACTACCTCCGGCACGGCCCTGAGCCGGCTCGACTTCTGCACCCTCGGCGGATTGGCAGTGCTCGAGAGGCTTCACGACACCGGGACGGTTCCGGTGATCACATCCTCCCGCCCCTGCGGCCTTCCTCCTCCGGTGATAAACACACTTACAATTCTGCATACTTTGAGATCATGGGTCGCCAGGGCGGCTCGTACGCCCATGTCGCTGCTCAGCATTCTCGCTCGGCCAGCACAGGTGGTGGTGGTCGCCGGCAGGTTGCCCCTTATGCAGGCCATAAAACCCGAGCCATCTCATCATCAGCTAACTTCCCGACTGTTGGCACTCCTCCCAAGAGTTCTCAGCTGGAGATTTCGTCACAAGTTGATGGACTGTCTCTTTCTAAGGTGCCGCGCAGCCAAATGATACGTGATACAACCTCCAGCAGTGCAGTCGCGGGATCATCATCTCAAGATGTTGCAAGACCCTCTCGCCCTTCTAAGGGGAACAAGTCTCAAGTCGAATTTGGCGATCAAGGCCTCTTTGTTGAACAACATGGCTCGCATCCTCTGGTTAACAACCCGCCGGTTCGTCATGGACGCTTCCCAGATTCGTCCCCTTTCAGAATCCCATCATCTCTCTACCGCGATTCTGACGACAAACATCCAATGCGGAGAGGACCCCGGGGTCACCTCGTTGAAGACAGCCTATTGCCTCAGAAAGATCTCCGCGATCTTCTGTTCCCCGACGATGAAGATAAATCCGTCAAGAGATGCTCGGCGCGAGGAGTATCGGGCTTTGCTGTCGAAGATGACGAGTCCGAAGATGAAGACGATCGTGTCAGACTTCAACTCGATGTCATATCGAAAGGGACGGCTTCGGAAGGAACAACGTCTAACAGCAAAAATACGGCAGCAGCTGGAACAGTGAGCCGCAGCAACCGTCGAGCAAAGTCAGCTCCAAAGTCAACTGCCAAGAAGAACAATACGTTCAGTCTTCGACCTTCGGTAGATCCAAATGCATCTGCTTCCTCTACCCGCACTCAAACTGGCGGAGACACGAGAAGCATCGACCAGGCGAGTCGACCGAGCACGCGTCCCGCTCCGTCCACACACGCTACCACTCAGACGAGTCAATCGCGTTCAGGAAACCCTGGAAGCTCAATGGGACTCAGCGTGACGACAAGAATGGCTATAAGAGCAACCAAGCCTCAAATCCGAGTCGTCACAGTGCAGAGGACCGCTTCGGAACAGAGAGCCCAGGATGCACGTCAAGACCAACCCACTTCAAACGCCTAGAATGCTTTGCCCAGGGAAACCTCATCGACGAGAGCACAGGCTCCAAACCCACAGCAAGGGGGCACTTCTCGCAGGGTTGACCTGCGCAGTTCAACAACTTCAAATGCCGGTCCTGCTACGGAAGCCCCTTTGAGGCGCGAGGCGCATCGCGCAGCCAGAGAGCCCCCGAGCTCCTCGGTTCCCTCTACGACTAGTGTACGTTTATCGCCTCGTACCAGATTTGTTCCATCTTTTCGAAGACGACGTGGCAACAAGCCTCAGGTGTTGAATCAGCGTAGCGTGGACCCCAACACTCTGGGCTTAATACCCATCAACACCCTGCCAGGCCCTCTCTACGAGCCTAACTTTCCAGTGGCTAGGGTCCCAGATAGAGGAAGCTACGCAGGATTCCCGCATGATAATTCTCCGCTCACCAACAGTCACTCGACTCCAACGAGAGCGGCTGGTAGCAGACGTCGAAGCAACACGCTGCCCAATCCACCCACCGTCAATGAGCTCGATCATGGCGATTCGCAGTTTGATGGTAAGAGTGGCCTCAGACTTGCGCCCAAGCTTTGGCTAACGAGATGATGTAGAATCCTGCGCTGACTTTTGCCCGTCGACACCTGGCCTTCATCAGAGCATCGACATTCAGAACCGAGCGTCACCGGTCGTCGTATCTCGAACATTGTCCGACGACGAAGGATCAGCCCACCGCCGATCTACCTTTCGGCAATTAGAAGATCCTCACACTCCCATAAGGAAGGGTAGAGCCCGCGTATTCACTGGAAACCTACAGCCAGTGTCTGAGACGAAGATTGTCGAGGGGTTCAGGTCACCTGATGGTTGGCGTCGCGCCCCCAAACGAATTGCCGAGAGGGTGTTGAGCCCCCTATCATACAACAAGGGACCCGAGAGAAAGCGATCGGTGAAGAGAACCGAACAGAAGTCCCGAAGCGGAAATCAGAATCAGCGGGCCAAAGGCAGAGATACAGTGGTGGGTCAAAACGCGCAGTCAACCATGGTTCAGCATATTGTCAACATTGCCAACAGGTTGGATGGCAACGAGGCAGTTGCCGCAAGCGACCAGGATAGCAACGGAGAGGATGACGAAAGCCCCAGAGGTTACACTCACAACGCTTCCGATCATGTTAAGACTCAACATCGACCCATGGGCCCGATGGAAAAGAAACGAAGAAGCGGCATCGCCCAACTGCAGAACCAGCGTGAAGCTAAGAAAGAGAAGAAACTCCCCATTGTGTCTTCTCCGGCAGAGAAGTGAGTTGGTTCAGATGCTCCGGCAGCTGGTAAGTATGAAAGCAGTCGCAATGAACGTGTCGCATACGCCACGGCTGACATTTTACTTGGCACTGACAAGTTGCGGCAAAGACATGTTGGAAACGAGAGGAACTGAAATCATGAAGTGACTGGAGTTGAACATGTTGGATCAACCCATTGCGTGGTCGTGTACGGATACGGATTGGAACGATTGTTGGAAACGTTGAAGCATGGAAGAAGAAGATTTTTTACCCCTTGTCGGTGTACTGGCGAAGACCAGGGTTGGAGAACATAGTTCTGAACAAGAGTCCCCATAGGCATTCATGATAGCAATCACTCTCTACTCCACGAACATCGCAAGTCCTGAGCGTAGAGAGCATACCGTCTCACTTTTAAGCGTCGCCTTTCCAGATTATATGATTTGAGTCTTCAGCACCCTGTGTGTACACGCACGCCTATGAGGACGAGAAACAGACAAAAAGTGAGTCTCGCATCATCAAGTGCACCAAAAAGATTACACAGTGCCCAAGGCCAGAATCGAACTGACGATCTTCTCATTTCGGGCCGGAGAACCGGATACTAGTGAGACGCTTTACCACTGAGCCACTCGGGCTTTACCTGTGTGATGGGGATTAGAAGCAAAGTGGACTATCATTGTTGTGGGTGTGGACCGGGGCAGGGAGACCTAAGTCGTGGAGGCGTGTGGGTTGGTTGACTCGAGAAATCAAGCGGGGCGGAAGATTGCAGATAGAAGGAGACGACGCCCGGATAGGCAACTCAAATTCGAACAACCTGGAGCGGGTCTTCGTTCGGATCCGAGCAGAGGTATGTGGGAGAGGACGGGAGGGGAGGATCCAACTGCGAGTCAAGTAACGGGCTGAAGTCCGATCAGCCCATATCAAACCTTAATACAGATAAAAGCCGTGCTTATGTTAATTTGACCGGGTTGCTGTGGTGCTGTTTTTGGGTTGTTGGGTGGTTTTATTTGGGGGGAGGGGGATGGATGATTTGCATGGAACACTTCCAGAAACTGGCCCCCAAAAGAGAGGGACCCTTGAATTTGGTCCTCGTCTTGATGATTGAAGCTGAGAAGCTGGAGCTGGAGCTGAAGCTTCCACCAATGATAGATAGACCGAGCAATTTCGACTTTTGATTCTGGGATTGATGCTTCAATGCGGCCCGTTTGTACGTCAACCGTGGTAAAGCCGGAGTAGATCGAATCCACCCGTCAACATCAATCCGTCCCCTCAGTTAAGGTATGTGTTGATTGTATGTGCACGACTTACACGATTCAGACGACGAGTTTCAAGACACGAGAAGGTAAACCACGGCCTTGACTCTTACGGTAGCAGTCCAGCTTCTTTTCATCCTTCTGTGACTCTGGAATAGGATAGATACAGCAGAGATCAACGCGACCAATTCTCCTACGAGCCAACGTCTTGTATATCGGCCAATCTACCTCAGACAGCAAAGGGTCAGACCCAGCTGAAAGCTTAATTCATGGGCATCAACACAACTGACTTGCATGGCCCCACGGGACGTGGAGAAGAGCATCACGCAAGAGCTATGTGTTGCCCTTGCTGCACACGGACTGCACTGCAAAACGAACTCTTGGGCGACAGATGGGAAAGAGGTGAATGAATCGAACATGTGGGGGTGATGGTCGTAGTGGTGGTTCTCACCTCGTCTATTACCTTAGTGTGCGTGTGTAACTTCCAGAATATCGAGTCTCACCATCACTGACAGCATCCATAGACGGAGAAAACAAAAAACCGGTTACCTCATCCCATCCCGCGCATCTGCGACGTCTTGGCCCTGCGCTGCGGGCGAACACCAACACGGCACACACGCGCAGGTTCAACGCCGGGCCTGTAATTTGCCATCAACACCCGCCCGCCACCTCCGGCGCGGCGCCGGTTTCTGGGCTGAAGCAGTCAGGGCAAGACAGACATTCAAGACATCCATCTGCATATGCCATCACTGCTTGGTACTAGATCCACAAATATGTCTGTCTGTCTCTCTGTCTGTCTCTCTCCCCGCCCCGGTCCGAATCCAAATCCAAAACCCAAATACACATCCAAAATGAGACATCCCAAACCCTTTTCCAGAACCTGTGAACCAGACTAAACCACATCCAGCCCGTCCCAAGAAACCTCGTATTGTGTGAAAGGCCGCCGGGAAAGCTCTGTATCCCAAACCCAGATGCCCCACGCGCCTGTGCCGTCCCGGAGGTAGGCAGGCCCCCTTACCACTCGGCCCTCCGCGCCGTCTCCGGCGCGAATCACCACTCCCCTATCCCCCCCGGGCCACGAACCAAACCAGCTCACCACATTCAACATGCCACACAGCCTTCCCGCGATATCCACACTGCAAAAAAATCCCACCTAACCCTTCAGCCCCCAAATCATTCAACCCCGGGGCTCTCAAACACCCCATCCATCCTCCAAAACAGGAATTTTAGCCATGGCTACTGCACAATGTAGGTGACAAAGACGAGAGGCTACCTAGCGAGAGACGGGAGAGTGTGAGAGAGAGAGAGCCCACCAGACTGAGACAAGCCTAAACCCGCACCTCCCCGCCGCACCCGAATACCACCCTCCCGGTAGGCCGTCGTCGCCGCCGCCGCCGCCTCAACGACGACGAACGACGACGATCTTCTCGTACGGTGTGTGGCGCCGAGGTTTCTCGTACGGTGTGTGGCGCCGAGGTGACGGGCACGACGTCGCGGTCGTGCCAAACCCTCAGCATCAGAACAATCCGAACTTCAACGCCCCAAACCCCCTGCTTTGCGCATCTCACCCAGGGAAAAAAAACGTGTCAAACGTACATACATCAAGAAAGGCACATGTCATTCGTATCACAACCCCCCCCCCCCCCCAAACCCACTCACACACGACGTCCCGACCGTCCTCCCCCAGCACAGCCTCCTCCTCAGCTACGCTACGCTACTCAACTCCCCCGAACCAGAGTTGCACAATCTCCGGCACTGATTGACACACTCACGCACATCTCACCGTTCGTCATCCCATCCCCCTTCCCCAACCTCGAACGGGGCGGATCCCCCGTGCTTCTAGAAGGAAGAAACCTTGACGCGATCAACCTCCTTGGCAGCATGCAAACGCGTAAGAACCGGCGCATCTCTTCTGGAGAGATCGTCCCTACTTCCTCCCATGGGCACACAGCACCTGGGCGGAGCCGGCGCGTGTATCGGATTACCATCCTCACCCATCGACCATCCTCCAGGGGGGGCTCGTTCTGGCTTCCCCTCTTTACACTGCAGTAAAACGCATCTGTTGTTCACACAAGGTCTGGATGCCGCGCATTTCCAATGAATGGTGAATAAAATAATGCCAAGAATCAGAAATAAAGAGCTCCCTTTGATAGCTTTCGCAACATGTCTCTTGTCACACGTAGCAGCTGCCATCCTCCTCTTGTATCCAATCCCGTCAAGTAGTGCTGTTGGTTACACGTTCGCTCTACAGCTCATCAGACCACCTCCCAAGCCAGTGTTGACACCGTACATCTATCCCCGCTTACACCCAGCGTAAGCCCCATCCATACCCTAGGTCCCCTTCCTCCTGCCCCTCCTCCTCTTCCGCCTACCAAATGGACAAAAATATTTCAACAGCTTCGAAAAAAGGATAGCTCCGGTAAGACGGTTCCCGGTACAGTGTCTCGTTCGTCCATGGTCTTGGGAGCTCCTACATAAAAAAACAATATTGCTCGGATCCACGTTTCGAGTTCGGACAGCCCAGGAACAGTTGCGAGACGAAACACCGTGGAGAGACCCCGCCCAGTCGAACCCACACAATGTTTCCGCGACAGGTATTCCAAAGCAGTCGTGTCTTCCCCTTGCGCAGCGCTATGCAGGTAAACCCCAACTCCGGTATGCTCTGGTCCTTTTGAGCTTGCAGCCCCGCATCCCATACGGCTGCTTTTCCACTTAAGATAATTCGGATGGGAAATAAGTTAAATCATTGAAGGGTAAGGGTACGCGTCGATGGTGATCAGCAGTGGTATCGCCCCCTAGATGATACCACCTGGCGGATCGTAGCCAGATGCCGCTCCCCTTGCCGAAAGCCCGGCACTCCCTGGTTGTTCTGATGATACATCGACTTGAGCGTTATTCGTCTTCCGTAACATAAACATGGGCTTCTTGCCCTCTTTGTCCAGCTGCTTGAACAAGATGAGGGGCTTCTCTTCCAATCCTAGACAGCGCTCTTGATCTCCGTAGACAATGTAAAGGGCGTACTGATCCCAAGGCGCGTTGATCTGGTATTTCTTGAGCGCGGCGGGCAGCACTTTATAGCACGGATCGTCCATGCTGACTCGGAAGGACTTGAAGATTTCGACGGATGCGTTGCTCGTGCTCGGGGTGTCGGGGGCGGGCGTCGGCCCACGTTTCGGAGCCACGGGCTGTTCGCGGCCTCTGTAGCCTTGATCGTTTTCGGCGAAAGTAGACCTTGTTGACGGGGTCGGCACGTCGGAACGGTAAGATCGAGAACCGAGAGTCGCGCCGCCAAGGGTCGGAGGGGACGTTGGAGAGGGCATGTTCGGAGACGGGTAACCAGGGGAAGTAGCTGTGGCCGAGCCATTCATGGCAGCCAGATGCGACGAGGACAACACAGCTCTTTCTGCTGCGTTGGAAGGGTCCAGAGACTGCTCCATCCTTTCGTGAGTTGTCTGCAAATGCGACGGCGATGTGTTCTTCGGCGTCGTTCCCAGCATGATTCTCTTTGTGGAGTACTGCCTCTTGAGACTCATGGATTGGGTGGAGGAAGGTGTCGGGGCTGGCGGCGAAACGGTCTCGTATCCGTAACTCTGATTGTTGTTGGTTGACACATTCGGAAGTGGCTGTGACGAGTCCTTTGCCAGCCTCAGAGCCGGCAGCATGTCCTCCCGCAAGCGTCTGAAATCGTCTGTCAATCGACGCAGATCCTGCTCGACCAAGCTCATCCGTTCGTCGCGCAGACGGAGCTGCTCAACCAAGTGCTTGATATCTTTGAGGGTTGCTGTCGCGTATTGCGCCTCGGCATCGGCGGCTGAAAAGATCCCAAGGTCAGCTAATCGGGTTTGAGAACGGAGCACAGCACCACCTACACAACGGCACGTAGTGGTCGCTTTCTATGGGAATGTCCTGAGCCTTTTTTACGTCGTAGACGCTCTTTAAAATGGTGAGGCGATGGCCAACACTGGCAATGCCCATAGACTTGAGGTCATCATGCTGCAGAGCGACCAGAGCCTCGCCGACGATTTCGTTTTCTGTCACAAAGGTCAGTCAATTGTCACGTCACCCTCGGATGGCGACGGGACAGGATGGACTCACCAACAAAGCGATCGGCGTATTGTGGCAGGCCAATTGTGCTAATGAAGTCGGCGCACTCGTCAGCGGTCCACTCGGAGATGATGGTCTCGGGCAAGCGGTCGGCGCTGCTGCGATGGCCGTAGGTAGTAGGGGTATGTTCGTTTGAGGAGGGCAGCTCGGAATCGATTGGCGATGCTTCGCTGTTGGTGACTGGAGAGTTGGGCCCAAGGCTGCGCTCGTATTCGTCGTCGGCGTCCGACTCCGCGTAGGCGGTGCCTGAATCGAAATTCATGGCTGGTGTGGCCGTCGTGGTCCTCCTCGTCGTTGTCGCCGTCGTGGTCGTCGTGGTCGGCAGCGATGGGGAACAATGCTAGTTGGTGTGCAGATGGACAATGCAAAAGGAGATTGGCGGTTAGAGAGGCAGCGAGAGGCTACAGGAGAAGAGACAATGGAAAGGAGGAGAAAGGCTGGATGACGAATCGGGGTGGTGTCGAGAAGCGCCGACGGTGCCCTCAGCGTGAGGAGTCGGTCGTGGCGGCGGCTGCGGGGGCCCGTTGCAGAAGAGATTGGAAGTGTGGGAGCAGCACACGTTGGAGGCGTCGGGTTGGCAGAGGAGGAATCATGAGCATCGAAATCAGAAACCTCGGCGTCAAGTCGTCCTCATCGGCGTGCAGTCGAGAGAGACAGCGTTGGGGGAGATGTCGCGAGGCTCGATGGAAGGCACGCTAGGTAGACTAGACTGCAGAAGTAGGAGGACAGGTCAGGTCGAAGATGGGATCGTCGTTCGGGTTCGGGCTGAGGCGAAAAAAGGTGGAGGAAAGGACTGGCAGAAGCAGCCACGGGATTGGATTGAATCGGCTTGGGAGGACGAGTTGGCGGGCAGGTACACGGCGGGTGGTGTTGGACGGCGCACGGAGCGAGGTACCTCAGGAAGTACTTGGTGGAGGTACCGAGTATGCGAAGGTACCCAAGAGGCAAGCAAGGCACTGGTAGGTAAGGTAGGGTACCTACGTAAGGTACGATCTGGGATTCAGACCTTCTAATGGTGGTCTGCTGCTTTGAGGGGTTCCAATGCCGCCGCTGCTGCTACCTAGGAATTGCTTGCAGCGCGCTGCTCCTGCTCCTGCCAGCAATGGCGCTCGCTGAACGAACAGCTCCCTCACCTCCGCCCCTCCACCTGCTGCTGCCCACCTCAGGTGCAGGGCAGGCGTGGCGTGGAAGGGATCCGGTTAGGGCCCCAGCAGTACTTCTGCCCGCCATCCAGTGACAAGAGCGCCCTGGTGCCTGTGCCAGCCCGGTAGCAGCAGCGGTAGCGTAATAGATATGGATGGGTACCTTAGCAGAGACCTTGGCCGAGCCAGGGCCAAGACCACGACCATGCCCAGGACAGGACCACTACGGCCACGACCAGGACCGGCCCACGACTGGGATGCCACCCTCACATTCACTCACACTTCAGGCTTTGGGGGCTCTAATATGCAGTACCCAAGTACCTTCCATGCTCTGCTGTCTGCAGTGGACCGGACTCTCTCACGCACACGACAACGGAGGGCCCTCCTCACCACCCATCACCCTCTCCCTCTGAGGTGAGAGCTTGGAGGGGACCCATTTGTCTGCTCCCGTGCTTGTCTCGAAGTAGCCGCTGGGCCAGAAGCACTCCATGCGTCGTGAAGCTGTGGTGTTGCGATGCTGCCGTGCCATGATGCTGTGCCTTGCTGCGTCCCATGCTCAGGGAGGCAAGTCTCTTCTTCCATCTACGTATCTACCTTACCTTAAGGCAGGCATCATGTCAATATCGCTCACTTTTCCATAAACATATAAAAACCTCATCGGCCTAATTACGTTACCCATCCCTTACCGAGCTGAAGAGAGGGGGGGAAACTTGCAAAACAAAACAATATTCGTCCCCAATATCATCACAGCCATGCCAGCGAGCCATGCACCACCCAGCCCGGCCCATTACCGCGGCCCCAACGCCTGTGTTAGCGCCCAAGGGGGTCATCCCTGCGCCCACGACGCGATCCAATTGCTTGCTTGACATGCTCCTCCAGCCTGAGAAACTCTTACACAGGCCTCAGCCATCAAGAGGCAAAAACCACCCAAGGCAAGGTAGGCACATACAGATATATATGCTTCATATTGCTATGCCATGGATGTAGGGGAAAACCCTCCCCGGCAACAAAGACAAGACAGACAAGACACGGACAGCTGTCTTTGCTTCTCGCTCAGAGACATACATTGACCTCAGAGACACTGGCATCCATCCCAAACACGCGTACCACCACCATCTGCTGCGTAGTATGGGCTTTTGTGGGAAGAGACGTCGTTGGCATGTTCCAGAAGGCAACCCAGCCGCCGTCGCCTCCATCCTATTGGATCCTGCATGTGCCACAGTAATCAAGTAAACAACGGAATAAGAAAATAAGGGGAATCTCTGAACCAGAGAAACAAGAGATTTTGACGGCATCCAAAATGAAAAACGGCCTGGTCACTCGGTAATTGGGACCGAACTGCCCAGCAGTTGCCAATCGCTTTCCGTCCTCCGGGTCCACTCTGTGCACCTCTCGACAGTCGATATCCGTACCTTGCACCATCCCGCCTTACCTTCCGTGCCTTGGCCTTCCTTCCACTCTTGTGAAGAGAAAGTGATGTGTCGTCTCCCTCCCGTTCGTGTTTAATGACGATTCTCCCATAACTTCCGGCTTCAATCTTCGACAATTCGACCCCACACACAGAACACAGACTGGAGACTGGACGGACGACTCCTAACAAAGGGGGGAACAACCCAAAGAAACAGACTCGGGAACCCGCTTGAAAGAGCCATGCAGTGAAGTCATTATCAGATGCTTTTGCCGTTTTCCTTTTTGCTTTACCGTCCAAGCACTCGCACCCTAACCAACCACGTCTCTCAATTTGCAAATGCTGCCAAGTCAAGGTATGGATTACCTCTCCATCCAAAGGGCCCAACCTGACTGACTTGCTTTCCCAGGTACCTCGTCTCTGCCTCACCCGTCGCCCTGAAAGAAAGTACCGCCGCAGGGTGCCCTTTGTGTCGCCCGGCAAGAGTCCCGACGGTGGCCTCCGCACCTCCTCTGCCCAAAACGGCGCCTCCAGGGTTGATACTGGTTGCCTTCCATATGCAAACCCTTTCCCAGAAACACGCCAGCTACCTCATCACCTTGCAAGCCCGCTGCTTAGTTGACAAAGAGTAACACCCATTGCTCCATTCATAGCTTCGTTCTTGGGATGCTCCCCCAATGGGAAAAAGAAAACTCCCGACTGGCCCCCCAGCAGCATCAGCACCGCCCACGAAAGCTCCAGCTCTCCTCCCAACTGGCTGGCCTCGACTGCTCCAGAGACGCACAATGACAGAACCGCGAAGCCTTCGGGTACGCGGCCCTCCCTCTGACCAAACGGAACGAATCCCACAGTTACGTTTCGAACGCGCCTTCAACGGGGTTCCGTCGTCCCACGCATTCTAGAACGCATTCTAGACCACCATCGCCCACGCTCTCACCTCCAGCTCTTCCCACAATTCCCCAGCTGCTCCATCTAACATCAAGATCGGAACCAAAGCCAAAACGCAAATGAGGCATTTATTCCAAGTCACTGAGAATGCAATCTCTCATATTACACCTCTCGACGACGTGAGCGACTTTGTCAAGTCGACGCCGTCCATCATTTCACATTATGGATCGGCATCCACCCCGCCGCTGCAGCTTGACCAAGCTTGTCAACGACGCCGCCGTCTTGGCACTCTATGGCAAACTCGCGACAATCACATCAAGCTACCACCTGCAACCCGCTGGACCCCCAATTTTAAAAACAGAAACCCTACAAGGCTGCTGAGTCTGTCAAGGTCTGATAAGCGGTCGCCAGCCTCGAGAATGACAGTGATAGCAACAACACCCTTGTTGACCCTGCGTCGATCATCCTCGGCTTTCTTGGTGTCTCTTTTCCCAGCTGCCGCGGTGTCGACTCAATGTGTCCGACTCAAAACAGACATTGCCATCGTCTCTACTTGACCAAGGTTGTTGTTCATCGCAACCCCTTTTTTTTTTTTTTTTTTTTTGCCGCGGCACAGCCACTTTCTTGTTTCTTTTCGTCTCGTCTGGACTTTCTCCCAGCTGAACCTCCTTCCTCGGCTGTAACGGCCGAAAAGGAAGGGGGAAAGTGTAGACGCTGCCCGTGATGCCCTGCATCGCCAGATTTTCTTCAGGAAATCAAATTAATTGAAGGCGAGGCCAAAGACACCCGTGAAGGATAATCAAACCCGCCTTCAAGATGATGTTCCCCAACTCGTTGTCTGGGTTTCAGGCCCCATGCCGACCCATCCGGATGAGACGTTCCCAAAAATGTCCAAGTAGGCCCTTTCACGAACGTCTCACACGCCAGGGCTAAGCCGTTCCTCACCTGGCTCACCCGAACCAACTTCCAGCCAAAGACAAGCTCACGCGCGGATGTTCGCGCGTGCATAGGAAGACAGCCATCCGCCAGCAGTGGGACGAAGGAGAGAAAAAAACGTTGGGCCTAGTATCCAGTCTCCCGGGTGTCAACCACCAACTAAGACCCGAGGAGGGGGGGAAGCCATCTTCGTCGTATGATTCCGGCGAGCGCCCTCGTTTCTCAGACCATTTCGTATCTGGACGTCTTCTCGGAGAGTCGGGTCCCGAAGGAAGCGACCTACCTCCTGTCATCCCCAGCGTCCATGTTACCATTTCACCTGGCCCATGCGACTTCGTCCTGGGGAATCGCACGACGTCTCACTGCATTTCCAATTCCTGCCAGGGACCACAGCACGAAACGCAACCTTATCTGTCTCATGATTCTCAACCTCCAGACGAGGCAAAGGGAAATTTCGCGATCAAACCCACCAGATCTCAATGTTCATCTCAAACTTTGAACCCCCGTGCGCCGTAAACCACCATCCAGAGGTTCTCTCTCCCCGTAGTACAGCATTCCACTCTGTGTCGAGCCGGAATTGCCTCCGAGACGCTTGCTGACTGGCCGGCCGCCCCCTTCCTGCTTCCTCCAAAAGATCCCATCTTCATTTCCCAAGTGAAAAAAGCCCGAAACCCCGATCGCCGTTCCTCTCCCGCCGGCCAACAAGCGCACGATCCTCTCACACTGGTTCGCCAACGTCACGCCGTCTCCCAGCCGAACCTAAATCGGCGCTGCTTAACTTCGCCGACTCTTTCCGCAACGGGCAAAGACTCGACCTAACCGTCGCTGTCCGTCGTGTGTCCGTCACTTGCGTGAAAAGTAGACAAAATCCTTCCTTCCTCACCCCCAATCCCCAAGACCTAGATAAACTTCCACGCTAGAGAGTCCTTCCGATCTGACGCCCGTCCTCCGTCTTACGCCAGACTCACATTAGGATTCGAACTACAGTTCGCTCGGCCGAGAAGAGGGCTGCGTGGCGCCTCCACATCATCCTTCAATCCTCTGGAATCACGCTCCCTTTTCTCCCCATCCATGGAACGAGGGATACTTCCCGAGAGTAATTGCCTAGGCTCCTGGTGAGTTTGGAGGCACAAAGATCAGCTTGACAACCCAAAATCATAAGATGCACCCCCCCCCCCCCCCCCTACACCGTGATTCTTCATTATCAGTCATCAGCAATCCGATCTTTCGCCGAAAACTTCTGCAAACATTGGGCTGGGTTCTGCAGGAAGGTCGTGAAGCCGGAACTTGCCATGCTTATGGAGCCATCTGGCCCTCCAAACCGCCAACTTAAAGGTATGGAATGTGTGCCTTTATCTAGGAAGGCAGCAGAGAGGCGGACGAACCCAAAATGCGGACGATCCTCGCCGGAATCATTGGCTTCATCCGAGCTCCCGGAACGTTGTCCCGTTCTAGTTCGCCTTACGATCTTGGGTAGCACCGCCATCGTCATCGTCGTCCGCGCTTCGGAGCAGTGTGGTGATTTTCTGGACGAAAACTTGTTCTAGACGCCCATCCGCGTATCCTCAGACTTCGTCATTGTGTGTGCGCGTGTGTGCCTCCGACCCGGATGTTCCATCTACTTTCTTCCCGCGCGCGGGGTAGGTACGGTCTGGGCCTTGGGGCTGACAGCTGTCCTGGTGCTCGGGCCCGGCGTCTGAAGTCGGGAAAGGACGCAGACGTCGACTTCGGTAGGCGCCTGGCGAGTGCTGTCTTTGAGCGTGAGTGTAATCAACGTATCCGTGAAGCTGGACTGTGTATCGGAGGCCGTTGTCGGAAACGGGCCTTCGCGGGCAATTTTTGTCAGCTTAGTGATGTTGTCGACGACGTGGTACTGCTGTGATACTGTCCACATTTTTGAACCGGCACGCAACTTTGCTGTGATCGTATGCCTAACGCTCACGGAGATGTGTCTGGTGCAAGACTAGACATAGATGACTGGACAATCAATGGGATTGTCGTCCCGTATGTGCGTATAAAAAGACTTAGTCCAAAGTTGCGATGCTGTGATTGTGTGTCCCATCGTGAGAAACCGGGTTGAGAGCTTAGCTCGAGTGACAAGATGAGGGAAAGGGGAGCATTGCATTTGCCACACCCGTCTCAAATGGAAGGTACTGTGCTGCCAGTACAATTGCTTGGATAACATTTCAAGTTTCGGCTATCATCTTGTCTCCAAGGCAGGTATCTTAGCAGCCATTTGCAACTTGGTGTCATGATATCACGGATTGCCAACATGGTGTTGCTAGTTCATGATGGGGGCGCATTTCATAGCAGTAAGTTATCTTGATTGATCAATGTAAAGATGGTCGTCTTTTCTTACTTAGCAAGTAGGTATGAATGATTTCACCTGAGTGGTTTCAATCTCTGCATGATTATTGTCTACGGGAAAAGCTTCCGGGTTACTTCTACTTGGTGGTAAAGGGATTAGCAAGTTCAGGGGTAGGTAAAAGGTCTTCGAAGGGTAGCCGCGTCGCAACAATCGCAACTTCCTTCCTTGGGTAGGAAAACACTGACATGATCCAGGCCAACGGGTGAGTGAATCACTGGGAGACAGACAATCTCAACCTACCTCGAGGGAAAGAACAACCCATAGGTGCGCCTTCCTCTTACACCTGCCTCCTCCCTCAACCGCCTTCCCACAAAATCTTTTTTGAACGTGGTCCTCTCTCACCTTTCTGTTTACCACCTTCCCTTCCCTTCACAACACCTCACCTGGGAGAAAAACAAACCTCTTTCTTCCTTCCGCAACACATCTTCACAGACACAAGGTACGCTCTCAAACACACCTTCTCCCCCCTTTCACTGTCTGATTGTTCCCTCAAAGTCATCGCCTTCCCCGTGAAAAGAAAACTCTTGGCAGTTTCTTTTTGTTTTGCACAAAACACACATCCCACCTGCTTCTTGGATCTTCTTGGAAAGAACGCCTTGGAGATCATCAAGATGGACGGTGTGAACCATCCCTTCTCCTTCCGCTGCGGCGACAGCGAGTTCGCCTTTAGAAACAACCTGGGCGCAGACTCTCTGACCCTTACTTGGACTGCCCCTGGCAAGAACGATAACGTCAACAACAACCCTGCCGGTAACCAGGCCATTGTCCACCAGAACATCGACGGTAATGCCAATGCTGGAGACAATGGTAATGGAGCCAACGACGAGGGAAACGACCACAAGAGACGCCGCGTCCACGTGGAGATTGAGAAGCATCGCGTCACTGTCCTAAAGCTCGGATCCGACGTGGCCTTCGACTTCAAGTCTGCCGCTGCCGAGTCTGAGAGACAGCTGGCCAACACCATCACCGAGCGCGACCAGCTCCAGGCCCAGCTTACCAACTTTGCTGGTGCCCGCGACAACTTGCAGCAGCAGTGTGACGACTTGAAGAAGCAGCGCGACCGGTACTATATCGAGCTCGTCACCGTCACCAATACGAACATCAGACTCCAGGCGTCGCACAACAACCTGCGCACCCAGCATGAAGCCCTCCTGGGTCAGAATGCTCAGTTGAAGACCGAGCTTGCCGCCTCTCAGGCCAACGTTCAGGTTCTGCTCACCAACGATCGTGAATACCAGAAGCTCAAGGGAGAGCACGCTACTCTCAAGAATGACAATCAGGCTCTGAAGAACGAGTATGAGACCCTTCAAGAGCAGCACACGACTCTCAAGGAGGACTTCGAGGGCCAGAGCCAGGAATGGGAGTACTTTCTTGGAAACCTACACCATGACGTAAATGAGGGAGGATTCGAATGCCAGATTGAGCAGGCAGAGGCAGAGGTCCGCGAAGTCCGAGACCAGATGGATGATCTCCAAGATGAGTACCGTCGTCTCGAGTCCGACAAGAACGAAGCTCTGCAGCATCTCGAAACTGCTCTATCCGAGCTGCAGGAGGCTAAAGAGGAGGCCCAGAACCTCAAGAACGAGGTCGCCGAGCAGAAGGAGACTGTGGAGTACGTGCGCATTATTGAGAAGATGCTCGAGAAGGTCGCCAATGCGAAGAAGGGCGTTGAGGAGCACGTCCGCACTGTCGAGAACAAGCTTGAGGCCGAGACAGCTCGTGCCGCTGATTACGCTTCTCAACTCCACCAGCTGCAGGAAGCCGCGAACCGGTCTGCGGTCGAGGACGACGCCAACGGTACGCTCAAGGTCAAGGAGCTCCAGGACAAGAACGCCGCCAAGGACGTTCAGATCGCCGCCCTCGAGGCCGCCCTCAAGCAAGCTAATGAGAAGAAAGCCGACGTGGACCGATGGGAGGTTGCAAAGGATGTCTACCGAGCCAAGAAGAACAGCCGCCTCAGCGTTCGCAGTGCGACTGACAACATCATGAAGGACTCGGAGGAGATGCGCACCCGTGCTCTTCGCCGCACTGCCGATGCGACGGAGAAGAACTCGGCCGAGGAGCCGCGTCGCGACCTGAACCAGGTGTTCCAGATTTGATCGAGAAGGATGAAATTCTCTGGCTTGGGGTTTTGGCTTTGAGCAGGCATGTTGCAGGTTGGTAATGATGAACAATGGACAGGCACGGAAGGACGTAAATAGCACATTGGTGTAGCAAGACGGTCCTCGTCCGAACAAGTCAATCGAGATGATTTGGTATTGCTAAAATTCTCTGTTTGATGTGAAATTGTTGTTAGACCGGACACATCGTGACACTAGTCCAACATACTGCACCACCTCTCCTCCATCATCTCCTTCTCTCTTATTCCTCCTTATGCCCAATCCTAGGCAGGCAAAGCCACAGCCCAAGCATGACCCCCAAACACGCTAGGATAATGGGCTGCAAGACCTGCACACCCTTCGCCTGCGCCAACACACCGACCGCAAACGGCAGAATCGCCGCGCCGCTCCCGCCAAACGCCGCCGCGAACCCGATGGTGCTCACATGCAGGTGCCGCGGCAGCAGTTTCGTCGCCGCGACCACGACAGCCGGGAAGAACGGACCCAGGAAGAAGCCCTGCAGCGCGACCGCGACGGCGGACACGTAAAACTGCGGGACGAGCCAGAAGAGCAGCTCCAGCCCCATGGCGACGGGGATGTAGATGGCGACGGCGAGCTTGACGCCGAGCTTGGGGGTGACGAAGCCGAGCAGGGCGCGGCCGAGGGTGATGCCGAGCCAGAAGCCGACGGAGGTCATGCCCGAGTCGAAGGGGTTGGCCTTGCGGACCTGGATCATGAACTGCACGATCCAGCCGCCGAGGGAGACCTCGACGCCGACGTAGGCGAGGAGAAAGACGGCGCAGAGCCAGGAGACGCGGGCGTAGGGGCGCTTGAAGAGGGCGGCGCGCATGGTGCTGTTGCCGCTGCCGGTCGGGGAGGCGGCGTTTGCCTGGGCGATGGTCTCGCGGTAGACGGCGCCGGTTTGGGTCCAGAAGGCGGAGGTGCACCAGACGAGCTCGATGACGGCCATGCCGAGCTGTGTGCGATTATTAGCGTTGGGGGGGACAGAGACAGAGAGAGTGACACGTACCAGGACGTAGTAGAACGTCCACCAGCCGAGCTTCCCCTTGTCGATCATGGTCGTGGCGATGAGCGGGCTCAGGACGCCGCCGGCGCCGTAGAAGGCGTGCAGGAAGCCGAGGACCTCGTTGGCGCGGTCCATGTTGCCGATGTAGGCGTTCCAGGCGGCGTCGGAGATGCCGTTGCCGAAGCCCGCGAGGATGTAGACGACGACGAGGGCCGGGTAGGGCGGGTGCTGGGAGATGACGACGTAGGCGGCGATGTGGCATGAGGAAGCGATGACGGCGATGCCGCGCTGGCCGACCTTGAGGTGGATCCAGTTGTTGAGCAGGGCGGAGAGGACGTAGCCCACAAAGGGGGAGAGGAAGACCAGCGAGACGACGACGTAGGAGAGGTTGTAGTATGATTCGAGCTGTTGGCGGAGGTTAGGCTGAGCTTAGTGAGATGAAGATGAGATTAGAGTGAGCACTCACGTAGGGGATCAAGGCCTGGGAGTGTGTGTCAGTGGTTTGAGCTGTGAGATGAGAGACGAGAGGTGACTTACACCGTAGGCGGCGTCATTTGCGCCCGAGACGAAGAGACTCCAGAAGCACGAGAGCACCCTGTTCGCGTTGGCCCTGGGATAGTTCCATTTCTGGGTGACGGTGGCCGTTGTCGTCGGCGCCGGGAGACCGCCGGTGACGTCCTCATTCGAGCCCAGGCTGTGGCCTTCGGAGTTGAGTAGCGTGGCGTTCTTGGGGGTGGGAGGACGGTTCAGCTGTTGCAGCTGGACGGTCGAGGTTGACGATGTGGCCGCCATTTTTTCAATGCCGACGATGGCACGGGGGCACGGTCGAGGGGAACTGAGTTCAATGGGAAGTTGGCCAAGAGTCTGGCTCGGATTCTTGCGTCAATAGGTTGAGACTGGACCAAGCTCCTCCTGGAAGGAATGGGGGAAGCGAGGGGGGAGGCAGATTTTATATGATAAGTTGACGTAGGACCGACAGGGGGGAGAAAATCTAGCAAACCATGTACGCAATTGGATCTATCTGAACGGGTGTATGTAAAACATGCGAGCATGTGGGCTATGTCCAGGCGGCTCTGCGAAAAGCTCCTCCTCCTGCACCCCGGTTTCCCCAGCTTACGGGAGTCACCAGCTGGGATTTCTCACACCCCTAGCACGGAATACATTTCTCTGTAGGCGGAGCGGTGATGCAACTCGGGTAGCTGACATGAGTCAAACGGATCGCGCGCCCGACCGACCCAAGAACGAAAAGCAAAGAAAAACCACGAGGTCAACTTTAGGTAGGTCGATCCGCCGGTAAACCGTGTGAGCGGCAGAAGATTTATGCAGGCGGTTGAGCTGGGCCGAGTCACCGGCGCGGTGTTGACGCCCTCTCATTTGGCCGGCAAATCTCCGGGTCTGAACTTTTGCGGGGCTTCCTGGCCCCAGAGAACCGGAAGCCAAATCCCGCTTGGGCAATTGGGGGATCTGTATCCGGATTGGGAGCATCTGCCAACTGCCCCCCCAGTGCGAGTGCGTGGGCACGTCCGGCGGTGGGCAGCTCCGCTAGGCTCCGCTGCCCCGCCCGTTGCGAACGACATTCCGCGCCGGTTTGTTTTGTCGGTGGCTCGCCGTTTGCCCACGAGGTTTAGGCGACCCGGGTTGACCGACAGGCCGAGACGATCTTTGGATGTGACATGACATATAATGAGCGGAAGATTCAAACTTTTGCCAAGTTTTGAGAGGATTTTGAAGGGTCCATTAAGTTTGCGATCAAGTTCATACGTAATCGTCAATTTGAAAGAACAACAAAAAAAGGATGGCAACAAAACAGAAGAGGCTCGAATGATTTCTACGTTGATGGCCAATGGTCCAAAAATCAAGTCATACGACGACAGAATATCACCTTCAGTCCTACGGCAAAAATTCTGGGCCCTCGTCGTCTCTTCAGGCTTGTAGTCTCTCACCAAAAATGCTGGCCTACTACATATGCCATTCTCGGAAATTATCAGCCATGCACCCGTAAAGAGATTCTTCAACGGGCTCTTCATATCTTTCAAGCCGGTGTGGTTTTAGTTCTAGACAGTTTAAAACTGTTCTCATAGAAATATATCATCTATTTTCTTTTTCTTTCTCATGTTGGCATGCTCGTCATGTCTTGCCTTGCCTGCTGCGCGCCGGAATTGGGCGGCGAGAACACCGAGTGTGATAGTGACCGTGAAGAAAGCACAGAGGCAGGACATGAGAGAGAGTAAACGACGAAGGCAGGGCCGAGAGCCAATAACAACTAACGTAATTGCATCAATACGGGAGGACCAAGAGGAACCACTTCTTTATATCGCTGCTCGTACCAAACTTGGTCCGCATCTCTGAGTAACAACCGCATGCAGATAATTACAACCTTGTCTCGAGGATGGCACGACATAGGTATTACAAAAGCAGATTCAGAGCATCAAAGTGTCTTAAGTTAACCAACCCACCAGAATGAAAACCCAGAAACGAAGGCAGCCCACGCAAGGGCCCCCCATCGTGTCAATCATCCCCCTCCGGTAGCTGCCACATGCGAGCCCGACCAAATCATGCTGCGCCTGATGCTACCACTAACCCCAGTCATCACTGACCCGAGCTCTCGGATCGAGCAAGTTCTCTAAGGCAGGGATCCGTCCCAGAGCAGAGGGCTCCTTCCGGCGTCCCGTCTCAACAGTCTTCGGCACTGCATGAGCTTCGGGCCGTCCCGCTGCTCAACGGCACCTTACCCGGCAAGTGCGTCAGTGGACCAGATGCCCGGCCGTCGAAAGTACGAGTGTCCCTGCTCGTCATATATATGCCAAGGCACAGCAGCGGGACGTCCATCCTGATGCTGTGCTGCGGATTGCATTTTGGGATTCCGAGAAGCTCCGTAGGGGCCGAGGCGACAACGGGCTGGAGATACCTCGGCGTCTACGCTGGCAACATGCCGAGGCTCTTACTCACTTACAGGACCACGGTGGAGTTGAGGCGCCGCCAGTTTCCGAATTGACGTCGAGCTCACGAGCTAGATCCATGTTTGTGTGGTCATTATTCAATTCGCACTCATCGAGCGTTACCGAGAACTCTTGGGGGCAGCATTGTACAGGTGTTATTGCGACAACTCATACAGGGTAGTCATATGTTTCCCCCCCTTCTTGGGGGGATGATCGTGTGTGTCCAGTCTACCCAGTCTATCGTTCCGCGCCAGCCATTAAGCCGATCGATCTATCGTTTCGCTCCGGCACCATACACAAAAGAAGCGAAGAGAGACAGTTACACAGAAAACAAAGAAAATGAATAAGTTTCAAGTCCCAGTGCCAAATGAGGCAGTAAACAATCGTAAACGCCTAGAACGACCTAACTGATCCTCGTACTTATTCTCGGGAAATGTCACGGCCAAAGACCTTGGACTTCAGCCAGTCGTTGATGACCAGGAGACGGTTGCGAGCTGAGCGTTGTTAGTCTTTTTCAATCTCGACCAGGGAAGTTATGATGGGAACTTACTGCTGAAGCACATGGAAAGGTAAGCGGAGCGCCAGAAGAGGTAGGTCATGCTACCACCGCTAGCAATGTTGCCGTTCCACCAGCTGACATCGGCAACAGCCTTCTCGCTGCCGATGTAGGCCAGAGAACCCTGGTGAGAGTAGTGGAAGGGCTTGATGTCCTTGATGCGACGGAGCTGGCGCTCGTGGGCCTCAATCTCCTTGGCGACCTCGGCAGCGTTGCCGGGCTTAACGTTCAGGTTCGCGCTGAGCTCCTGAACGCGGGCCTCCAGAGACTCTGTCCTGGCCATGTTGTTGAAGAGCTTGGCCAGGAAGTTGCCCTCCTGAGCAGCGACCTGGGCAGTAGGGGCGTAGCCAGCAACGGCACAGTCACCAATGGCCCAGATGTCACGGGCGCCCTGGACAACGAGGTACTCGTTCACGGCCAGACCGCGGCGGGAGTCCTTCTGAGCGGGGATCTTGGAAATGAGGTCGCGGACGATGGGGCGGACAGCGTTACCAGTAGCCCAGACGAGGAGACCGTAGGGGATGGTGAGAGTCTGCTGCTTTCCGTCAGGGCCAGTGGCCACGGCCTCAACGGTCTCGTTGGTGACCTTCTTGACCATGGTCTTGGTCAGGATGTCGATCTTCTCCTCCTCAAAGGTCTTCTCCGTGTACTCAATAAGCTGCTTGGAGAAAGACGGCAGGACGTTGGGGAGGGCCTCGATCAGGGTGACCTTGAAGCGGTCGGCGATCTCGGGGACCAGACGCTTGATGTCCTCCTCGAAGAAGTCTTGAAGCTCACCGGCGAACTCGACACCGGTGGGTCCACCACCGACAACAACCATGTGCATGAGACGGCTGATGTCCTCGGCGGACTGGTCCTTGAAGGCGGCGGTCTCGACACAGTCCATGATCTTCTTGCGAATAGCCTGGGCGTCACCAATCTCCTTCAGGAAGCAAGAGTTCTCGCGCACACCCGGGATACCGAAAGTGGCGTTCTCAGCTCCGACACCGACAACCAGCATGTCGTAGGAGACCTGGGTCTCGGACATGGAGCCCTTAATTTCCGAGTTATCCACGACCTTGACAACCTTCTTGACGGGGTCGATAGAGGTGGCCTCGGCTTCGTAGAACTTGACGGCGGCCTTCTTATGGCGGAGGATGGTTCGGATAGGCTCCATGATGGAGCGGTGCTCAATGGTGCCGGTCGTGCATGAGGGGAGCAGAGGAGTGAAGAGGAAGTAGTTTCTGGGCGAGATGACAACGACGTTGTAGTTTTCCGTGTCGAGCTTCTTGAGCATGGAGACAGATCCCCAGCCAGTGCCTGGCGAGCAGAGTCAATATCAAAATGTCGCAATAACAGGAGCGGGCCGAGTGAATGTACCCAGGATAACCAGAGTCTTCTTTGTGGGGTCAAACTCGACCTGGTCCTCAAAGTGCCTGTCCTCGTAGACTTCATATCCGACGTAGGCGAAGAGACCGAGAGTCGAGAGGTAGGTCAGGCGCCAGACCCATCTGAAGGTCTTGCGAATCTTGCCGGGCCTCTTAGGAGCGGCATCGGCGTACTCTCTGCGGAACTGGCGCGCGACGGTCCTGGAAACAGCTGCAGCAGCTGGCCTCGCGGCGACGGTGCGCAGGCCCGTTCTCGTGGCGGTGGTGAGGGTTCTGCGACCGGCGCTGGCAGCATTGCGCGGAGCTCTCGGGGCGAGCTGGGCGGCCGCGCGAAGGGAGCTCATGGCTCTGGCGGACGAAGCCATTGCTTCAATTGTCGATGGGAGGGAGGTCCCCGGTGACCGTTTGGGGAATGAGGAGTGGGTGAGGAAGGCGACGATGCAATGGAAGAGAAGGGGAAGGGAAGGGAAGGAAAGAAAAACAGAACGATGCCGGAGGGGAAGGGCAACGATAAGGATGACCGGCTTCCCAGGTTGTGTGCGTTGGTGTGTGTGACGCACCTGGCAAGAGAGATTTAGCTGGCGGCTGGACCCTCCCAAGTCGGCGGTATTTTTTTCGCAGCTTGCAGAAAATTTCAGATGCTACGGGGGTGAGGTCAGAGATAGCGCGCTCCGCTGCTGGTATCGACGGAAGCTTGGACGCAAACGAGGGGCTCTGATTGGGCCGACTGGGCGCGGAAGTCTGTGGCCGACTGCGCTGTCGCTGACAAGAAGGAAGGTCTTGGCCGAATTACAGGGGAACCACTGCGTGGATACAGGGCACCTCAGGCACCTTGGATCCCGTCGTTGGCGGGGAGTATTCCCGCGCACAGCACACTGCAGCCGCGTCCCAGACGTCTCTCTCTTCCCCCAATGGAGCGCTTGTTTTTTCCTCTATCAGAGTCATCGCGATGTGGATAGTGGTTTTTTTTCGGTGGGCCATCGGGGTTCACTCACCCTGATCCAGCATCAGCAATTCCATTCACTGCCAAGGACGCAGCGACGCTGAGGTGAGTGAGTCTAAGAGAGGAAGCCCCGCGCAAAGCAATTCGCCAGCGGACGCCGCCGCCAGCCCCGGCCGAAACCCGGCGTTTTGTCCGACTGACTTTTTTCTTTCTACGGGCCGCTCTGTCCGCCGCATCCTCTGCAATTCCACAGAGTACAAATGGGCCATTCACCGGGAATCTAAAATAAGACTGATGTCGTGATAGAACACACTAACCCCAGATGACCCAGAATCTCCATTGCGCTCTTTTTCCGCGCATATGCTCGCCCGGCGGCCCTGCTGTTGTCACGACACATACCTAAGGTAATCATTACTTTACGTTACACACAATCGTCACTAATACCGCTCACGCGGCCCCACCCTCATCTCTGTCGCCAGCCACTCCATTGCAGAGCCGCCCGTCGCTGCTGCTGCTGCTGATTTACTTTCGAGACTTTCATTTGCGCACATGCAACGCCAAAACATCAATCATATGAATATCACCTGCCATTCCCTCCCTCCGGAAACTCAATGGCTTGTGAAGACACCTCAGATCCCGCAAACTCCCATGAGATAACCTAGCCGCCTGCCACTTTAGCCGGCCAGATATGCGACTAGAGAACGCTGGCCTATGCCGCTTCTCCGAACACCTCCGAAAGGCGACCACCATATCTCGGGCTTGTGGAATCATGGATCTCGCCTTGGCTCGCAGCTCTTGGAGATGAAGATGACCCTACGGCGCTACGGATACTTTGGGCAGGGCTTGGAGTCACTTGCCCGAATTTGGGGCCCCTCCCATATTCCGATGACTTGCCGATGCCCCGAGGATGGAGCAGACGTGCATTCCCCTCCGGCCGAAATTGCCCCTCCTTCGATGTCTCCCTCCGCCGCGTCTCGCACCGCTGCCACCTCTGGCTGCCCCAGTCCGGTGCCTCGTCTCGAGGCACCGCCTCCGGGGTGTTACCTGCCCTGAGCGGGCCGTAGGGTTCCACATTCCTCCTTCTCCCCGAAAGCGTCGCCGAGGCCGTCGGCACCGTCGGTGATAACGAATTCGGAGTTTGCGAGACACAAATCATCAATTAAACTTTGGCTTCCCTGCCCGGCTCGCATTTTCGTACAAAAGACAGCCCTGGCCTTCCCTCAATTCATGGCCGTCATCAAACTGCGTCAACTGCCCAGTCACGGTCTCTACGTCCGTCCCAGGGCCAAATCTCATCATCAGCAGCAGCAACAAGCACCCTCAGACCGGTTCACCATAACTCCAGACATGTGGCTGCGCAGTGGGTGGCCTCGGTCTGATGTTTTCGACCTTGCAGCTGCCTCGGCTTCCCATCGCGCCGTCGCGCGATTTCCCTTTCACACCCTCCCTTCCTCGCGCGCACTAAAACCCAACCTTCAGTCGTGCGAAGCAACCTGCTTGGCACGCACACTTGGCGAAACTCGCATCCGTGTGTCTTCTGAAGGCATCATGACGCCGCCCGTCATCCGGAGATCAGACTGGAAAAGAAGGACAGGAATATAGGCATCATCATTGACTTACCGATGCCATCACGGGTTTCCCCCGATGAGGAGGAAACCCAAGCACATGCTCGGGGTAAACCCGACCACACGGGTCTGGTGCGGCAGAGGCTCAACACCAGCTCCATCGGCAACAGGCGCCTTTTGGGAAAAGTTTCCTTGGGCCAAGCCTCACTGTCGCGAACTGCAGGTCCCCTCCTACTCCCGCAGTACCAAGAGATCGAAGAAGCTGGGCGTACTAGCGTGGCCTTGTAAACGAAACGGGGCCGCGAGATTTCTCGTGTTCAACACTTGTGCCTACACTCTTTCGCCCACCCCCGAAGCCGGGCCTCCGAGTAGACTGTGAAACGCAGCAAACTCAACCCGGCCAGAGAGAGCCCAGCAGTAGCCGCAGTGGATGGAGGGTAACACCCCCACCGACGCCCGTAGACCGTAGAGGGAGATGTTGTGGAAAATGTGAAACAGGGTCGTGTCTGACTACGAGCCTCTCACGCAGGAGAGAAAGTGGAGCCAAGACCTTCCATCCATCCCAGAAAGGCCGCCTCCCCTAAGCAAGCAACAGAATCCCATCCAGACGGAGCAAAGCAGATGAAGCGGCCAGCCAACCGCCGCGTTTGATCGCAGCCCGCGGCCGGTGTGAAGAAGGGGGCAGAGGAGGAAGAGGTGAGAAGTTTACGAAGGGCATCAAACGTTTTTTCGTCATCCAGCAGTGCCGACTTCCGTCCAGGCTTCACCTTGATCATGTCGAACCCCTCTTCCCCCAATCGCCAGACATCCTCAGAATTACCCGCTTGCCTCAGAATTCCGAAGGCGAGAATGGGCCAATTCTCAGCTCATCCGTCATTCACATTGCTTTACGCTGCATGATAGTGCCCCAGTGCGGCTGCTCGAGAAAGAAGCTATGCCCGCAATTTGATTATGCCGGCAGATGGGCGCGCGCGGGCGGCGACGACGGGAGCGTCGTGGCGGAAACATGGTGCCCACATGGGAAGCTCTTTCCCATCCAGCCCGCCCGCTGTCAAGAGCCACTCTAAATGTCGATGGTGAATCCAACTAGTTCGTCAAGTTGAATGTGTCTCTTAAAAGGCCCCTCATAAGTTCCCGGGATCACGCATCGGGGGTGGGAGGGACTGGACGTCAACGCAGGCGGCCTCGCGGGTCGTGGGTCCGAAAAGTCCACGTCCGAAAAGTCCAGAACACCGGTGTTTCGTGGCATTACGACCATTCTTTGTTGTGCACGCATTCCATCATCCATTTCGCCTATCTGCACCCATGCGGTGGGTGGGAAGATGCCCTCCCGCGTTCTTGGTAGTTGATCGTGAGCTTGGCGGATGATGTACTGTGCTGGTTGGTAGCCAAGCCGCGGAAGATTTGTCAAGCGAGCGTTGATCCCGGCTTGGGACGCATCGCTGCGCATGCGGCCGCGGGAAAAGGCATCGCGACAGTGGCCCAAACAGAGCATATTGATTCAATATATTGGAAGGCTTTCCTGGGCGCATCAAAGTTTTCCGGTCTCTTGGTACGGGTTCATATATATCGCCAAGCCCGCCGCCATGGCTTCACGATGCAATTACGCTGCAGATATGCAGGCTGTAGAATGTCGGTTAAAGCACCCAGCAAGATGGTTCAGAGAATTAGACATAGATAACTGTGAGGGCACAGAGCAGGAACAGGACTGAGTTCCCCTCTCTCTTACTGCTTTCGCTTCACTCGCCGAGAAGCTCACGTTGAACGGAACTTTGTTCTCCAACACTTCCGGCTATGACGGCCAAGGCTGGCGCGGTGATCAAGCTTCTGTCTGAAGTCCTGAACGAAGGGAGACAGTAGCCAATGAGCGGCGGAGTTGCGGGTTGCTCAGATCGCCTGTGCAGGTTTCCAGATGCCAAGATGGGAGCTTATTTGCCTCCTTGGGTGCGACAACTTTTGCGAGATGTTGCAGCCAGGAAGGGAAGGGGGAATGGGAGGGGTGTGGAGAATTTGTGATGGTTGAGGTCGAGGATGAGATGAAGACAACGTGTGAGAGAGAGAAAGAGCGTGGGACACATGAACACGGGGCGATGACGGGTCTTGGGAGCCCGCCGGTTAGGACGGCAAAAGTGTGCGAAGAGTGTGACGAGAGTCAGGTTTTGGGGGTTGGAGACTTGGAGGAGGCCGTGCGGCTCAGGGCCTTGCTTGTCTGGCGCGCGAGAGAGGGGGTATAGCATAGGCCGAGACCAATAGCGAAAGTGGCCGACTCGGCCGCGTAGCAGTGGTATTGGGGACAGGAGCCTGGAGGTTTGGGTTCGGTCGAGTTTGTGAGTTGCTCGTCAGTCGCTCGCCCGTCGTTAGTCGGAGGCCGGTTGACCATTGACCGGGGCCGCTAGTCTTTCAGGGGCTGGAACGAGGCGAGCAGGTTTGAACTGAGTGTATTCCGTATTCTAACTGACTTGGTACGACTGACTGACAAGTCGCAAAGCGGGAACGAGCAGCGGCTAATTATCGAAAGTATCGATGGGAAAAGCGAACAATTCGGAAAGCACCATGCTTTTGTGTTTGTTTGCTTTCTGCGGTTACTCTAATTCCAGAAGGAATTGGATGTCCAACTAGCTCGCGGCTAGGAGAAATTGAATTGAAAGGGGGGACACAGCGACCAAACTAAAATCTGGGCGTTTTGCCCAGCGATGGACGTTTCCGTCGGCCAGATCTGGCAGCTCGGAGGAATGACAGGGGGGCCCAAGCCAATAGCGGCAGTTGCTACTGCGTTAGCATGAACGTTGAAGAGCCTCACCCGCCTCTCCTCGTCGACGACCCTGGACGGGGAGGCAAGCTGGCGAATGTGATGTGAATCCGACAACCACCACCATCTTTAGGATAATACGGATGACGATAGCGTTCAAGCTGGCAGTTCAGGGTTTCTAGCTTTCTTTCTCAGGGGTAAGAGGGCAGAACGGTTCGACTGGATTGGAGGATGGAACCAACCGTCGATTTCGGCATGACGGCAGTCGGAAGGGTGGAGGGCGAGTTTTCAGTTCAGCTCCTGCAGTCAGGCGACAGGGACCCAGACGTGATGTCTTGCAGCAGCTCCTTCTCCTTCTCGTTCGAGTATGCCTTACCACCATGCCTCGTGACTGCAGGACAGGTAGATGCCTTTCGGTTGAATTGTATGATGCTCTGGCTGCCCATGTCAACCATGTCGGTGCCTAACGAGGTGAGGGACGACCTGACTTCTGACGTGCTCGTCAACGTGACTTTGAGCTTCAGCCGTCGGAACGTACCTTGATGCCCCCAACGCTGCCGAAAGTCACGAATGAGATGCCAGGACGGGTTAAGAGGGTGTATGGACTGCCCATACCGGACGAGAGCACCGTGCTCGAGGTGTCTGAGATGCACCTGGACTTGAGGGTGAGGTGCTTTTCGGATATCCCACTGCGTATGGGGCTGTTGCTGCTGCTATCCAACAGCCCCTGGCTTGAGGCTCCAGTATTATCGTGTCTAGACTCCCGGCCTGACTTGTTGTCGTTAACGTGACGGGGCCAGATGTTGTCACCAAACATGAGATAGATGATATCCGTACCTTACCTTACTGAGAAAGGAAACGGCATCTAGAAGGCCATCGACGTGTCCGCGGGCTGCAGCTGCAGCACTTTGGGCGCAACGCCTCAGCGGTGTTCCAGCACTGGATGCGCAGCCCGCAGCGCAGTGGGGGGCAAGCGAGAGACACTGGACCGTCAGTGCCCTGGGCGTCAGGGCGTGCCGCCGCCGTCGGACGCTCTCCCGGCAGCCACCGCACCAGGAACAGGAAGAGGAACAGGAAGTTAGGAGCAGGAACCTAACCGTTGTTAGCTGTGTCTCTCCCGAAAGAGGCTAGTCCCAAACTGTCACTCTGCAAGGGCAAAGGCAACAGGCCCTCCCCTGTCCTGAAACCCGCTCTTTCCCACGCTGAGACGCATGGCCCCCTGCAAGTGTCGTCGCAGCACTGCACCCAAAAGACCCCTCAAATGCCGGCCGCCGCTGTCTGCACTAACATGCTCTCCGCAATGTTCATGCCGCCACCTGCTAGCGGCCACACATGCCGTTGTTCCCACTTCGTCCCGATTCGGTTCTTCGAAACCGCAGCATCGACACCAGACTGGCCGACTCGATGTCTCACCTCTCCACCACACCACACCTCACACGGCACACACACGCGCTCGCACACACAAACTTCTCTCGTTCTCTGTCTCTCTCTCGCCCTCTCTCAGGCTCTCAGCGAGGGAATCTCTGCTGCCGTCTGCTACGGAAGATACTGAAGAAATGGACCCCCCGCCGCGATCTTCACCACGGTCACACTGCGCTCACTGGGGGTGTCCTTGACACCAGCATCCCGACTGCCGTATTCTCGCCTCCTCTTCGCCCGCCGCCCGTTCTCCCCCACCGGTATGAGGATGAAGCTACCCCCATACCGTCTCGTCCTCGCCCCTGGCCCTCAGCGTTCTGCGTCTCCGTCCACCGCCGGCCCAGCTTCAGTGGCCTGCTGAAGCCTCAAGCAGGCAATGATTGACCCTTACAAGCTTCTGCTGCTCGTCTGTCCTCGTTGCGCACTGGTCCAACTCGCTACAGGAAACCACCATCTCCCATTCCAGACACCTTCCACCATCCATGCTACGTGCCATGCTCTGGAGCCTCCATCTCCGGGGTCCCTGTCCAGAGACGCCAGGGGAATGGATACGGGTTAGACGAAAAGGCCTGTCCGGCTACCGCAGGAGGCAGGGGCAGAAGGGGGAGGGGTGGACCTTCCTCGACCTCCTCAAGCCGGTTCTGCTTCTGCTTGGGGCTCTGTGCCGCTGCTGCTGCAATACCTGCCTTTCGCGCACGTCTGGTGCGAGATTTTTGTTACTCGAGATGCCATCATCTGGTCTTGCGCACAATGCACTCGCTCACTACACACAGAAGCTGCGCAATCGTGTTCGGCCTGCCAAGAACAACCAGACCAAGACCAGTCTGAGCGAGCAGAATCAAGGAGGCTTTAACCTCACGCCTGGACACGTACGGGGAGAAGGAATCCAGGAACCCGCAGAGCAAAGCACCAATGAGTGACGAATGACCGTCTGGTCGCATCTCCTTCTCAGCAGGCCCCCTACGAATACCGCACTGCGGTGCAGCAGCACCAGCAACGCAACAGGTGTACGGCATGACAAAACCACCACGCGAGTGACCGCTGACTTACGATCCACGGACCACCCACTAGGGCGCCGCACCCATCGGCTTTCGCGTGCCAGTTCCTGCGCCAGTCCTAGTCAGTGCTGGTGCCCGCCCGGGGTGTCTGGATCTATCCCTGAAGCATCTCGGGGGGCATCTGTCATGCAGCATGGGTCTCCCCGCGAATGGTGGATAGATGATCGACCCAATCTGATACATACTGTCGCCTCTCTCTCGGCTGGCTTCTCTTCTTCCCTCCCTTCTCCCTCTTCTCCCTCTACTGCCAATACCTCCGCCACTTGTTTAGTGTTCATCACTTTTTCCATTCTTCACATACCAAGGCCGGCCTTATTCCTTTCGATTCTTCTAGACCCCTTTGCTGGCAATTGTCTACTTCGTCTTTGTATCTTTTTTACTATCCGTGTTTTCATCTCGCACTCGACTCGACGTCTCACTCGCAACGATAGTTCTTCACCGCACCGTCTCGAACCATCATCCAACTTTTATCGCCGAATATCAACACCGAATTTCGTAAACTGAGGGCCATGGTCGGAACCGATTGACAAAAGGGAACATTTCGGCGACTTTCTTCGGTCCGGATTGGAAGGATAGGATGATCGAGGAGAAGGGCATGGCTCCCCACGCAGTCCAGCAGGGCTCGAAGCCTTCCCGGAGAGCCGCCCGCCCCGCCAACATCAAGATACCCTCTCTGTTTACGGAACGCGACGAGGAATCCGACGATGAGTACGCAACGCAAGTCCGACGGGCCGCAGGTGGTATTTGGAAGAGGGCAGTTGGCCCTGGGCACGAATTCGCCGACAGGGTAGAGGCACGATCAGACAGCGACAGCGATAATCCGAAGAGGAAACAGAAACTCAAGAACCCTCCTCCCCAACAACAACAGGAGCAACCGTCAAGCCCGGATACACCAAAGGCGAGTCTCAGGCCATCGAATAACCTTCAGAACGGCACGCCACTGCCCGTGGCAACTCTCCGGCCCGCACCGGCAGTATCAGCCCGTCCAGTGGCTTCATTTCCTCCGGCTATTCAGTTGCCCCAGGTATCAGCGCCTCCATTGCGAGTATCAGCGCCTCCCAAGGCTACACCTTCATCTCTGCCGCCTGCGTCCACGGTACCCAACCCTCCTCCCCGAGCGGCTCCAGCGGCATCAGTCCCTCCCGCCTTCGAAACTCCAGCAGCTCACCCTGAGATTCCTGTACAGCGTCCCCCCGAGCCTGAAGAGCCTCCACCACCACCACCACAATCACCACTACCACCGCCTGTTTTGGCACCAGCAGAGCCCGACCCGCCGCCACCACCGCCTCCTGAGGAGCCTCAGCCAGGACCACCCCCAGCGACGATGACAGTCACGGCCCCAGCACGTACTGTCACGTTGATCTCGACCATGATGCCATCCATGGATCCTGTGAGTGGTTCACTCCAGCATTCAGATGTGAGAACATGACTGACCATGATAGCCTACGCCCAAGAAGCCAAAGTATCCCACGCCTTCAGCCCCAACACCTTCTGCTCCGCCCCCGACTACTGGTCTGCCGCCTCTGCCATCCCTCGAACCGTCTGCGCCCAGGAAGGGTATTGATGGACATCCAACGCCCACAGTTACTGCCACATTAGCATCAGCAGTGATTCCGGCGGAGACCATCTCAGCTCTTCCTGGGCAGACTGGAAGCCGGGATAAGGACGACGGCAGACCGCCACGTATGAACCCGGAAACCGAGCACGCTTTGATCGCGGTCGGTTCTATCGGTATGTTCTTTGGTGCCAAATAAGGCCGTTGGTCGCTAACTTGAGTAGGGTCTTTCATTTTTGCGAGTTTCCTCTGCTGGATCGTGTGGAGGACATTTAAGAGGGCAGCACGAAGGAAGAGGGACAGAGAGTCTGCCTACCGTGGCGACACCCCCGGTTTCGGATCCAAGATTCCCTTCTTCAGGAATCGTTCAGTGGGTGGCGGATGGGAAAACCTGGACGGCCGGAGCCAGCCGCCTCAGTACGAGAAGGGAGTTGGGCCTAGAGGAACCCTGCGATTGAACACGGACGTCTACTCTGGAAAGCCGATCGGCAACTTTGGCCCCGGCTCAGCGTCTGCATATGGTGGCCAGTACATGTCACCGGCCGATAACAGGGGCAGCCCGATGACCATGAGCCCGTCAGGCACGATTCAGATGCGGGCCAACCAACCCATTATGAACGGACAAGGCACCTTCAACAGCCAAACGGGCACCTACACCAGCCAGGTCGACACTTTCAACACCGGCGTTGGCACATACAACACACAAACGGGCACGCTCATCAGTCACGCGCCCAGCCAGTCCTTGACACACATCATTGGACAATACGGCACCCCCACCGATCCTAACATGACCCTTCGCTCGGGTATGGGAGCTGGAGCCTTCTTCAATCAATCAGAATTGGCTCGTCAACCATCAGACGCTTATGATCCCAACAGACGACAAGTCAACCGGGCGAGTGAGCTGTCTTCGATTTCGTCCGGTTTTGGTGACGGGGATATTGTGGTACCTGGCATGGCACTGCAACCACCACCCCCAATCAGGCAGAGTCAAACCGGTCGGTTCTCGTGGATGAGTAAGAGCAACCGTGACACTGTATACACCGAGACGAGCGAAGACTTGCCACCAAGATTCCGATCTGTTAACAGCTGGGTCAACCAGCAAACAGGTCGCATCAAGAGAGCGCAGGCACGGCCAGAAACCGACGAAGATGTTCCTCCCGTACCCGGACTTCCGGCCGGGACGGGACAGAACGGCCTGCCCCCCGAACCTCAATTTACCATGATGATGCCTGACGGAGAAGTACCCCGACGGCCCGATCTGAATTCCAATGCGTCGTAGCCAGACGTGACACAGGACCAACAGTCACTTTTCTTTGTTTTCATACCCAAGGACGGCGCAGCGCGGCAGGATGTCAAAATGAGAAGGCAAGCGAGGGGGTGTTGTAATAACATTTATCATCATCATCGTATCACACATGAACAGGCCACCGAAAGAGGCGGTAGTATAAATTCAAACATGAACTGTATTCAGAAGACTCGCTGCACTGCCTCCTCTTCAAGCCTGGCGCTTGGGGGGCCTTGCGGAGTTTGACGTACGACAACCCGTGGCTTTCAGCTGCACATGTACAGATAGTCGAGAGCAGAAGAGATACGCACGGAGAGGAGCGGTGAGAGTAATCCAAAAAGTACAACAATGTTAACAATACTTGAACATGATTGGCCTTGCGTTGTTGACTGTTAGTGCGAATATTGTTGACGGGTTGGAGGCGTAGACGATTTCGTTCGCGGACTGAGATCGTCAGGCACCTGCGATGCTGATTTGTTGGGCGATCAGGTCGACGAACGACTTGGTTTGTTTCTTTTTATGGAAACACTGATTCTTTCAACGTCGTAATTGAATATGCAGCCAAGAATGGCCAGGCTCGGGGATGATGAAGTTTCTTCGCCATCGTGGCCGGGCTTCTGCATCGGCAGATATTTGCTCGACGTGTGAGATGGCTTTCCGGCCTCATTTACAATGCTCAGTCTTCAGCCACGATTATTTACTAGCCTCAAATCCGTCGACTTACACTGCTGCAGACTTCACGCCGCATTGCCGGTGCTTAAACCAAAAAGAAAGCCACAGGGCAAGCAGTCGGATCAAGCTTGATTCCTCCTAATCAATACTCAAAATGGGCAAAGGCGCCAATGACGCGGCGACGACCGCCAAGGCGGATTCCGCCCAGCCCATGATCCTCTAAATTGCAGCAGCTTACGCATCACCAAGTACACAGCCCACCGCCGCTCATCGTTCACACCCGCGGGCCGCCGCCCTGTCAGCTAAGCTCATCCGCGGGATATACAGAGACAGGCGCTGGAAGAGTACGGAACCGATGGACGGCCATTGGCCACGCGTTTCGGGAACGATGGTTCCTTCGCAGTTCCAAAACAGTTTGTGGGTACTCGGGCCTTCTGGCTTCCATTCTTCACGTTCCCACTCGACTGCACAGCCGCACAGCACGAATTGCAGTGCTGTTCCCGCTGCCGGCGAGCGGACGAATCACAGGCCGAAGGACTCCGAGCAGGGGAATTTTTCCACGGGGGATTGGGCAGCGCCAGTGAGATAGAAGGGGCACCTGGACGGCTGTGGCGGAGCCGGAGAATATGTGGGGTCACCACTGAGGCTTGCAGCTGGATGTAAAGACACTGGAGACTGCTGGACGGGCAAGGGCGGGGCATGTTGACGTACGTAACACAGCATGCACTGCACGCCGCTCTACTTGCTACGACGTGCTTGCTGAATGAGGGGCGCTGTGCGCAGGCTCAAGTCCTACCTTACTACCTAGGCAAGGTTGAACCGCCAATCCTGCAGACGCTCCCTTTTCTAATCAACACTAACCAGGCTTCAACCTTTCTCTCGACGGCGGGACCCTGTCTTGCGTATATACTCTTCAGCCTCTCTCTTTTTACTCACCTTTCCCAAGCATCTCGTCTGAAAGCCATTCCATCAGCTCGTTCCTACAGCTTGCCGCGATCCTTCCGGAAGGTTGCGCTCCCTCTGCCTCGATTCACGTGGGTGGGCGCTTAGCTCCGTTTCCTTGACCGGTGTTTCTCTGGGCGGTGACAGTGTCTTTGATTCATCATATAGCCAAGGCGGACGGGTGACGGGACAAGGACTGAGACTCAGCCCACTTGACCTCGCACACCCTACCCTCGCCGCCCTAGTCAACGGCAGCCTGATCCGAGGCCTGGCCGTCTCTTTATCTAGCCAACCCACCCTTCTCGAACGTTCAAACCCACGGGAAAGAAGCTTTCTTTTTTGGCAAGCGTTACAAATCCAGCATCGAGCCAACCTGTTTTGATTTTTCGCGAGCCGTCGGCTGTCAATCCCGCAACCATGCTCGACGAAAACCTCCCGACCTTCCACTTTCGCCCCTCCTCGGACAACCCCTCCAACACAGTCCTCTACTTCACCCACCAGGGATCTGAACTCACGCCGCACTACCTGCTCAAGCGCGCCGACCCTGCAAACCCCGTTGCTCGCAACAAGTACGCCTCTGCCCTTACCGACATCGCCTCCCAGCAGATCATCTACGCCGAGGTCCTCGTCGAGCCGGAATGGACACAGCCAACACTCTCCACAGCGGAGGTCCGCGCCCAGGGCGGCCAGCCCGCACCGCCGCAGCCCATCCTCCCAGACCAGGTCACCCTACAGCTGTATAACCCGGACTCGCAGGTGGTTATCAAGACGAAGGCCGGCAGTTGGGGCAAGAGCGACAGCTGGGAGTTTGAGATGCCCGAGCAAACATTCCGCGAGCCCAGCGCGAGCATGATCGACCGCTCCTCCGACGACCCTCCCGTCAGCGACACCGTGCCCAAGGTCGTCTTCCGCTGGAAGCGCGACGGGAGGTTGAGTAAGGACATGACGTGCTACATGGTCGGCAAGAGCGTGGCCGGCAAGAAGAGCAAGGAGCCGGACATCACCGTCGCCATGTACAAGGACAAGAAGAACGAGAGCGCCGTGACAATCTACGAGCCCAACCTCCAGCGGGTAGACGTCGAGGATCGCAAGGGTCTGGACGTCGTCCTCCTGCTTGGCGCCGAGGTCCTGCGCGACCTCTTTCTCAACCCCAGGCAAAACGTCTTCAACCTCACCGCAGTCCCGCCTCCAATCTCAGGCCGCAGAAAGAACTCCAAACCCCCGCCACCGCAGCCCGCCCCTATGGCCCCCGTGGCCTCCATGTCCGGTGCGATCGGCAACAAGCCCGCCTCACCGCCGGCAGCACGGCCCATGAACAACGGGCCCCCGCGTGCAAACGCCCGCCAGCAGTGGGAGATCGATAACGAGACGAAGCGCCTGCAAGCCATGGTGGCCGAGGAGCAGCGCCAGGCCCGCGAGCGCGAGCGCCGAGACGCGGAAGAAGCGAAGCGCATCACCAAGATGCTCGAGAAAGAGGACAAGGAGCGCCGGCGCAAGGAGGCCGAGATCGAGAGGGAGACGGAGCGGCTGAGGAGACTGTACGGCGTCCCGCCCGCCGCCCCGGGCCCAGGGCCAGGCCTGTCGCCGCGGCACCAGCCTCCCCCGGGAAGCTCAGGGGGCTCGTGGCACGTATCGCCCGCGCAGCCGCCGAGGCCGTCCAGCGCGGGGCCATATAACCAGGGTCAGCCGGGGACGAGCGCTTACCGGCCTCCGCAGGTGCACTTTGCGCCGACACCGGCAATGTCGTCGGCGGCGCCGCCCCAACAACAACAGCAGCAGCAGGCACCACCGCAGCAGCAGCAGGGCGGCCGGGGTAAACTGCCGAACCTGGTTTCGGGCCTGCTCCAGGGTCCGTACGGGAACACGGCTGCTAGCGTCAGCAACTTCTTCCATCGGGACCGGGCCGAGGAGGAGAGGAAGTCGAAGATTGCTAAGAAGCGGAGTGTGCATTTCTAAAGCGTGGTGGCACGTGGGGAGATAGCATATGGCATTTCATGTGTATGTAAGGCGTTTGAAGGGGGTCTCATTGTCACGCGTAGGCATTTCTGGGTTTCTTTGGAGGGATATACCATGGGCTTAGCTGGATGCATAGAGTTACGAATTCATGATGAGCATTTGCAATCAGCTGAAGAAACTGTGCCGTTGTGTGCGAATGGGGCTGGTGACATGCTTCTCCGATCTGGCGTGTCACGCAGGTAAAGATGGACGTCAACTTGCTGAGATACTTGGCCAGTAGAGAACGTCGATGTCTGCAAGCAAACTGCATCGTCGCGTAGGATAGTTCCGTCTGTGTATTTAAGTCAGGTCCGTCACGCCACTATACCACTTCTTACTAGAGCAAAATGTTGCCCTGAATTCTGCTCTTGTGGCATTGGTATTCTAATCACACCTACCTCTATAATCCAGTCGAGGTGTCCAAAGGAAGCCAGAGTGACTGTAACATGATCCATGTCATGTACCGGGTTCATATTCATGTGGAATACTTCAACATGACTGGAGATGGTGGACGGGAAAGTCTCTAAGGCGAGCCTCGTTGCTTCGACAGGGGAACTTGCCTATGGACGAACTGCTATGAATGGCATCAGTCGGGGAAAGAGAAGTTGCTCAACGACTGGCGGAAGACTGTTGTCTCGCTGCCCTTTTGTTGTTCCGCTGATGGTATTAGGAAGTATTTATATGCCGATGACCTACAACCCTTACGCCACCTCGCCTATCACGTTCTGACGCTCATGAGTCCGACATCACCGCGTCTATAAAAGATGGCGCAGAAGACTCTAGACAATGTTCCTCAATGTTGTCTGTGGGTAGAATTTTGAGAAAGTCTCACGTCTCGACTATGAACTCCTCCATGGCATGCAGCGGTCGTGAAGTCAGCGAGATGGGTATCACCAGCCAGGCGTGTTCTTTGGTATTACTCGCAGGATGCTGGAGATGAGCCAGAAAGCCATTATCTACCTTGTCCTGAGAAAAAGCGTTTCGTAGCCATGGACGCTGTGAAGGAGCCTCGAAACCGTGATCAACTGGGATTTCAACTACACACGAGCAAAGCGGATCACTGTTCGTTGGCATTTTTGGAGGACAGTGTGAACATGGGATGTTTAAGTATCAAGAACTTGTAACCTCGAACGACGTTCATCGTGAGAGAGCCGACGGGCAACTTACTGCAGCGCCTGCCTCTTCCCTCGACCGCTTATATAGGGCCACTCGCCTGTCTTTCTTGACTTACATCGGCCAAATGATGGTCTCGCAGTGAGGAATCAGATTGCTTGAGTACTTCGTCAAATGTTGACACGTTATTCAATAAGTGTTCTTTCTGCCTACTCAAATGAGCTGACTGTTAACCATGACTTTGATGTGATGAATACGAGGGAGAAAAGGGAAGGAAGTGATGGACCACACTAGAGGAAGGCACCTGGACAAAGGTGGTCTGTGCGCAGTATCACCAAAAAACCAACGTCATACCCGGCGAAACCTTCTTCCTGTGTACCACGCACGGACCATCCCCAATTACGCTAGCTACCAAAAATTCTCATGATGGGTCCAACCAATGCTATCTCTAGCAGCTTTGCTGAACCTCTACTTGGCCAACTTCAAGCTCACCCACCCAACGACGCCGACCTCCTCCGCTCCCTCGACGACTACTTCCTCGCCAACGAATTCGATTGCGACACCCAGCGTCTGCTCTCGATCCTCGGTTGGAAAAAGGCCCTCCGCCAAGGTCACCAGCAGCAAGCGAACCTAGTACGACTCCAGAAGCTCGGTCTCCTCGCTTCCTACCCCGTCGGCTTCGACTTTCGTCTCCATACGCCCCCGGGACACATCCGCGATCGCATCCTCGAGATCCGCGCGGCCGACTCTAGCGCATCCAATTTTTCGTCGCAGAAACACACAGCAACCGCCAAAATGGTCCAACTCACCGAGGTCGAGGACGAGCACTTCCAGGGCGCCCAGGCCGGGCCCATCGAGGACGATGCCGACTTCACTGACACCGGTATGTTTTGCGCCGTCCGTAGATGCTGACTTTGCGGGACACTTTTTTTTTTCGCCCTCGAGTCGGCCTGCCCACTACGTCACAATCCCGCTAACCCACCCCGCTAGACTCCGAAATCTCCGCCGACAGCGACTTCGACCCTACCGACGAGAGCCTCGCCGAGCGCCTGTACGCTCTCAAGGACATGATCCCCCCGACCACCCGCGGCTGGGTGCAGAGCAAGGTCAACTTCGGCGTCAGCGCCGTCCAGAACACGTGGTACTACGGCTCCCGTACCGTCTGGGTCGTCTGCGCCACCGCCCTCATGATCGGTGTTCCTCTGGCCACCTGCTGGGCTGAGGACCAGCAGATTGAGGGCATGGAGCGCGAGTTTCGCATGCGCGAGGCTGGCGGCGAGCTCCTGACCGCCGGCGGCGACGGCAAGGACGGCGAGCAAAGCACCGCTGACATGCTTGGTGCCCACCTTGACCGCGCCGAGGCGAAGCCTGCGCTGTAAAAAAACAGAAAACCAACAATAAAAAAAAGGAAGGGACGCTGTTACGAATACCTTACGGGAAGGAAAAGAGAATTTCCCGGGCCTGATACTTCCACACGGAAGGGTCTGGCTGGCTGGGGAAAACGAGAGGAACGACTGCGCTACGCCGGGATCTTTACGATTACCACCCGCTCCTACTCGGACACGAACTCGCGGATTTTCATTTTTAATCTCTGCGCCTGTCGAACAACACAAACACTGTACATCAGACACCGAAAACTCTCTCACACCAACAACACACACTCTCAACACCCAACAGAACTTTTGCATGCATTGCGGTCATGGATGGGGTGGCAGGAAGGGGTTTTTCCCTGCCCTTTTGCGTGTACTATAGGACGTTCATGAAGGGCCACGATTTGGGGAAAAGGCCGATTGCAATCATGACCAATTCTAATACCCACATGGTTCCCTGATGATGTGACGTTATTAAACTGTTGTGCCATCCTGGTCAGTAGCTGCTGTTGATGACTTCGTAAGCGGGGACTTGTTAAGTTGCCTTGCTTATAAACTCCTCAGACATGGATGGCGACGAGCCGGTTGAACAGCACAATATAACTAGTCTAGGAACCGTTCGAAGAAGCGTCCTTTTGCAAGTCCCAATGGTGGCAGGGGATTCTGCCTAATTTCTGAGTCGAAACCTGTGACAGTCAAGACAAGGGTAAACACCCCCAATACGCCGTAGACGGAGAAGGACAGCGAGGTGATGGGGGCATTGGGCACCTGTGGCCAGCGTTGAGGATCCCGTCGAACACTTCGCAGTCTTTGGCCGCCCGCGTGAGTATTGCAGAATAACGGAAGACGGAACTCGAAGATATCCTTCGCCATATTCCAGGCCTCACTTGGATTGCCGAGACCAAGTCTTGAGCTGTGGGATCAACTTTATACCCACGCAAGGCGAGCATTGATCTTGGGCTGGTTAACGGTGGGCATCAAGATCGTGAAAGGTTGTCTCGTGGAGGAAGGTCCCAACTATATATAATCACCTTTTCATGAAACACTGAAACGCTTCTGGTAAGGCGAATCTTTGATTAGCTTCGCCAGCTGGTTTCACTGTTATCAAACTACTTCGACGTCATTCTTCGAGTTACGCGGTGGCCAGAGATCGGGACCACATCAGGAACTGCAATCTTCCACGTGAGGTGTTCGTCGCCGAAGGATACGTTAGTTATACTTGGATAACGAGGCAAACTACCACCGACGAACAGATACGATTCGCTATCTTGCAGCTTTCCTACTGCGCACGCCTCGTTGGTCCTACCTGCTTCGCTTTGCAGACCAAGACGAAGCCATGATTTAGAACCAATACACATCGACAAGTTCCGAATTGTGCAGAAGAAAAGTCGGAAACTTCACCAAGGCGATGTATTTATATCAAATATAGCGGCCGTCACGACGTCCAATCATTTCCTTCAAGCGATCTAGATACGAGACGTCTTTGGCCTACCAATCTCTCACTTGAGGCTCAATGATGCAGGGATGATATGCAAATATCGTACTACACACGTACTCGCATCAAAATTCGCCCAACGAGTTGTCAGCAACGGCATTAACTCAAGACTCGACGAAGCACAGACAACCACCAGGACCCCGGTCCGCCTACCTACCCTTTTCCGAACATCCCATGCAAAACCTCCGGGATCGGCCCCATCGGCCCGCTCCGTGACTCTTTCGCCTCGGAACCACCATGATCCACAATCTTCAACTTCTCCGGATCCCAAGTAAGAAAAAGCCCTCACAATTCTCACACCTCACGCCATACGCCAATTCTTTTCATACAAGAGGAAAAAAGACAAGACCGTCAGCGACGCCGCCTGGTTCTGATCTAGTAGCCGGTGCTCAGACTCTTATCGGACAGCAGGGTTGTGTGTGACCAGTGGGGCATAGTCGGAAGTCGCACAGACAATCTTCTACACCGGAGGCGTTCGCTGCGTTGCGGATAAGTCGCGCGCATTTACGACGACGCGCCGTGAACGTAAACATGCCGAGCTCCAAGACTGCAGCAGATATGGACTTTAGAGCACTTCCCAAGATCGAGGTAGTAACATCAAGCTTACCCTACCCCGTTCATCTTGGCGATGCGGACTAACACGTACTTACCCAGCTCCATGCCCATCTGACGGGCAGTGTAAGCCGTCACACGCTCCACGAGATATGGGCCGTGAAGAAGGCGGCCGGGGAGACCGACCTGGAAGATCCCCTCGTTGTCATGCCGGAGGATAAACACGACTACAACCTGACAACGTAACTTACCCAACCGGTCCTCCGTCGATGAGCCTCACTGACTGTGTATCTAGGTTCTTTCCCCTCTTCTCATCATACATCTACAACCTCATCACAACCCCAGAAACCCTCCGCACGGCAACTCTCTCTGTATTGAAGGATTTTCACGCAGACGGTGTGACGTACTTAGAGCTGCGAACCACGCCCCGCTCCCTCCCGTCCCCAACGCCGCAGCCGCCGTCAGTCTACGTCTCCACGATCCTCTCAGCGATAGCCGAGTTCGAGGCGGCGCACCCCGGCCCGGAGACCATGCGCACGCGTCTGATCCTCTCCGTCGACAGACGGCACACGCCCGCGCAGGCGGACGAGACGGTGCGTCTCGCGGCGCAGTTTCGCGATCAGGGCGTCGTCGGCGTAGACCTCTGCGGCGACCCCGCGGCGCGGTGCCACGGCGTGGACGGGCAGGACAACATCTCAATCTTCCGCGGCGCCTTCGCGGAGGCCAAGCGGCTGGGCTTGGGGCTCACGATCCACTTCGGCGAGGCGGAGTGCTCCGGACACCCCGACGAGCTGGCGGAGATCCTGTCGTGGGAGCCCGGAAGGTTGGGGCATGTTATACACCTCGGGGAGGACGTGAAGAAGGAGATCACGGCGAAGAAGATTGGGCTGGAGCTGTGCCTCAGCTGTAACGTCCACGCCGGGATGGTCACGGGCGGCTTTGAGGGGCACCATTTCGGGGAGTGGTGGGGTGTCGAGAGGAGCGTGATTTCGCTGGGCGTAAGTTCCTGCTGCTGTTCTTTTACCCTGAATGCGGGCTCGCAAAGACGGGGCTCGTGTGTGTGGATGAAAAGAAATGTTTTTGCTAACGTTGTAAACAGACAGATGATGTGGGTGTTTTTGGCAGCCCGTTATCGAACGAGTACAGGCTGGTGGCTGAGCATTTCAACCTGTCTCGAGATGAGGTTTGCGCACTCGCCCGACGGGGCATTGACTCCATCTTTGGCGGAGACGCTGAGAAGCAGCGCCTTCAAGACGTCATGTGGTGAACGATTGATGACGAAAGCATGCCTATACAATTGTCAAATAGAAGATAAGATCAAGATTCAAGTCGGCTTCCTCCGGCGGTTGATCTGCACATACAGACTACCTCTTCGGCCACGTAACTTCAACGTGGAGACTTTTGAGTTATCGTTTGGACTCCTCGTTCCCGGGAAAATAGCGGGAACGTCGAACACTCCGGTCCCGAGTCCGGCGGGGAGACTTTACGGCCCCACGCGAGCGGGGTCGGGGCCTCGGCCGTGTCCCATATCGGGGGTTCCCGCTAAACTGGCTTATACGTACTTAGAACCGTCTCGTCTTTGGAGAGATTAGATTCGGCGCTGCTCAGGCAGAAAGCTCGTGGCGTCGAAGTAACAAGAAAAAGTCAACGAGCGAAGATCCCAAACATCTGTCGAAGGAGGAGGTGACGGGCAAAGTAGCAGATGACTGGCGATTGAATTTCCCCGCTGCTTTTGGAGGCTAGCTGACAGTGATCAAGTGATTAACACAAACAGACATTGTATGTATCTGGCCCAGTCGTCGCAATAGATCAATGGCACGTTGCTTTGAGATAATGTGCCGATTAGCCGTCTTGCGTGTACGGTTGTGCGAGTTCAGCCGAGGATTTTGGATTGATTTCAAAGATATCCTTGTGCAGATGTCTGCCTATGTAAACGTGCACCACGACTGGATGCTAACTGAATGGCTTTCGAGGGTATATCGCTGCAAGTCAAAGCGAGATCGTATCGCCGAATCGGGCAAGTCACTAAAAATAAACAAGGACACCCGATCCTCTGATGCCGAGAGGTTGACTTTTCCTAGGAGCATTATTGTGATAGTGACATGCTTCTCCGGTCTCGAGGTCGCGGACGCTGGCTGTGATATGGCACGTATACAGGAAACGCGGCTTTTCCGGATACAACATCCACATTGGGGACAGTCGCCACCCTTTCTGCAGAAGGGTTGCAGAGGGTTTGGGCTAGTTAGCGTATCCCAAAAACTCTGGTTGGGAGATCTGGTTGATGGCGAACGGTAGATGGTTCCCGCTAAGTTGGATCAAGCGTTTGCCCAACAGACAAGGACGTGCCAAGCTGCCAGGAGGGTCCCTCGCCCTGTACTCTTGCTGCAGACGTGCCCCAGACCTTGACTGATCTGGCGGTAGGGCTAAGAAACGGGCAGGTGTCTCGCCTGCTGCAGCCTTGAGGCTTCGTGTGTGCTCCCTTGGCGGGAGTGTGTATCGTCTTAATACTGCCTCGGCCCTGTGAAAGAGGGGTTGGTCGAGGCATAGCAACATGGCAACGGGCTGGCGCGTTGATTTGGCGCAAGCCGCCGACGTCCTGCAGGGAACATTGAAGTGTGCCGACATTATCTTAATGGTAATGGGGTTGTGATGATATTCGTCTCCGTTCCGTCGTTGAGACGACACACGCACCCAAACGAGGTCCGTGATGGTCAATGTGTCTCCCGAGAGGCTACCAAGACCTCGATCCTCAAGGGATGTTCCCATATCAGAATGTGAAACGATAAACATGAGGCGAGCGGTAGTCAAAAGCATCCCGAGTAGTAAAGAGGGGGTTGGGTTGGAGGAAGTGAAGGGGCAATGACGATGGTGAGTGCTATCAATCAATGCAGTAGTTGGTAGACGACATAAACCAAGCAGCGAGCGGATTCAAATCCGCAATCCCGTGTGGACAATAATCTCTGGAGACCGTGCGCTTCCCGCAAGGTAGGCGGGATACAGATATGCGTCGTTGTTGATGACGGTTGACAGCCAAGTAGTTTGCAATCTACTTGGATTGTCTGCCCAGTCACCGGGCAAAATTTCCGTCTGCTTTCTCCCATCGGGCATTACGCAATGACCAACAGGTCTGTCATCACGTAAGTTCTCGCCCCAAGGAGAGTGCGGAGTTTGGGGTGAAATCTCCGACTCGGAGCTGATGAACATGGTTGAGATATAGTTGAAGGACAACTGACTTGTTCGGCAGTGACGTTATTCGCTACCGGTGGATGAAAGATTCACACTGCAGTCGTGGCAGTGGCAGACGCAAGTGCACAACAGATATCCCTTTTTCGTCCTCTTCCCCCCCCTGCGTCGGGAGTAAGCAAGATGTACCGAGATCCAGACGCCATGCCAGCAAGCGCCATTGTGCATTGACGGGGACTAGCCAACCCATTTTCGGCCTGGGATTACTTTTAGCTGCACATTGGGCTGCCGGCTTGCGACACAGTGTGGGCTTGACTAATCGCCGCTCGTTGATTTGGACCTCGTCCTTCGTCGGCAGAGGCATGTAGTTGTATTAGCGTACGGCCTGCGCCATCCTCCATCAGGCTCTCGCAGGCCTTGCCCCAGCAGGCAGGTTTGTTCCGCTTGCTAGCTGGTACGAAGTAGATATGGCCGGACCAGGGTGTTGATCCCTGGATTCGCCATGTCGCATAATATTGCTTCGTGGTAGTGATACTGTCGTCTGCGTCTTCATTGGGACGGCGTAGTCTTGCTCGAACTGTCGGAACAACGCCCTTGAGTGACGCGAACAAACATCGGGAGCCAGAGGTTTCCTATGCGACACAAGGAGCCGTGGCATGCCACAAGCTTACACGCAAGTTCGTGAGAGGTACTGGTGTAGCCATTGTCCAAAGTTGAAGGGCAACGGGAAGCGACAGCGACGGTGTTCCCATGGAACTCTGGGCGCGGAACGGCACCGAATGGCAAGGTCGGGCACCGAATGACCGATATCTTGGGAAGGGAAGGGGAGGTCCATGTCGCATGATTGCATCGACACATATCATTTTGTCTGAAGTATTGGCGTGTGGCAAGGTCTCTTTGTGTCATTGTGCGCTCTCTTCAGACGAATTGTAGATGTGATACTCCTCCAATTGATGCAGCCATTTCGCTGCCGACGGGCGCCGACGCCGAGTATTCTGGGAATGCCTCTGTATGTGCCTTTCAAGATGCGAGTGCCGATTACGCCGTGACGAGGACAAGTTTCGGGTGGCCGCGGGGGCATAGGCATGCTCTTTTGCCATTGATATCGTAGCTTCTGCCGCTGCCGCTGCCGCTGCCGCTCGCCGAAGCTAAGGGCTGTCCAACCGTCATGCATGTCGGTGGGTTAATCGTCTAGGTGGCGAAGTGGAAGAAAGGGTCGTGAAGCCGCCAGCGCCGAATACAGTTCCTTTCGTGGCTGGCCTCTCGACAAAGATGCCATCATCGGCATGGGTAGTGAGCCCAGCGAAGCCCGACGCATGCAAGTCTGACTTGTAGACTGGAGGAAGAAGCAATGATGGAAGCTTGGGGCTTGTGAGGGCACCGGCTGGGGAGGGAGCTAAAGAGCTTGGACCGTCCGCCACATCATGTCTGCGTACACATTCGTGAAAGAAGCAAGCCTGACCTGACATGAGACATCAGACTGACAACCTCGATCCTGGCACACAAAGCCTTCGGCGTTGTAAATTGAGCCGTCGGACTTTATTTGTACTGTGAAAGTGTTTGGCGGATGACTGTGTGGTTGGATTCAAGATGTTTGGATACTTCGGGGGCCATCTCCGCAGATAGTGGGATAGGGCAAGGCTTGAGATGAAATCGGGCAAATGGGATGATGAAAGCTGCGTATGGCGGAAAGGCAAACAAGATGTAGGGTTGGATGGTCTGAGGTGGGTGTTCTGAATGTGTATCGAGATGGGTAGTTCGCCCAATGACCAGTGGCTCGATGCCGGACCCTGGCTGACATTGGCTAGCGGGGGCGCGTGTCCAGTCTCGTCCTGGTCGTTTCCCGTCCTTGTGCAGCGGCAGTGAAGCTCGTGGATGTCACTACTCGAGAACTCTTTTTTGTTTGCCCATATGTTTGCCTGCTTGCTTATTTGCTAGGCGGCCGTCAAGTCGAACTTGGTTTGCACTTGGGCCATGAGCTCGTCCTGGCCATCGCCCTCGTCCTTGCTAGGCAGGGGGATTTGATCGCCCAGGTCACCATTTTTGGCCAAGGTTTCTCGGTTGGTCCGCCGAAAAGTTTGGCAACCAGACGGACGTTGGCATCAACACCATCAAGACGAAGACGAGACGTCATGCCAGTTGTTGTTGGCTGCTCTCTTTTGGCCACCGTCCACAGGATGGCCATGAATTAGGTAGCATGGCGTGGGAGGCTTCAGTCTTGGGTTTGGCGTGCTTATCTAGCAACCCGACTGCTTGCTGCGTGTGGACGACAGGCTGGTATTCGCAGAAACGTTGGGTTTGTGATTGCTGATCCTTTTCGATGGGAAGTCAAGGGCAGCAGAGCGGGCGTCGCATCGAGGTCCAGGTTGATGGGATGTTCTGTTCTATCGGATTGCCAGTGCCGGGCCATTCGCACGCAAGCAACATGAGGTGAGACGTATGCGTAGCAAGAATGATGGTGGAATTTGGATTCCAAAAGTTTCTTTTTGTCGGTTTTCAGCTCCGCGGCCTGGAGGTGCGGATGACATGACCGCAATATGCGACGTGAAGACGGCGGAGGTGTCGTCTGGCTGGCTGCCAAGCCAGGACGCAGGCACATTCTGATGATGAAGTCCCGGCTGGAAGTCTGATCAACGAAAATGAGGCAAAGGCGGTCTTGAGAGACAGACCTGGAGACGGGACCACTGAAGCACAGACCATGAAGCAGCGAGTGCTCAAGTGGAGCTGGCCGGGGGAAGGCAAGAACGGGACCCGACACACTTGCACTGAGCATTGAGGGGCGGGAGGGGAGAGGGGGACATGGTTCGGCGCACACAACTGAGGTGAGGTCGGGTCGGTACCTGAGAGGCACTCCACAGGGACTAGTGCATGCATCCAATCTACTTTATGCCACTCACTGCTGTAATGCAGAAAAGGGGACCCGCAATGTGCAGAGTTGTCCCTCTGAAAATTTCAGTTCTCTCTAAAGGATGGTCTGTGCACTGAAGGCATCCACCACGTCTATTCGTACACTCCAGAGTGAGGTACCTGACGGTACCTCACGGAGCACCATTCGTGCAACGCTTCCTTACAAAGTCCACGATGAAGCTGCGAATTATCGTTTAACGGTATCTGAGTATCAGGGTGCGGTCTACTCGTACAGATAAAAGCCAAAAAAGGAGCTTCTCCTCTCGCTGAGCCTTTTCAAGACCCGATAGACATCACCATCTATCCGTCTTTCCCGTGCCGCTTTCTCATCGGGAGATGGAGAGTGTTCCGTGTGACAGTTTACGTCTCCTCCAACCAGTCCTTGTTCTTGCCTTTTGCCAAGCAAGCCTTGAAGATGGAGGAGGGTGCCGGTGCGGCGGCTCCTGCCTTACCTGGGCCCCTGCGATGCTAGTGCAGGTAAGGACGGATATCAGTTAGAGGTAATGTTTTGCGGACAGGCCAATGATGCTTCATCCTCACCACTCTCTCGGAGTGCATGCGAGATGTTGCACTGTGCCGCCTTCCCATGTTGGTTCGGACTCATGTACAAGTACCCTGTCTGCGGTCCAAAACCGTCCGCCTCTCCCTAGGACGCCTCCTAGGTTAAGACTGGCATCCGCACCAAGAGTTCTGTCAAACTTGAATCTGAAAGGCGTATCTTGGTCTGCTCCTGGCAATGATGCATCACATACAGCCAACAGACACATCACAAGACAGGGTGAGGGAGACTTGGAAAACTCAATATCTCTGTCAGAGTCCCTGTGCGCTGTAGCTAGGCCATGGACAGGCACCAACGGGGACGGGAGCTTCTTCCAACTTCGCCCCAGGCGCAAACTGAAAGATGAGGCGCAGTGTCAGTCGGTGACAGCGTCGTGGTCATCGCTTCTGGTGTCCTGTATGTGCATCTGTTGTGAAGCAGGACGGGATAGGTCAGATATTTATCATTTCAGCCGACCCCAAGTCCGAGCCTCAGATGTCCCAAACCCTTTCCCTGCTAGAGGTAGAGGTATTGCACTCCCTCTCCTCTCCTCTCCAACCATTGATACAGGTGCTCTGCCGGCAGCAGGCACAGCAAGCAAGCAAGCAACTGACGATGGTGGTCTTGGGCTCCGCTTCAGTTTCGAGGTTCCTCAGCGTACCGGACTGGACCCTGCTTCTTCGTCGCCCGACAAGCGCTTCCCTCCATGACCTTGTCCGCGTCTAGCGAAGAACCCACCTGGTTCAGGTTGTCCTGCCATCTGAGGCTGTATTTGTAAAGGCGACAGCATCACATCGCATGTCTCGCCTCGAATCGCATTGCATCGCATCGCACCGCACCGGAAGACAAGGTGAAGATGCGGATGCGGGCGTCGCGATCTGGCTCTCCACCAGCCGTGGCTCTAAACGGATAGGAGCAGAGCACAGATACGGATAGGTAGCAATGTGGACTGCAGGCGACGAATCATTGCAGGTGGGTGGTGCTGGTTGCGCAGGACATGTCGTATGCTAAATTTCCGATCCTGACGCGAGATCGCCTAATTGATCACACGTCCAGCAAAGAAAGGCAAAAGCTGCCCTTGCTGGCTCAAGTTGCTGGTCCTCGTTCTTTTGCTTTTCGCCCGCCCCCTCCTCCCACCATCTCCGACATAAGGTAGCAGTGCATAGGAAGGCAGAAAGATGGGACGAGGCGGAGTGCGAGACCAACCTTGGATGTCTCTCTCTTGTTGGCGGGCAAAATGCTGTCATGAAGTAAGAGCTTGAGCGTCGGGTTGGAGGCAGATGGAGGTGGGTTAAATCATTTTACGAGGGACCTCTATTTTTCGAGGCCGGCGGAACTCCAACCAAGGTAGACTTTGAGAAGGTGGTGGTGGTGGTTTTTTTGTTCCCCGGTTGGCGAACAGGCGACTACCTTACGCAGTAAAGGCGGCGGACACAAAGTCGCAATCGGCCCTGGCGTTAGTCTCCAAAGTGGCTCTTCTCTCCGGAGGAAGGGCCCCTTTCCTTCCGCCATTTCAGTGTGGGCGAGTGCGAATGGGAGACTGGACTGGGGAGTCTCTTTCTCTTGAAGAAGACGAGATATTAGGTACGTACCATGGTGTTAATTTCGAGATTGCTTGTACCTGACGGTTCCTGGCACCTGCCTCCCCCAGGCCCGGGGTCCTGCTCAGTTTCTGGCCGCGCGCACGCACGTCTGGTTCCAGAATCCACAGTTTCCCACCTTTTTTCCCACCAGGACAGGACACTCGACGGATACCGCTCAAGCAGCGCAGGTGCAGGGAAATAAAATAATACTGCAGCCCAAGCCCCACCTCCAAGCTGTTTCCTCGCCTGCACCCGGTCCGACCCTCACCTCAGAACGACATTCAATTCACAGACGCTCTCACGCTCACTCTCCCAGGCCTCACCCCGATATTGAACGCAGACTCGGGCACAGTTGCTCGTGAACAGAAGCTCGGATTCGCAGGACACTGCCATCAGCTATATTACAACGGCGGCCAAATACGTTACTCCAATTTACCACTTACGAAGCCGCTCTCGCGGGCTACGTCCAATACTGTTGCGTTCTGGCCTTGGACTCGAAGGCTGGACTACACCACGGATATTACGCCAACACTACCTTACCTGTACCAGGTCCAACACCACTGGCACACCCACACGCTCCTCCCACACACACCCACACTCACACTCACACACTCAAACCTGGCGGCGCACATAGCGTACCTCGGGCTAGTTCGAGGAACCTGGCGCTGCCGTGTACCGTACCAAGCCAGGTCCGACTCTACTGCCCGCGGCGGCGTCGTCCATTCTGCTCTTGCTGCTCAAGCTACGGCTGCTGTGCCACCAATTGGTCGACGTGAGCTGCCCTGGCTGTGGCTCCCCCGTCTACAGCGGACTGGAAACCCTTCCCGGCCGACCAGCGTCCAACTCGGGTCGGCTCTTCTTTGAAGAGAGAACGCAACGCAACGCAATCCCGCCAGCCAAAACCCAGCCCAGCCCAGTCCAGATCCTGACCGGCCGCCCATTGAATTACCGCGTCCGTTTCCCTCGTGGGACGTCCTCGGCGCGCTGCGGACTTTGTGGGAAACACAAGAAGAGGACCCTGGAAAAGAGGCGGAAAAGACAAATAGGACCCTTTGATCAAAGACGACGCAGCTGGCATTCGGCAAGTTTGCGACATCGCCTCCTTTGGGCGCGCGGTCTTGTCCGCTCAGATACCTATGATTACGGCGGTACCGTAACTCTTATTATTGCTAGGTAAGTCGATCCCGCGTCCACTCTCCCCTTTTTGGGTTGCTTCCCCCGGTACTTGGCCGCGTCTCGTCATATCCTCGGGACAAAGAACTGGGACTGGTGACGGGGCTCTCTGTTAGCTGCCGTCACCGACTTGTCCGTCTGCTGTCCCTGAGAGTCTCTTGGGTTCCTGAGTCTCTGAGCCCCAAGAGTGTTCTGCCAGTTCATTTGATGCCCTTTTGCCGCCTGCCTGCCTGCCTGCCTGTCTGTCTGTCTTGACCGCGTGGTCACACACCGTCGGCCCCTTCGCCGTCATTCGGGCCTTGCAGCCCGCTAATTACATATCCGTCTCGTATGTACTTGACTTCGTACCTGGTCCGCCTGTCTTGGGGGCTGCGCTGCTTCCATTGTCCAAGCCGGCGATTGCCTCCATCTGCACTTGCATTTGCGTCTGCGCCAGTCTCGCAGCAGTGTCGTCAATCGCGCTCAGTCCCTCTCACAGTCCTCCTCTTGGGCGTCTTCGAATTGTTCTTGCTGCGCCATCGCTGCGTTCCACACACTTTCCATGCAGGTGTAGCAACTTCATCTGACCTCCCAACGCCAGGGCTCACTACCTTGACTTACCTAGCACACCCGGGAGACGCTTCCCAGTCGCTAGCAGCCAGATTCTCTTAGCAGGCCTCCCGCCCACCCACTATCAGAACGACTGCACTAGGTACCTTAGGTACGAATACCTACTACAGTCTGCAGCTGCTCCAGCTGCCGTCCCCGTTTGTAGGATAGATACCTGCTCCAGGGTCGACCGATCGCTGCGTACGGGTTCTCTCCACCTAGCATCACCAAGAGCAGCCCGAGAGAAGAAGGGCACCAGGCGACCTCCTTTCCTCCCCCGCCCATTGTGCCCCGGCCACGAAATCAGGTCACCCCCAATCACAGCCTTGTCCGGGTTCAGGTCCATACCACCTTACCCAGCAAGCGCAACGAAGATATACGCCAGGGGAAGGGGAATAGGACAGAAGAAAAGAAGACGATCAAGCGAGAGCTCTGAAGGAAAGAGAGAAAGAAGCTGCAGCGCGCCCGAGTGAAGGAAAGAAGGGACCCACCTCGCTCGCTCGACACGGCGTCCGCCCCGGCCCTTGGTCTCTCCCCCCCTCTGGTCCTGGCTCCATCCTTTCTTCCCTACCCTGCCCTGTCCCTCATTCCCTGTCTATTCTGTCCCGTCGACTCCATTCTTTCTCTCTCTCCCCTTCGGCCAACCAACCAATCCTTCTTCTCCCCCAGCCCAGCAGTCAGTCGGTGTCCCATCAGTCAGCCAGCCCAGCCCAGTCCAGCCGTGCCTTCCTTGCCTTTTCCTTAGCACCTCGCGCCTTTCCGATTGCGCTGTTCTCGTTAGTGCCACCACCTTTGCTGTTAGTGTTGCGTTGCTCCTTCCGACTGCAACTGCGACTGCGACTGCTGCCAGCCTGCCACTGCCGCTTCCCCTTCCTTCCCTCACCTTACCCGACTGCTGCTGCTCCTGCTGCCACTGCCGCTGCCGCTGCTACTGCTACTGCTGCCCACGCCCACCTTACGCTACCACGTAAGGTAACCAAGCAGCACCCAGCACCCAGCACCCGGCCCAGCATCCATCCATCCATCCATCCAGCTCTGCTGCCCATCTCTCTCCTGTTCCTGTTCCTGCCTCCTGCACACTACTCCTGCCCTGTCTTGTCCACCCGACTACTGGGTTTTCTGCATAAGGCCCCTCCCCAGCCAGGTACCACCCACCAGGCCACCTTCTCGCAGACACGGCAGGTACCTGCGACCACTCTCGCTCTCTCCTGCTGCTCGCTCTTAATTCAACACCCCCCAGACGGCCATCATTTCCTTTCGACCCTGCTGTTTTACTGGTCCGCGCAAAGCAACCCCCCCTGGAGCTTGCATTCCCCTTCCATCTGGAACTGGACAACCACCACACACCTCTCTTTCCTCCCTCTCCACCGGCTCCCGCTCAATTTCAATTCCAACCCTCAACCCTCATCCAACGACAGTCGACCGACACCACCTCCTCCTTTCCGACCCGTCCGTCCTCCTCGTCCACCAACCACCACACCACCCTCCGACATCACCGTCGCCCTCTCCTCTCATCAGCAGCCGTCCCTCTCTCCCGCCATCCCATTGATCGAGGCCGATAGTCCACGACGATGAACTCTCAAAGCCAAAACGATGTGTCGCCCGAGGCGATGCAGGCGCGCATCCAGCAAGCGCGACGCGAGGCTGAGACACTCAAGGATAGGATCAAGCGGAAGAAGGATGAGCTCGCCGACACAACTCGTGAGTTCAATCAATCATTCATTCAATCGACGACGGCGGCGACGACCACCGATCACAAAGCCCCCTCCCCGTCGTCTTAATTGCCCCCCGACCACCCGTCGTGAAGATGCTGACAATTCGTCCTCTGAATAACAGTCCGCACCGTTGCCCAGCAGGCCCACGAGCCGATCCCCAAGAACCAGCTGATGAAGGCAAAGCGCACGCTCAAGGGTCACTTGGCCAAGATTTACGCCATGCACTGGTCGACCGACAGAAGACATCTCGTCTCCGCTTCGCAAGACGGAAAGCTCATCATCTGGGATGCCTACACGACGAACAAGGTCCACGCGATTCCCCTACGCTCCTCCTGGGTCATGACCTGCGCCTACGCCCCCAGCGGTAACTACGTGGCTTGCGGTGGTCTCGACAACATTTGCTCCATCTACAACCTCAACCAACAGAGAGAGGGTCCTACGCGCGTCGCGAGGGAGTTGTCTGGCCATGCCGGATACCTATCTTGCTGTCGATTCATCAACGATCGGAGTATCCTTACCTCATCAGGTGATATGACTTGCATGAAGTGGGATATCGAAACGGGTCAAAAGGTCATCGAATTCGCCGACCATCTCGGCGATGTCATGAGCATCAGCCTCAACCCGACCAACTCCAACACATTCATTTCCGGTGCTTGCGACGCCTTTGCTAAGCTGTGGGATATCCGTGCCGGCAAGGCCGTCCAGACATTCGCTGGCCACGAGTCCGACATCAACGCCATCCAGTTCTTCCCCGACGGCCACTCCTTCGTTACCGGCTCCGACGACGCGACCTGCCGACTTTTCGACATTCGTGCCGACCGAGAATTGAACCTTTACGGCGTAAGTACCGCCAGCAGCATCTCGTCTGATTGGCACTACAGACCGCTAACTCGATTGACAGTCGGAATCTATCCTGTGCGGCATCACCTCCGTGGCGACCTCGGTTTCTGGGCGGTTGTTGTTTGCTGGCTATGACGACTTTGAGTGCAAGGTATGCTCCTGAATTCCGAACGCACTTTCAGCATCAAGGACCGATTACTAATTTTTGGGCAGGTTTGGGACGTAACACGCGGTGAAAAGGTTGGCTCGCTCGTCGGCCACGAGAACAGAGTCAGCTGCTTGGGCGTTAGCAACGACGGCATCAGCCTGTGCACAGGATCCTGGGATTCTCTCGTATGTTGTTCCCTACACGCCTATCGACACGACCGTACTGACTGTTTTCCCTAGCTGAAAATCTGGGCATACTAAATCAACCACCCGAACCCGACAATGACGAAGTCCTGTCTGGATATACCGGTTCCAGTACGCGCGAAACCATTTTAATCTTCTGTCGAGTGGTTATTTGGCCTACTTAATTTTCGAAACCCTGATGCCGCCTTTTTCTAATCCGCGAGTACTGGCGCATTCAGGACGAAGTCACGAAACACCTGCTCATACCAAAGCTCACTTTTCATCGTCTACCAAATCCAGCTGGAGCCGCCCGTTTACCGGCATGGGCGGCTGTAGGAACTATACAGGGTCTCTTTTTTTTTCCTTTGCCATGCGCCAGCCATCACCCATCGTCCTCGATTCTTTTGCACCATAGTTTTTTTTGGCCTCATTCTAGCACCTGATTGTTAGATTGGGCGGTTGTAACACATTGTTGGTTCTCCCACATGTGGCCTTTCCCGAGTCATGTATGCTTCACATCTCCCACAACGTCTGCTACCGGATCCGGATACGACAGGATCGCCAAGGAGGGAACGGAATCGAGGCATTTTGATACCCCCACCAAAATCCAACCCTACACGCATAGACAAGCAAAGCACACGATTCCGACATCGACCTTTCTCCCACGACGGCTCATGGCGGATAGGGCTGCACTCTTCTTTTTTGTTGCAGCAGGAGTTTTCTATACCACCGACAACAGGATTTTCTCCAGTCCGATAATTCTCTCGTCGCCGTTGCGTTCACCCACAAAAATACGCGTCGCATCTCTCGATCCCGCCTTTCCTTTCGTCATATTTCCTCGATTCTCCGGTGGTATTGGTCTGATAGACGAAAGCGCCAAGTGTAACCGCCACGCGACGCGAAGCCGAAGCTTAGTAGAGGTGGAGCTGGTCCGCCTCGTAGAAGAAAGGAGTGAAAACAGGCTTTGAGGGAGACGGCTGGGTGGTTTGTTTGTGGCGGCGAGCTGTCATTTTCCTATACACGTCGGAAGGGAAGGGGAGTTGGTTTCGTGTGTAAACGGATGTCGATCCCTTTTGGAGCTTCCCTACCGAGGGGGCTTGCTTGTTTGGATGGGCGAAAACACGGAGAAAACCGAAAAGGAGAGAGAAGGGACGACGGCCGCTTACGGAACGAGAAATGCGTGGAACGGAGGATGGAGGTGATGAAGTTGTTTTCCTGCGTGGACGCCTGCCTCAAGCCTTCCCTCTTATACCTACTTACTGCCTGTACTATAGTTCGCGCTCAATGCTCGTTCATCCTCTGTTCAAGCCTATTGACGGCTACATTGTTTTTGATGTGACATGGTGTACTGCGCCTGGCAGTTGATCTGTCATCCAATCCCAGCTAATCAGACACAGGAGCCGGCGAGACGAGGACCACGAGACCGCCACAACTATCACAACCAATTCTCGACTGGTGCTGGAAGCTACGGGCCAGTCGATTTAATCGTCAACATCACCACAGCGTGAGATTCGGATCGTCAAAGCAGGCCGGTGTGGGGTGGGAACCACGAAGAGATGGATTCCGGCATCGGTGCGGCGTCTTGCTGCATCCAGGATGACCATCGAAGGCCGGATGTCACACTCAACCTTCACCAAAGACGGTACTCCAAAGACGGCCCCAAAAAAGCATGCGAGCACGCGACTTGGACTTTTCGGCTTAACGCGCGGCACACGCCCCCTGTCCTTGAGAGCTGGCTGGCGATTTCCAGCCAACAATTACATCGGATGCATAGAGCCGGCACATGAATCAATAAACGAACGCAGATAAGCAGCAGCACGGGCAAGAGGATGATGGACAAGTAGCGAACCAATTGCTAGTTGTGAAGGAGGGCTAGAACGGGCAGAGGGAAGAGTGAAAAGAAAAGAAAAAAAAGCCAACGCAGCGTCTGAAGTTGATAGTGGTCGCATGAGTGTACGTCTCGCCGGTGCTTCTCTAAGTTCGCGGTAGTGTCTGGTCGGGAAGATTTTCCCAAAAGGCGATCTTTGGGGTTGTTGCCAACCTTCAGACGCAGAAGAGGATGACTTTTGGTCTTGATCCCACCTTGTTAGTCGAATGCTTTCATTGGCGATGGCTGGGGAAGAGTCGTCAAATCATGAATGAACCGGGGGAAAGGATACGATGGGAGGGAAAAATGATCCGGAAAGTCCAGCCGGGCTGGTGTGCCCGCCACGAGGGTAAGGGCTAGGAACGGCTGACGTGGTTGGTGGTTGGACGGCGGAGATGCCAGCGGCAGTAAGGAAACGGTAAATCCAAAATCTTCTTTTCCAAACCCCATTGAAGATTGTGCGATTTGTATGCATGGCCAGAGGAGGGTGGACGGGCCATGGCGTGAGGTTCGTCTCTTCCTGCCGCCTTTGCCACGTGAAGCCAACCGAAATTCACAGACCACGTGAAGAACAGGCCATTTGGACTTTGGTTTGCGCGTTACCGTTCGTCTTAGGGTTGCCGCTCTGCGTTTGGTTTTCCCGATTCCGTCGGCAGGAGGGGAGGGAAGCGTGCATTGTGGCCTGAGAAGATGGGTGAGGGTGGGAAGGAAGACGGGGTTCTTGAGTCAGGCTCGTTCCTCGCTGGGTGGTCCAATTGGGAAACGGCAATGAGGCTCGGCTTGGTGGTATGGCTTCGCGTGCGATGCGGCGATGTGATGATTGACTTCTTCCATGCGGCTCGAACCCCCAGTCTTGCACCTTCTCGAAGGTTGCTATGATGGGTTAGGAAGGTTTTCTCCGGATCACAGACAACGGCAGCCAGACGCAGGCAATCGATAATCAGGTCCCAGTGCTATTTAAGTAGCGGCGCTCTAATGGATCGCAAGGGATCGGCCGTGTGGTTGCAGGTTGTTGCATGTTGTCTGGCTAAGCTTTGACGCGGTTCAAGACCTAAGCAAGTTAGCACAGCTAAAAGGGGGGGAAGACTTCGTGGCTGGCGCCGCAGGTTTGGGTTACGGTTGTGAAGCTTGATGCACCTACCACTGCACTGACCCTGGCAGCCACGAGGCTTCGTTGGATGATAGGTTGGCTGAGACGTTGCGCGACGTATTATCGTCAGTTTGTGCTGTCATCTTGCATAGCGGACGCAGAGCAGCATAAATCTTCCTTCGATCCGGTATGCCGCATAGCGATGGTGATATAGAAACGTGCTTGACAGAAGTATGTATCTTGCCAACACACGTGGCGCGTGGAATGCGAACATGATCTTTACCGCCTCTCAATGTTGGATGGATCAAGACGTTCGGGGGCATGCAGGGCTCCTCGAGCGGTATTATAGACTCTGCGGTTGGACTTGGGATATGAGAGTGCAGCGGCATAGTGCCGACGCAAATCACGATATGCAGACTGCAGTCGTGCGAGAGCGCACTAAGCACATCCCGTAGACGGACGGACGTGCCACACGAATGAACGGCAAAGAGAGTTGTGATGGCGGTGTGTTTGCATTCGATTGCTTCTCACGATAGCAACCGATCAAATCGCGACGATGCATATTTGCCAAGGGAATTTGAGTAGTCCGTAGTCCGGCCAAGGTTTCCCATGACTTGTTCCACGTAGCTTTCTTTCTCTATTTTGTCCTTCGTCCTTGAAAGTTTCGTTTACATCGTTTCTGTCATGGTGGGTTCGTGGGAGTGAAACGGAGTCATGAACCGTGGGATGGTGTATCCCAAAATGTAGTCGGTAACTATTCACACGAGCCCCCGCCTATGGAGCTGGCGGATACTTCGTCCAAGGTCCGTTTCGAGTGCGCATCTGGACTTGGCAGCCTTTAGTCGGGACTGCTAGATACGACTCTGGAAAGTATGAGTTGTGGAGGCCTGCAGTGAGCGAGTCGTGCTTCTCTTCGTGTTCAGACGATGACTCAGCCCCACGTGAAGCGGTGATGTGTTGTGTTGTGGCTCTCGGCACCGGCTGCGTCTACCGACGGTGAATAATCGTAAGGGGGCATGAAAGGGCGTACCCGGGGGTGGAGAGAGTGACTCGCATTGTGAATGCCCGTGGAGTAGACGACGTCGTTTGTCCATGCGAATGGTTGGGAGACAACTTTGCACGAGAATACGTCGCATGACGGTGGCCATGTTTGTGTAAATCTCGTGTCAAAATTCGATGATAGTCATGAGAACTTCGCGAACGATGCCAGAAAGGTTTTGGTGAGGACGCCGATCGAAAACCGAGATAGTGGTACGTCTGAGAGTGCCGCCTTACAACGGCGAACGACGCTCAAGGAACGCTTTGGACGACAGCTGACACAGTCGGCTTCTGCACTTGAGGAAGCAGTTAGGCAGTTGAGGAATTACTTGAAGCAGGCGGGCGCGTTACGATCATACCCCGGATTGGCGATGGACGATGGGCAAAATGTCTGCCTGTCGTCTTTACACACTTGGCCGCATTGACAGAGCACCGACTAAGGCGGTCACACGACGGCTTGGCCGTGTCCTCCATAGCCATGGCTGGAGAAGCAAACACACCAACGGTGACTTTCGGATGATCAAACCGGGCTAATTATGACGGTAAGCGCATGTCATTGTCAGAGATTTCTGGAGCTGATGATGAGACCGCTGTGCCATGTTTCGGGGGCCTTGTTGTTTGGCAAACAGGGTGGTGGAGGATCGATGATGCCGGTACGCCACGAGACTTGGTGTCGTGATCTGACACCCGGCAGCGGTAAAGCATCTTCCCAGTCGATGTGAAGCGTTGCGGCTCGGGCGATCCGCGACTTGAGGTGCAGCAGGGGAGGACATCGTGGGGTCGGAGAATGTCGTGAGTTCCCCAGGATCGATCGATGAAGTGGTTCCATTGAGGGATGTAGTCGGTGATTCGGCCATCCGTGTGTTGTTGTCTGACGAAAGGCATGAGGCCAGATGGGGACGCAACAGAAGCCGTTGGTGTTCCAGCCCCAGCTTTCGCTCTCGCTCCAGCAATAAGGCCGGGACTTCCATGATGCGTAGAAGATTCGATGCAGGTGTCACGGGATATCGAGCTGGGAAACATGAATTTGTGTTCTCAGATTCGAATGCACGATTGTGGTGTAACCCGAGACCTAGACCTGAAGTGTCGTTGTTTAGACTTGCAACACCTTGTGCAAGCACCCGAGGCGTCGTCTTGGCCCAGCGCCGCGAACAGGGACAGGTCCCTCCAGGGCAATCTGGAGTTTGGTACACAAACGGAAGGTGCGGACGTCACTGCCGGGCAGCCACAGATGTCGCAGCGGCCTGCTGGGAAAGAACAATAGTAACGGCCTATTGTTGTTGCCATTTGGGGAGACACCAGCGAATGATGCAGGGTCCTCCCGCACTGGCGTGGATGCCATGGCCGGGCCCAACGGAGAGGCGGAGGGAGGGAGGAGGGCGCCTCGTGAGTCACTAACCGAAATAGGACACTAGGCCAGAGGCAGGGGATGCGCAAATGCAAGTGCAAAGTGCAAGTGCGAATGTAAATTAAATGCTTTATGTGAGGAAAGGAGAGGTGACGCAGCAGGACCAACCTTCCAGGTATGGTTATGGGTGATGTATACTGGACAATATGCATACGTAAGGTAGCATTTCGGGTTGTGGAAGGAACCTCTAAACAGACGGAAGGCAGGAAGGAATTGAAGTAACATGGAAGGTAAAGTAAACAATGGAAAGGCAGAAGGTGAGGTGAAATCAGTTGGAAGCAAGTACGCCGTAATACGAAACAGACATAAGCACGTAAGATGGTAGAAACTGACGCAGCTGCCACCCCAAAAGCAAAAGGAGAAAAGCTCAAAGTCAATTGAGCCTACCTTCAGCTTATTCTGCCCTGGTTGGTCGGGTTATACGAACATCAGGCCAACACACGGGCAAACAGGAGCTGTCGGCGTCTGTTGCTCTTGTGGCGACGACGACCCTTTGTGTATCCTGGCCAAACGACCTCAAGGCAACGAGTTGGTTCATGTAAGTTGCTTGCCGTTTGGTATCTTGGGGGAAAAAAGAAGAAAAACGATACTCTGCATCAAAGGCGGCTCCTCAGCAAGCATGCAGAATGCGGTGCCCATCTGCAAGGTCCCGGGCCTTGGAATCTGTACGGCACTTGACCCTACGGGTATCTGGCTGCAGTGATTGGACATGCACGAGGTTTTGCCTGGGCCTGGGTAGGGGATGAAGAAGAAAAGGGCGGAGGGGAAATCGGCAGACAGCGGTCGGTTGGCCCCAGACCAGCAGCCCCTGACGACGGGAGAAGCCAAGACAAGCCCTGTGATCCCGGCAGGGCCACGCGAGCGGAAGAGGCGAAACCACGACTAAGGCCCGAGAGGGTGTGCAGCTGCTGATTCTGCAGGCCCTGTCACTTCACTTTGCAACCTGCCTCGCCAACGAGAAGCATCAGCACGATATGATGACAAGAGTCTGATTCTGATCTGATTCCTGCGTTGGCGTCCTGCGCGGTCAGGCACCTACTCCTTCAACCACTCACTGTTGTGCATCACGAAGGACGAAAGAAAGGAGAGGGGGAAAAGGGCAAGATCCACAGGTAGACGCGTGCATGACCGTTGGCTGTCGTATGCAATTTGCCCTCCTTCCGAGTTCGTCTTTGCCCTTGCCAGAGAGCGAGGCGATGCAAAAGGGAAAACGGATTCGACGACGACAACAGGGCAGGTCAGGTTCCATCAGATTCAGCAGCAAAATAACGGTCATCGCCGTTCCGTGGTTTCCCTGTCCTGGGCCCGGGCCCGGACATTTCTCTCAGCCCTCCCCCGTTTTTTATCTCCTCGTCCCGAAATCTATCTTGCTCCGATCACTTATGCGCGAGACCCGTCACCTGCACATCTCGCTCGGCATTTCATGTGTCTGTCTGGGTTGAGTGTCTTGGTTGAGTAACTGCCAGGTGGAAGAAACTAGCCGGTCGTGCCGCTGTGCTGTGGTGCGTTGCGGTGCTCGTTCCAGCGTCGACAATTGCGCCCGCAAACGACGAGATGCACCACGAGAGCCAGACATCCTCGTCTTAACAGGACGGACTAGATTTCCTTTCCGCGACCACATCTAACATCTCACCACTCTCGCCCAACGATTCATCCACCATTCCACAATTCCCGCCCAGTCTCCCCTGTTCGCGACCACGCGCCTCCACCCCTTCTGAAACAGCCTGACGCACCCCAGGGGCTTCGCCCTCGACCCTCGATCCTCGACACTCGGGCCCCTGTCCAAATCCAGCCCAGCCAGCCAGCAGCACCACCACCAGTCCACCACCACCATTGCACCGCTGCACCACTCGCTGCACCAGCATCAGTCACCACGACAGCCCGTCGTTGGAGCCCGGCTTTCACCGCATCGTGGCCAACTGCAAGGGTTGACCCCTGGTCGCGTCTCCACTGCTTCGAGAAAAACCATCGAAGGACCACCATCCTTCCGATCCGTCCTTCGTCTCCTCATGCTCCCACGCCCACTTCTCTCCCACAAGAATCCAGAAACCACGCCTCTCGCAGCCCTCCCTCCTCGCTCTTCCCCCTCCAAAACCAAAGCTCAACCACCCTTCACCCTACCCTACCGTCCATTCACATTCCTGGCTCTACCTCTCTTCCGGCTTTGCCCTCTACTAGCCGCCCTGACAGAAGCAACCGGGCACACCCTTCCAAGCTCCAAGGTCGCACGATTGGCACCTTCACACTACCTGCTTGCCTGCTTGCTTGTTTACTCCTCCTTGGACCTTGACAACCACCCCCTACCACCTCCTCTTCTCTTACCACACGCCCGCCCGCTCGTCCGTCCGTCATCCCATACATAAACCGAGCTTCCTCACCCGGCCACGACCCTTTCAAAAGTCCACGATGTCGAACCCTACCCCAGCCCAAGAAGAATTCAACGCCCTGCTAGCTGCCCAGTCTCGCGATACCAGCAGAGTACACCCAGAGGACCGCAGCAACGACCGCGACAGCCTTGACCTCGACGAAGAGGACGTCTTCCGCAACTCCCAGATCGACGCCGCCATGCGCATTCCAACCCTAGGCCAGACCGGCTCCGACCTGAAGCTGCCTCCCGCCAGCTTCGATGCCGGCCGTACCACCGGAGTCAAGGGCGTCATCGCCGATGCCCGCAACTACGAGAACGCCCGCAAGACCTCCTTCATGAGCCGTGCTCGCACCACTGTGCGCCGCTCCATCTTTGGCCTCGATGGCATTTCGCAATCCCAGTCTTCGCGCAAGAGCGAGAGCGGCACCGACGATGGAAACAACAGCAACTCGGAAGATGAGGAGAGCTTCTTGGCGCAATGGCGCGAGAGCAGAAGGAGAGAACTTGAGAGCGAGTCCAGCAAGGTTGTCAGAAACCGGAGGACAAGTCCCAGTGTCCGCATCTATGGCCGCATGGACGAGGTCGACGCTCTGGGTTACCTGGACGCTATTGAGAAGGTTGCGCGGGACACCGTGGTTGTCGTCTTTGTATACGACCCCGAGGTAAGCTTCAAAGTATTCCTGAGCATGTTCAGACAGGTTCTAACACCCAGCCTAGTGCGATGTATCAGCAACGATAGAGCACGCAATGATGCCCCTTGTCTCCCAGCACTCAACAATACACTTCGTCAAGGTTCACTACCTCGACATCGAGTTCGACAACGCTGCTGTGCCCTCCATCCTGGCCTACCGCAACCAGGGTGACATGTTTGCCAACCTGACGGGCATCATTGAGATGATCCCTGATGATGAGGCGTTCGGCACTGACACCCTGGCACGGCTCTTTGAAAAGCACAGCATCCTATGAGCTCTCCCCCTGCGGTGGCTGGCCAACGAGGCACATAACGAGGCAACAACTCACAACATCTTCACGTCTTCTCTCTATGCTACGATACCCCCCATTTTTGCAGCGCGCCCACATATTCGCGAGCATCACGGTCCCCTTTTATGTCCATTTCTTCATTGCTTTTCTAGGCGGTTGCTTCTCTCTCCACTGCTTCATCATTTTTTCCATTGTGGCAGAGAGCAAAAACGGAGTTTTTGGGAGAGATGTCTCTCGGTGACGGACCATGCCCCCTGCACGTTCTAATATCAGAGGCGGAGGAAAAAAAGTTTTCTGTGGTAACCGTACGGGAAATACCTCGGCTGGGACACGGTTTCTTTTGGCGGGTGGGACTTTGGGGAATTTGGGAAGAAAAAACGAAGAGGACATGCATCATCTCCGCGCAGCATTGTACATTTGGATTCGAGACGATACTTTGTAGAATACAAGTCCCACGGCGACTTCATTTCTTCATCTTCGCTCCCATTGCTCCAGCATTGCTCACGTCTCTGATCCTGCCAGAGCGAGTTCTATGCCACTTTCGGCCCAGGTAAGGCGACGGAAGGATTAGGTTCACAGAGGCGCTGACTTGAGAGTCTAGCAAGGCAAACTGACGTTTCGTATCACAAGCTAGCGCGGGCTAGGAACCGCAGCGGTGATTTTGTTTTTGGGGGGCTTGATGTGGCATATTGACTTATTCTGGTCATTACGGCAAATGAAGGGCGCGGATGATATGCTCTCTTTGGGACCATGTCTTTGGAGATCCGTGTGCCTGTTCGGCTGGGAGCGCGTGCCGCCTGAGTCAAATCTTTTCTATCCTCTCTTTTCAGAAAGTTTCGTCCACTGGGGTCAGGTCGTTCTCTGATCAACTTGCCCCCATTCGGACGTGTAATCTCACGACAGCCTCGGTGAAATTTGAGCAAAAGAGGTCGGCCGTTTGGCAAGGCTGGGAGCTAGCAAGGGCTTTTCCGCGCGCCGGGCAAGGACAGGGAACTCGGTTTCTTTTTAGAGCCAGCAAATTGGAGATTACCCAGATTGGAGATGGAGAGATTCTTTTTTATCTGGTTTAATTGTTTGATCTTTTTTGGCCCCTTGTCTTTTTGGGGGCTAAAGATGGAACTAGTCTGTATGATCTGCCGAGCCAGGGAGGGTCTGAGTGTTCCACCATCAGGGTGAATCACACGCAAGCTTACCAGTTGCCCACTCGGTTCGAGTTTCTGGCTACGGAAATAGCAGGATTGATTCACTCGTTTTCTTTTGATCTCGGGTAGCTGTTCCGGCCGCACGGAGGGGGCGAGATCTTGAGATCACTTACCCCGTTGTTTGCGAGCGTCTCGGGTGTTGCAAGGCTCCGCTCACCTTCAATCGGGGTTGGTATTTTGTGTGCGATTGTACCCCATCGTCGTATTGATGGCACGGTCTGTGTGGTTTAGTGCAGCAGTAGAGACCCTCCATCAGGCCACTCCGCGGTGCTCTCGTGATGGCGCGTTCTGGCTTTTTCGCGTACCTTTTCGTCGGCCCGTTTGATTCTGGAAGCCCGGGGACGATTCTTTTCCCAACGACTAGCCGCGATTGGGGATGGAGCGCACAACTCTTGGACTCTTGTCGTCGAGCATCTCGGTCTTTGAAGGCTGGAGCACGGCAACGCGTTGACTGATCTCAGCGTGGTCGTGTTGGCTCTTTGATGATGCCAGGAATGGCTGATTGGCAAGCGGCACTTATCGAGCTTCTTCTAGTTGGGCATCTCGAACATCGAGGTGTCGCGCGGACTATCTCGTGTTGTCAGAATGTGAGCTTTGGGGACAGGCTCGGATAGGGAAGTTACAGACCGTGTTGCAATCCGAACTCTGCACGAGCAGGTCGACCACGTGGGCACGATACGCCTTGATGGCAATCGTCCTTGCTTTCGTCCTCGCGTTCTGGGTTGTCATGCCGCCGCCCTTCTGCACTGTCCCATATCGTCAGTTATTCGCGCTCGGAGTATTCTCCGTAGTTGGTCTATAAGTTTCAGGGCTTCAGGCGCAATGTGATGCGCTGCCATCATATGCTCAAAAGAAACTTCCTTCGACTCTCATACACAACAGCCATGGACGGTGGAACTGCAGAAGACCTCTCGCTTCAGTTCGTACGTTGCGCCGCAGCTGGCTTTTCCACATTCTGGAGGTTGTTCCTGCAGCTTTCAAATGCTACGCACCCAACGCTGTAAGCTCTCTGTTTGACCACATCATTTGGAAGAGTGGAGGTCGAAGTCAAATGTTGCCATCGTCAGTGGGTAAACACGTGCAAGGTAGCGGTACGAAGATTTGTCGGAAATTTCCAAGCACGAGACTACTCTGTTTGTGAACACATCGGCCGGCCATATATTCAAGTTCATGTTAGTAACAATGACAACGACCTTGCTTGTGAAGTTCGTGTATGAGCTCCACTTACATGCGGGAAGAAGTCGGAGGCGCACCGCCACACGCCGATGTGGTCAAGCCACATGAGTCAAGACCTCGGCCCTGAACCCCAGACATGTCGCAGGACTCGTAGCCTCGATCAGAAACAGGATGACGGCGGCAGGTGAGACATTTGAAATATTGAATTGGAAGCCGCTCTGTGCTTACCAGCTTGCAGACCGGCGAATGGCACTGACTCTTGCACCTTTTGTATCGGCTCGTTTGCTTATTCTGCACATTTGAGGGATCCGTAATGCCTTACGTGGCGAGCTGGGTGGCCGAGCATTGGCGGCCCATGGTGACTTGCGCCGTTCACATTGGATGACCTGAACTTTAGGTTGGTACCTTGCCTCAGCTCGAGGGGTCGGCGGGATTTTGAGCCTGAAGCGGCAGACGACGATGGCTGACAGGCGGGTCTGTGGACGGGCGAAAACGGGCGTTGTCTGCTTTCGCAGCTCAACAAGTGACTCCTCTCTCGTGCGAAAGCTCCTTCGCGAAGAACAGAGCAATCACGACATCTGGCGTGCCTCGTTCACGGCCAAGAGGTGATGTCGGGAGAGGTGCGGATCCCTCTCCGGGTCACGATACCTATTTGCCTCAGATTGGTAAGGTAGGTTGGTGCTAATGAGCGGTTCCAGGCGGGGTGATGGTGGATGGCCCCACTATATCGGGTCGTAATGGTGCATTTGGAGCTGGCTTTCCCCTCCAAATGCCCCTGTCCGTTATCGATAAGAGGCGCGATGATGCCGGCCAAGTGGGCGGCCCAGTTGACAGTGACATTCCATTTGAACATGAGAGACGTAGCGGTGCAGGTTCTCCGCGTCAAAAGGGCTCAAATACCCATGGGCATGTCCTGCAGAGCGGAATGAAGGAGCATATCTGGCGACTTGACTTTTGGCAAAAGAACCCCGCCCCCACCACCCAAACCACATGGTAGGCGGCGGGCAGATGTAAGACTCATTTCGAGGCAGGAAGGGGCACCAAAAGGTAGGCGCAAGTCAGCGATGCTGGTCGGTGCATTATCTCGAGTGTCAAGTGTGCATTCGCATACATCTCCAGATGAAAAGAAGCGACCACGGCAAGCAAAGAAATGGAAGGCAGACAGTTCCATTTCCTTGTGGTAGCACCTGCCCGCGTATTCCGCCATAGCCTGCCTCTTTCCTTCCCTTTTGCCTGATCGTGCCGCCCTACTGGTCGCCTTTCCCTGGTCTTTGATGGTGCGCCTACATGTCTCTCCATGCCTATTTCTCTCCACACCTTCCCGTCCCTTCCAGTAATTGCGCATCTGCCACCTACCTACCTATCCATGTCCACATCCACCTTTGCAGGCGCCGACCACTGCACCTTCTTTCCACACATACATTTTCAGCTTCTCCGTCTGCTCTTGCCTCTCTTCTTCCTTCCACAACGCATCCTCTCCTTCCTGAAAAATAATAGGTTCTAGCGACCACTTTTCACCGCAAGACAAGCAGCCCAGCCCGGCCCAGGACGCTTTGACGGCGCCAACCCCTGCCCTGGTTAGTATCGAATACCTCACCTCTTATCTATGCTCCTACGTCCAGATAGCGGCATCCGCGTGACGTTTGGAAGTCACCGACACCTGCGCTCCGATAAACCGACCGCTCTCACATCTCATCCCATCCCTATCCCTTCCTCCCAAATCCCCACCCCGCCTACCTACCTAAAGCGACCTGATGGTCTACTGGCTGGCTGGGCTAACTAGGTACCGTAAGGCAGGCAACACGCAGCGCCGCCCCTCAGAATCTCGGTAAGGCAGGCAGCACCTACCTTGATTGACGACAACCCATTCACACGTTAAACCTAGGACAACTTCACTTCTCCAAAGCCACCCCAGAGTTAGTTAATTTCTCTTCTTTTCCTTCTCTACACATACTCAACGACGCTCGTCAAAGTTTTCAGCTTTCCAGACGTCCTTTTCGTCTAGAAACGCCCCCGACATTCGTGCTGCGTCAGCCCGTCCGTCACTTGACACCATCCACATCTCTCCCGCATTTACCCCTCCATCCTCCACCACCCCTACCACACAACTCCCACCGCGCACTCTCGCCGACTTCCAGACCTCACTATTACGAACGAACGCTCGACTTTTCGAGGCATGACGGGATACCAGTAAAACTGACTCTTTGCATCTTCGTTATGGAAGAGCAGCACGCCGGCGATCCCCTCCGAGACGTCGACACCACATCCGATCCTGCAAGCTCTACGACGCTGTCCTCCTCCGAGTTGACTCTGCGCTTCCCCCGCCCACAAGGCAACCGCCATCTAGCTAGCTGGATCTCTTCTAGCGAGCCCGACATCATGAACCCCTCCGACGCAACCGACGACGACCACTTGGCCGAGTCTTCCTTCGAGTTCATCAATACAGACGACGATCTTGAGAGCCAGGATGATAGAGGAACTGAGGTTGAGACTGAGGCTGAGTCTCTGAGCTCCTTCGACTACGCTCGACCTGATGATGTCCATAGTCTCGACGGCATCGAGCGTACCGATGACACTGCCAGTCGCTCTGACATGGATTCGGATAATGAGGACGATGCTGCCGAGGATCGATCAAGAGCTTCCTCGATTCAGTACGCGGAGCAGAGCCTCATGAATCCGTCTTCTCGGGTGCCTACGCCTCCCCTGGAGCGTCAGAGTATTTCCAGCGCCCCCAACACAGAGAACATCACCCACAACCATGTCACACACTATTTCCAAGAGCCGAACCCTCTTTGCTCTGTTTCTGTTATTCAGGTCATGGCTCAGTCATATCTGCTCAACAAGGGCCCTCTTCGGATCTTATATCAGGGCGACCCTTCGGCTAAGAACGACATCACTGACAAGCTCACCTCGGCCTTAGCGGCTTCTCCCTCGCCGCAAGAGGATGATATCACCGGCGATACATGTGATCCTTCCTCCAAGGACCTGCAGGTGAAGACCTGCACGGCCGCCATGGAAACGGTCTATCAGGGAGAGCAAGTTTACTCAATCACTGTCGACAATAACCGGACGTTCCATTCAGAGTTTGCCTCTGGCGGTGCCGTCATCACACCGCACTGGACCGTTCCCCATCTGGCCGTCTTCTTTGTCACGGAGAACGACGATGAGGCTGTTCGCCAGGCTCGCGCGGTAACTTGGGGGTTTGTGCAGCGACATGCAATTCCTCATGTGTTCATTTCGAGCACCGAGCTTTTTGAGGAGCAGCCCACCGAGGACTGGAGCGACAAGATCAACCAACACGGCCCCCATCGATGTGTGGAGTTCTCTGATCGAGATATTACCCCTGTCAGGCTGCCAATTGACCTCAAGTCTTTCAAAGAGATTGATGCCCGTCAGATGAACCGCAACCTTGCCTATCTGACTGGCCTCTACAAGACCGAGGATGAGCGTCAGACAGGAGCATGCTCCGAGCTCTACGCGCAATCACTGAAGCAGCTCCGCCGTGCTCGCCAGTATGTGGTCTCAAAGTCAGAAGACCTCGACCTCTGGTCAGTTGCGCAGTATTCCGGCCTTTCTGTCATCCTCATCACGGCCCTGCTCCTTGGCAACTGGCACCTGTCCGGCTCGTCCGCAACCGTACCGGCAGTTTCGACTTCTGCTGTCCCTACCCCTGTCGTGTCTCCTACTCCAGTGTCGGTATCCACTTCCACCATTACCATCAACCTCACCTCAACAACAACGATCAGAGTTCCGCAGGCAAAGACTTCGCAGGGGAGCACGGCTATTGCACCATTTGCTGAGCTTGCCGACTTCTTCGCTGACAAGTTCCCCGAGTCTCCAAAGAACTATGTCTGTTCAGCAGACAAGCACAGCCGCAACGAGATTCTGGTCAGGATTCCCTCGGGTACCAAGACTTCATGGCTTGCCAAGGATTCCATCAGCATCGATGTTCTCAAGGGCGAAAGATCCGTTAAGACCAAGTTCTCATCCACCGATGAGGGCATCATCATCGAGATCCCAAGGAAGGAAGCATATGGCGTAGTGACCGTCGCCGTCAATACCACACGGAAGCCCAAGGTCAACGAGACCTTCTTCGTTGACTTTGGCAAGTCAGCATTCGAGGAGTGCCTTGGCTTTGGAAAGTCCGTCGCTGCCGGCATTTACAGCGCTGCTCAGCGCGGCGCAGAGCAGGCTGCCACACTGGCATCCCTGAAGAACTCGGTTGTGGAGGACCTTAGAGAAGTGTCCGCCCGAATTGGCGAGGATGCCTCAAAGACTGCAAACTACCTCAAGACCTCATGGAACCCTGCATACTTGACTGAGAGCTGGCAGCAAGTTCGGGAGTCTCGCCAAGCGCAGGACACCCTGGATTGGGTAGACATCAAGCACAAACATGCCCAAATCCAGTCATGGCTCCTTTGGCTCAAGATTACTCACCAGACGGACAAGCACAACACCTATCTCGCCAAAGCCAAGAAGTACATGTCTGACAAGAAGGCTGCAGCTGAGACTGCCAGCAAAGAGCGCTTGGAAAGAGAGAATTTGGAAATGCGAGCGCGTCGGAAGAGGGAGCGTCTCGAGGCTAGATGTCAATCAGGCTTCTCCCGTTGGACGCAGCAATGCAAACAGCAGATCTAATTGATGGTTATGAGCATGAACATGGGATACCTAGGAACGCCGGCTAAGGACAGGACACGGGACGGAACGGACTGAACCGGAGTTATTGGCATGTTATTACCTCAGGGCCTGGATTATCTTTGCTTTATTCGGCCTGAAATGTTTATTATCACTTTCCGCTCTTACCTCCAAATATCCATCGCCAATGTGTCTGAAGCGCAGGTAGGTAGGCAGGCGGTTGCTGGGATTCATGAGAAGAGTGAGGTCGATAGAGTAGTGTACTAGCAGGCTTCTGCGAAATGGAACAGTTGAAAAAGTTTCAGAATGGCAAGAGGAGTGAAGTTTGTGAAGTTTCCTGTCGTCTCAACTTTGTCCCATGTGTCGATCAGTTGAAAAGCTCGCGTAGAAATCGGTTTTCGCTTGGTTGGTCGCAGAATGGCAGCACAAGTGTCATGATTTCTGTTTATCCGTGACTGGAACAAGGAAAGGATTCCATAAGAACAATGGCAGGCAGAAACCGTAGTAATCAACAGGCAGATTATTCCATTCAATAGTGCGGATAGGCCCGGCCGACGGTCGAGATAGCGTCGACATTCTCTCGTCGAATTCAAGGAGTCCCCGGTGGCGAAGAAAGCGGGCTTGCTGATTGGACGCGCAGTAGCAGCTTTGGGCTTTGGCTTAGGTAGGACCCCACTACGTAGGTCAGCACCGGGAAGTACACCCCGCGATGATTTTGCTGGTGGGGTACCTTGAAGCAGCAGGATGACAGGCGCCTGGGCACCTAAACAGCAAGGGCAGGCCCGCCCGACACCCCTCTTGTTGTTGACTTTTGAATGAGGGGCTGTCTTTCCTCATTTTGTTCAACCCACCCAACTTCACCATACCACTGAAGAAACAAATTCATCTTTTTGCTTCCCCCCTTTACCGCTTTGCTTGCTGCAGAACATACCGCTACTAGCCCTGGTAAGTTTGATGCCCTTAGCCCTGATCCCCTGCAGTTTGTATCCCTTGGGCTTGATGACGAGCCTGCGATGCTCCCGCTCTGAGTCAAGGAGGGGCAGACCGGCGCAGGTGAAGTTTTCATATGCTAATGTTTCCACCCCCGTCTACAGGCCCAAACATCGTCACCTCTCCCGCACATTATTTCTCCACGAACCGCCAGAATGTCTGCCGCCGAAGCTACCGAGCCCAAGACCGAGGAGACCAAGCCCACCGAGGTACGACGCCCCTTTGTCGCATGCGCGCCGATGATCGCTCGTCTCTGCTACAAGAGCTAAAGCTCACCGCCCCCCTTACCCCAACATGCGATGCGATTGCTCCCAGTCGTTCGCCGTCGACCTGCGATAACACTTGAATACTCCGGATGGCTAACACTCGGTTCGCGTCGCAGACCACTGGTGAGGCTGAGAAGCCCGTTACCTCCTCTTCCGTCTTTTCCATGTTCGGAGGTGGCGCCAAGAAGGAGAAGAAGGAGGATGAGGACCGCGGCGACAACTCCGGCAGCGCCAAGGCTCAGCGCGATGCCGCCGCTGCTGGGAAGGGCGAGGTACACCTGAACCCCATCTATGGCTTTCATTCGCTGCTCGAAACAACCTCATACTGACCTTTCTTCGTAGGAGGAGGAGGCTCCTGAGTCCGAGGATGTCCACTTCGAGCCCGTCATCAAGCTGACCGAGAAGGTTGAGACTGCCACCAACGAGGAGGCTGAGGAGCAGCTCTTCAAGATGCGCGCCAAGTTGTTCAAGTTCGTCAAGGAGACGACTGAGTGGAAGGAGCGTGGTACTGGTGATGTTCGTCTGTTGAAGCACAAGGAGAACGGCAAGACCCGTCTCGTCATGCGCCGTGACAAGACTCTCAAGGTCTGCGCCAACCACTACAGTGCGTTTCATCAACTACCTTTTTCTTCGATCGCAGCCGCTGACCCTTAGCAGTCGTCCCTGAGATGAAGCTTTCCCCCAACGTCGGCTCTGACCGCAGCTGGGTCTGGAACGCCGCCGCCGATGTCAGCGAGGGTGAGGCCGAGGCCGTCACCCTGGCCATTCGCTTTGCCAACTCTGAGAGTACGTCTATGATTTTCCGCCAGGTTTTGATACGGGATGCTGACCACGAAAAGACGCCAACCTTTTCAAGGACGCCTTCCTCAAGGCCCAGAAGGACAACGAGGAGCTTTTCAACAAGGCTGCTGAGGGCTCTGATGCCCCTGCCCCTGCCGTCGAGGAGTCTTAAAGAGACTTACTGATATCCCCATGATGCCTGCATGAAGACGAGGATGGAGAGTCGGTCTGTTTGGGCCATGAGCCCAAGGGGAGCGAACTGCCCACCACAAAAAGAATCACGATCCCCGCACCATTGTTTTTACACACCCCATGCGATAAGAGGCAGGCAGGATCATGAATAGTTGGAGAGTGCAACAAAACCTGCACCGAGTGGTGTTTGTTTTCAAGCAGTCGAGCGGTGGAAGAATAGCATCAAGGCTTAGGAAGAAGACATTACACAGCACAAATCAACAAAGAATCAAGTCCCTCCCCATTTGATTAGATGCGCTGGCAGTAAATAGACAGGCAAAATCATACCCCCTTCACCCCATTTTTGAGAGAGCTTTGTGCTTGCGTGTGTGGTGATGATCTGAGCACCTGGGCAAAGCAACCCTCCTGAAGCGGATGACATTGTGCAACATAGAAATCATCTGTGCTACAGCTGCTTTGTCTTTGATGGCATTCAAAAAGGATGTTGTATGAGCATTCAATTAAAGTCCTTGCTTCCCCGCAACACGGTTCACGGTCACGGTTCACGTTGCGCGGTGAGGATTCCAGCCAGCCACACACCCTGGGGGGTGCATGTGTGGCCCGAGCGTCGGCTCTCAGCCTTCCAGTTCCCAAACCTCCAAATCCCAATCTGGTGAACTTCACACACCCAACTCTGCCTCCCGCCGCACGTTCAAACCCCGCTCAAACACCACATACAGCTACAAGTACGATTAGCGCTTCGCCAGTTGCCCATAATGATTGTAGAGGTAAGAACAGCTGTTCTTCTAGCTTTGCCCTGTTGGCGCGTCTTGTCGCGAGTAGGCCCGACAGCATCATGATCAATCCCTATTCACTGCGCGGCACTCGACAGCTTGCGCTCCCTGCCACCCCCACGATGTTCCTCCTCCTAGTCCTTCCTTCCTCTACTATAATAGTCCCGTAGTCGATCCTGTACTCTTCCATCGCCAATTCCTTCTCTTCTGTCGCCACAAACTCTGCCTCCATCTGGGCAGCATCACAACCGCTGCCATGGCCCAGAAGAAGCTTAATGGCAGGAAGAAGGCGCCTTCCAAGGCCGCCGAAAGCCCGATTCTCACGACTAACTCGATGACACAGCGAAAAGTCAAGCTCGTCACCGAGCAAAACATCATGTAAGTCGCGCCCGAGAAGCTCCTTCCTTGCCGGTACGAGTTGGAAAGCTAACATCGAGTTTGCCCTATAGCGACAAGCCCTCTCCGGTCGAGGATTTCCCCATGCGAAAATGGAATATCGTTCTGTACGTCATCGGCGAGGACGGCGAGGACCACCCGGCCGACTGCTTCCAGAAGGTCGTCTACAACCTTCACCCTTCGTTCGAGAACCCAACACAGAGTACGTGGCAACCCGACGCGTTTGCGCGTTCCCTACATCTCAGCAATCTCGCTGACCCTGCTTTCTTCCAGCCTTCAACAAGGCCCCTTTCAAGTGCGAGAACGAAGGATGGGGTGAATTCGACATGACGATCGATTGTTACATCACGGAGAAGTCCAAGCAGTCCATCCAGCACGACCTGAACTTCGCCAAGAACCGCTACGAGGCCGTACACACCGTCTCCTTCAAGAACCCATCTCAGGCGCTTCAGCAGATCCTGCGCGAGACGGGTCCTCTCCCGTCGGACGACGATCGCCTGAAGAAGAAGGGCGGTGCTGGCAAGAAGGGCAGCCAGAAGTACGACTACGAGAAGATCGCACAGGCTCTCGAGAAGCTTGAGGAGGACGACTTGCTCCGCGTCATCCAGATTATTAACGACAACAAGACCGCGGACACATACATCAAGAGCGATGTTGATGGTGAGCTTATGCCTGCTTCCCCTACTACGAATCTCATGGCTGGTCAGTTTTCCTTGCGTTGGAGATTGGGCGTGCCGCGGATTCGGCTTTTTCTACATAGTGTGACGCGAGACCCGTGGACTGACGTTGATTCTAGCGGGCGAGTTTTCGATTGACTTGTACACCATGTCGGACTCGATGACCAAGCAGCTTTGGGATTACCTGGTACGTCGCTCACTCGTCCGCATACCTTAGACGGGATTCAGGCTTTTGTTGGAATGATTCCTCGAGTGTATGGATGGTCTTGGTGGCATGCGACACCGCGCTTGCGGCAAGTGATTGGACAAGGAGGAAGAAAAAATTGTGATGGGTAAAGAAGAACTGGCCGCTGACCGCGACGTTGTGCCCGTAACACAGAGCAAGAAGGGCCTCGTCAGCTAGATACCCCGCTCGCCGTCACTCACCGATTTCCTACCCACGCGGGCTCAGTTCACCGATTAATCGAAGGCGTATGAGTCGATCGATTCGGGCGATGGGAAGAGATGGTGTGGATGTGGGCAATAGCCTTTTTTGTCATTTTTTCTCCTTCTCTTTCCCCTCACGCTATCCCAATGGCATTTGGCTGGGCGTTTTCGGCTTTTCAATGCTTCTGTTGGTCTGCTTTTGTTTTTCTCCGCGCCTGATCTTCTGTTTTGTTTGTGTGTATGCCCACCCCTAAAAAGTATCCGCGGGTCTCGAGTTGCATGCGAAAAATGGTATTGCTCTTGTATTTGGTGGGAAAGGGAGACGAAGCTACGAACGTGAGCAACGATGGTCTATGGGCTAGATTTGTTCGTGATTTCCCCTAGTCGATGGAGGATCCAGCCTGTCCTCAGTGTAATCATATTGAGTTGTTGCCGCGTGCTCTCGTAACCAGTCGTTGACCGTTGATATCTGCCTGTTCCTTGTGACACGCTGAGCCACTCGTTCTTCGGATGGGGCTGTTTCCTCGTGTGACGATTCCAGCGCTACGGATCGACTGGCTGCTTGAGACACTTTCGCGCCATACCGTTTTGCGGTTCCTCGGTATTGACGCTGTGGGCTTCGCGCCGAACGAGGCTTCAAGGATAGATAAGGGACGTCTTTGGTTTAATACATACGGCAACGCGATAAGTCGGGTGGCAGTCGGAATCTTCTTTGCGTGATAGCCAGCGCGAAGCTTCGTACGACGGTGTTGAGGGAGCTGCTGCTCATCTGGTAGACCATTAGAATTGCGTACCCCACTTATCTCTGTTAGGCGTCTCTGCTCGTTCCAGTGTATTCTTTCCTCTTTCATATTGTCAAAGGACGGCATGCGTCTCAATCAAGAAATGGTTAGTTGACACGGCCAGCAAGGCCGAAACATGCCCGCGCATGGTCCCGAAGCATGATCTAATGGCATGCGCCAGATCTCAGAATGGATGTATTGGAGATGATTTTGTCTCATGGAGATTAAGTTAATCTCAGGTATCGGTGTATTTATATCTGGTAGATGATGAAGGAGCTCGATCGTGTGTGGGTTGATCGGCACTTGGCGCAATGTCAAGTCGAGAGCTCTGCGAAGCAGAAGCCACAGCGTCAACCAATTCGTGGTCCCGGTAGGAAGACCTGGGTCGTCCTTCAGGCATTCACAGCTCTAGGGGAACTAGACTATTTAATGCATTAGCAGCTGCGCTTCTTCATTCAGGAAATTAGATCGCCATGTCTAGAGTGGTACCGCTCCCAACAAATGTCGCGAGATTGGGTGCTCCGATGCTATCTTGCATCAGAGAAACAGACTCTCTGGCACTGGTACACGTAGTTCCAAAAGTTGAATTTGCTCACTTCTGGAGCGCTTCTTCGTCGTTTCCTTGGCAGTATTGTCTACGTGTATTCGGCGCGATAGGACACAGTCCAGATGAACTCTGGAGTCTTCCAACTGCTGGTGGTAGAACCGACCATCTACGTCAGGAATGTTAATGAAGTTCGAACGCACCGTCCCCAGACCATTGGCTAGTCCTAAGATAACGACAAGTACGATTAATATAGAATGGTTAGTCTTGCTACGATCCATGAACCGGTGAGCTCAAGCGCCCCGTAAACCCTTCCCGCAGCTGCACGGTAAGTCAGACGTACTTCGAGGGCCCTGCTTTCATCAGGCGGGTTTAAAGTGAAAGTCCAGGAGAGACCAAGGTTGGAGGATACGAGGACAAGATGGTTCTGTGTGTAGATTGGGGAGCGAAGGATCTTCGCAAAGTCGGCCTACCAGTGACAGTCTCTTCCATGTAACATAAGTCGAAATTCGCTGTGTCGTGAGTCTCAGAACCCTAGAACCCTCACCATCCTTGGTAATTGCCAGACGCTTATTCAACCTAAGATCTCTTGGGTGTTTTTTTTTACACTTGAATAGAGCTCTGAGAACGAGCGAAATGCCTGGTTTGACAGCGGTGGCATCCTACATAATTATACGAGCGCCTCTCCTCTTGATGGGCGAGAACCTAGAAATGAATGACCAGGCTCATTGCGACACCAGTTCTTTCCTATTGTGTGCTTGGGATGTTATGTCCGAGACCTTTGGTGAAGTTTTTATAACTCCAAGGCAGCAACATAGTCTGAGTTAGCTTCGACCACATGTCTGTTTTCGGAACCCGACCATCACCCCCATGATATCTGGTATAGATTGAAATCGGACTCCTCAACTAGAAAATCTGTCCAAGAATTAGAAAGAGACTCAAGGGCTGTGATGAGCTGCAGTTTCTCTTGCCCATGTTTGAGACGGGTGAAACGTGTCGGTTGTATTGAGGCATTGAACAAAGTCACACCTTCAACCGGTCTTCGCCGTCCACCATTCTTCTAGTCTTTCCTGAAAGTGTTCGGTTTATTTTCTGATTTTCTCATCATTATCATGGAAAGTATGACTCGAAGTTGCTGAAATAATCAACATACCTCCTTGGTAGTGTTGGAACGCTCCCTGATGGTAACGTCTGTCTGCGAAAACGACAGACTGAAGTCGCGCACATATCCCATCTGGCAGTCGAATGAGCTCGCGTTTCTTCAAGGTGATGTTTATAGTGCTCAAGATCTGTCGATTTCAGGATTGACAATCAATTTTGTCACTGTGTCCCCCAGGTATAAGAGCATTTCCCCTCGGCTAGAAGAGGGGCATCAGAAACAATGATGTGCAACTTGTGACTTCGTCGCGTGAAATTGTCAAACAATGTCTTCTTCACACTCGAATCTCAGCTTGAGATAGTTGGAAGAACAAGCTCGTGCGATCTCGCGACAGGACGCTGTCAATCGTCATCGTCGTTCTCGCCTGTGTATACTAGCGCTGCACACTTGTAAGTGCTGCACGATCTACGGTTTCAACCCATGAACATATCCTGCCATTTGTCTCTTCGGAAGTGTCTAGTTTGTCTAGAATAGACTGGCAGTCATCATTGGGCTGTTGCCATCAGAGTGGGCATCTTCAGAAGCAGCTGGTACTTATAACTTTACGTGTTGTGGCATATTTCTGAACTCTTCAAATAATACTCTCCTATTTTGTTCGCTTTTGGATTTCTATAAGAGAGTCGGCTTTGCGACGACGCCGCAACTCGGAACAACACTGATAACATGGACAACCTGTCTCGACCTGTGCTTTTGTCTCGTCCCTCTGTTACTTTCCAAGTATTTGTCCGAAGAAATGAGTTTCAGCTTGATTAAAAACTGAACTAGTATGGGTATGCGCGCGTATGGACAGTTTCTGACATCACAAGTGTTTCTCTCCGTACTCGGCCTCTGGCGCGGGGGAAAGTATAACGAGGAAGTCGGCTTCTATTGAAGAAAAGGTCCTGTTTGATCGTCAGTGCCGGCGCAGTATTTATATTTGCGAAATGCAGCATTGACTGTGACATGGTCTGAGAATCGCAATCTCAATGCATAGAAAGTGGGCAGAACCGTCAAGACAAGAGACACCCATTGCCCACGCATAAACTCTTATGCCAATCCGAAGCGGTCCAAATAAAAAGGCGACAGGCTCCCAGTCAAACGAAACCCTCAGCACAATGAACGAAACGCTGTCTCCGGAGGTCTCAAACCCTCAGAGAACCCCCCAATCGCGTCCAGCTGTCCAGAATACCAACGCCTCCCGCAGTCGTCCTGACAGCCGCCCCAATATCTACGGGTCCATCGCCGTCTCTCGCCTCCGTTGTATCCTGCTTACGAAGAAAGATTATACAACGGTGTTTCCACATATGCTTCGACTGTCGTTGACTGCCGGTGATGCCCAAACACTGGAAGCGTCATGTGGAATTGCGTCTCGCCTTACATGGTCAGATATTCAACCGAGTACTTGGGAGCACTCACGTTCCGCTGGGACATTATACAAAGTCAAGATAATGTATAAAATCAAGGTCTTTTCGAATGTCCGAGGCGAATGTGCAGTCCATGGATGATGGCAACACTCTTCGACCGTATCCATGCTCATCTCCTACGGTTGGAGTCAAAGAACATAAGTGCTACCAAGCTATCTCACCAGATCAGCGTAAGCAATTCGGACGCGCATAGACCACTTGCGTTCCAAGCTTGCTATCTGAACTAGCGATCCGTTCATTCCTTGGAACGATAATAACTCAAGGGCGACAATCGCAGTGATTGACTTGGCATCACCTCAGCCGCCACTCTCCACCATCTCTATCTCCAGCGTATCCGGAGAGCATAAATGCATTTCGTCCATGTCCGAAAAGGTCATAACTTTGTAGTGTTGGGAACAGAGCACGTCCTATCCTCTTTGCCATTGACACCAAGTCTCGACGACAATCAAGCCTGAAGTTTTATTGCTGGTTTGGTCTTCGACATCCCCTCCTGCTTTTTTACTAACGACAGGTTCTCTGAAGGACGCCCATGTCCGAGGTCTATCAAAACGGCTTTGTTTCCCGTCAAGAGAAAATTCTGCAAAAATAGACTTGTCTGCACCCGGGTGTCGTTCTTAGAGCCAGGAGAATGCCCTCAGGCTGGGAAGACTTCGCTCCAGTCCAGCTGCTTCGATTTATGTGCTCCATCGAGTTGTTTAGTCCCAACCATGAACCCCCAAATGCCCGCCGTCATTTCTGTTTTCCTCTTCAGTCTGCGATGTATTCAACTTGGAGTATTCGACACGTATTTCGCTTCAGACTGCTCAGGAACGAATCTCAGGGATCTCGGGTGAAAGGGCAGGTAGGTCATGGGAGTTGGCTACCATTGTTTGCTGCTCCTAGACCGCGGAGCCCAATAGGCATGGGAAGACCCCGGTATTGTTTGGTGAACAAGACGGAACTGGGCGTGTACTGGCTTGCATTTATAGTAACGACAGACATACAACAACATGCTTTTACATGCCTGATGAACCAACCTTCCCTTCCGCCGCCACCGATGACGCCCAAATCCAGTATCAGCTTGACCGTTATGGCCATGGTGTGTCCAGCTTCCGCGTCATCACTGAAAGCAATATCTCGCTACCCACAAGCAAACGTGCTAGCTCCAAATCACATTACATGGCATCACATCAAGATCGAAAGCCAAGTCAGATATAAGCATCTTGATAGCCCCCACGGAGGCCAGCCTGTTCCAAGTCCCATCCTCCCCCTTTGACGGGGAAACATGGTAGTATCTTCTAGTATGTACATTTCAGAATTCTCCAACACAGGCGTGCGTAATCTGTGGGTATTAACGCGCCGAAAAAATGAGGCCGTCTTTCTCTTTCCCCTCCGGTCTGTATCTGCATCGCCTCCCCCAATTTTTTCTACATCTCTTAAAGAAAAGAAGGAAAAAAGCAAGAAGCCATATCTCTCTCGCATATGAAAAGCCGGATTTGAGCTCTGTTGGATAGGCATTTCCAAACAAGCCAAAGCGCGTCTCCAAATGCTTCTCTCTCTCCAACCTGAACGGTCCCCTTGCGGGGTGGTATCATTTCCTGACTGAAACGAAGTGCAAAAAAGTGCGATACTGAAGAAAAGGAAGAAAAAAACGCAAGTAATACGTGTAGTGGGCGTCGGGCCATGCGACATGCAATTAGTGCCCTGTAAGTTAGGGAAGAGGTGTGTCGGAGGCGTAGTCGGGTAGTCCAGCTGCCAGCACGGTCTTGGGTGCTGGCTGGCATGGTGGTGTCGGTAATAAGTGACGAGGCGAGAGCAATGCATGTCGAGCCTGAGGTCGTCGTAAGGCGAGAGGGTGAAGAAGGGATGTGGACAAAGAAAAGCGGCGGGTTGGCGTGATTGGTGATTTTGGTGAGAATGGAAGTGTGTGGGTATAGTAGAATGGGTTGATGAAGAAGTTGGTGTCTGTAGGAAAGATCCCAAGTCATGGCAGCTTACTGGCCAAAGGAGCTGTGGCTCTGATGCGCGTCCTGGAGAACTGGGAAGGGTCAGCTCATTATCTTCGACATGGGAGTGATGGCAACTTACTGTGCAGGACATTCAACTGTCCGGCGCGATCTTCGCACGCAACCTGCAGGCCGGAGCCCTCAACGAAGTCAAGGACAACACTGTTGGGCAGCTCTTGCAGCTCGACATCGGGGATATAAGGCGTGCGGAACTCGGAGAGATGGTATCTCTTGATGCCGACACCAGTAGAAGGCCTGTCCTTGGCGGCGGTGGAAGCAGAGCCAGCGACGGCGTTAAGGATCAGAAAGCCCTGGGAGTCTAGGCAAAGGCTGCGACGCTTCCAGAGCAGGTTGTCGGGGAACTGGACGTTGACATCGCCCATGAAGGCCTCAAGGGTGGGCTGCTGGAGGCGGGTGACCTCAAGCGTGTCCTCCTCCTGCACGGTGGGGGAGATGGCAGTGGGAGTCATTGTCTTACTACGACCCGCGCTGCTGAGCGAGGAGGACAGGCGGCGCATGAATCGGCTGGCACGGCTCTTCTTCTTGTCGCTGGTAGTAGACTTGCTGTCGTCGCCGGAGCCGCTGCCCTCGGTGAACATGGAAGGCGACATGGCTCCGCTGGCGAGGTTCTCCTTGCTAATGGAGGAGCGACGGCTGCTGATAGACAGACGACGGGTGAAACCTCCGGAGTTCTGGTGAGTGGAAGGGGGCCTCGTAGGGGACTTGGACGGAGACATGGGAGGAGGAGCGCTGAGGACCTCGGCGGACGGCGAAGTAACGGATTTGCGGCGGTCCTTGATGAAATCCTTCATGATGCTGAGGGAGGAACGGCGAGGGGGCTCATCCAACTCTGCGGGGTCGATGGACTGGGAGCGGCGCTTTTCCTTAGAAAGTCTCCTCTCCTGAATCGTCTCCTTGGAAACCTCAACCTTCGCCAGCTCGGGCGGGGGCATAGGAGGCTCGGGCTCGGCCTTCTGGTGATCGACGACCAACGGAGACTCCCTAAGCTCAAGGCGGCCGAACTCAGAAGGATCCTTAGGCGGCTCCGGGACCCTGCCTACTTGGCTGGGATCGCGGATGATCCGTGCCGTGACAGAGATAGATTCAGGCCGTCCTCTGGGCGGCTGTGCGCCGGGGACCTCGAACATTGAAAGCCTGTTGGCCATAGATCCGGATCTCCCACGGGTTTTGGCACTTTCGGGGGATGAATCTCTTGTGTCCTCCATAATTGATGAAGGCGCTGGACTGGGCACCCTGAGAGAGTTTGTGCGTTCCATGACCGATGGTGATCGAGAAGGAGGCTCTCTGACGCTTCCCCTCTTGACGGAGAAGAATGCAGAAGACGGTCTCGGTGACTTTGAGTCGGCGGTCTCCACGACGCCAGGTGCGTTCGCAGAGAGCTTCTCCAAGGCCTTGATCCGCTGAGAGATGCTAGACCCAATCTTGCCAGGTTGCTTGGGAGCGAGGTTCTGATTTTGCTGCTGCGTGATCTTGTGCAGAAAAGCGGCGCCAGAAGAGATGGATCTCCTGTTCTGGTCCTGGGCCGCCACATCAGCAGGGGTGAGAAGGTTGCCGCGTATGGGGTTCGAGATGGTGCGTACGACACCACGAGAGGTGGGCCTGCTGGCGGGCTGTGGAGGACTGGGGAAAACTGGTGTGATGGGTGACTTCGAGACGGTTACCGGCTGGGCGTGCTCGACGGTAGCAGAGTCGAGTTCATTCATGAGATCCTCGTCGTCGGAGATGTTGCCGTCATCCTTCTTCTCAGACTCGTCGAGATCAGTGCGGATGGGGTCGACGAGAGAGTGCCGCTTCTCAGCCTCGGCTGACTGGACGTCATTCTCGCCATGCTCCTCCGCAGTGGCCTGAAGAGGCTCCTCAGGAACCTCTTCCGGTGACACGATCATGGGAACCTCGGTCGCAGCAGCTCTTAGGTCTTGTGTCGAGAACTTGGATCTGGGAACCCTCAGGCTCGGGGATTGAGGTGACAGCGGTGACTTTGGCGTCTCTTCCTTTGGCGGAGAGGCGGTCTGAATCTCCTGCTTCACGTCCTCCTTGGGCGATTGCTTCGGCGAGGAAGCCTTCTCTTGCGTTGGGCTCGTGGAGAACTTGGAGACGGGCAACGTGAGGGGAGCCTTGGGCACCTCGACCTCGATCTTCTTTGGTTCGGGCTGAAGTTCAGCTTCAACCTGCTCAGATGCAGGCTGGACCTCGGACTTCTCAGTCTCTGGCACCTCCTCGGGAAGCTGCTCCTCAACCTGGGCGACCTCCGGGGTCTGCTCAACAACGGGCGTATCTTGTTTCTCGGGCTCGGCCGCCTCCACCTGCTCGACAGGCTTCACTTCGTTATCGGTCGGGAGTGATCGCTCAGGCTCCCTTGATTCAGGGACATCGGTCTCGGGCTGGGTATCTTCGATGGCGGCGGTCTCGGGTTCTTCAACCAGCTCGGGCAGGGGCTCGATTGGTTTGGGGGTCTCGTCCGCGACGGCTTCGTCATCAACCGGCTCTGCTTCAGGCTCTTGGAGATCCTCCTCCGTCTCCTTCACCGTCTCGTCAGTAGACTCGGATAGCGATGACGCCTTGGTCGAGTGGTCAGGCTCGGAGGAAGCAATGATGGGAGAGGCAGGATGCGAGTCGCTCTGGGTGATTTCAGAAGCGACGTCGGTGTGAACAGATACGGAGGACGCGTCGACAACGATGCCGGAGTCCGCCTTGGAAACTGAGAGTCGTCTCTCTCCTTCGCCCTCGCCGCCGTCGGCCTCGGTAGCAAGGGTCTGCTCGGCTAGCTCCTCGACGTGTTCAGTAGGCTCCGCCTTGTCTTCTTCAGTGACGTTTTCCTCGGTCGGGGCAGAGTCGACGTCGACATCGACGTCGGCGACAGGAACAGAAGTGGGTTGGATGCTGAGTTTCTTCTTCTTTTCCCGCAGTTTCATAGCCTTCATCAGACGCGCCTTTTCGGGCGTCATAGTCTGCTTGGTAGCAGCGGCGGCGGTGGTGAGGGCCGGCATGGCTGATTTAATTGAGGCGCCCGAGCTTGTGGTGGGTCGGGCTCCTGGTCCCGAGCTCGTGTGTGGTCTAACGGGTTCGTCAACCTGGGAAATGGGATCCCCGTCGGGTAGGGGTGTTGCGGTGGCGGCCAAGGAGATTTCGGTTGTTTCGTCAAGGTGGGTTGCTTCGGAAGGGTCCAGAGTATTTTCCTTGGTCTTTCCCTTTTTGGCGCCCTTGGAGAATAACTTGAAGCCGGACGGTAATTGCGAAATTGGTCTAAAAGCTGCCCCCACAGCTGCGGTGCGCGGATGGCCGGCGACGTCGAGTGAAGGCCGCGGTGCAAGCTTAACTCTGGGTTTGCCGAATGTGCTGGTGTACGAGGACGAGCTGTACAGTTCGGGCCGTGAGGACTGTGATGACATGCGCCGGCCTTCGTCGATTGATTTTGTGGGGGAGGACGGTCTGGCTCCGACAAATTCTGGCGGCTCCAGGGTCTCGGAGAACTTGCTTTCCTCGGGCAAGTTTGCCAGGTCCGTATTCAACTTCACCGGCGAATCTTCTGGGATTGGTGACTTCGGTGCCTCGGCGGTCTCTTCTCCGGGGGTTTCCGGCAGACCGTCACCGACTGATCTTCTTTTGCTAGCTCTCTGTTCTTCCTCTTCTTCCTCCGCGATTTCCATCAACCGTCTCCGTCGCAGGGAGCTTGTAGAGGACGAAGTCGAGCCAGATGCAGCGTGCAGGGAGCACGCGGCGGATAGCTTGGTGTCCTTGAGCTCCTTCGCGGTAGCAATCGAAAAGGTCGTGTTATACGGTGCAAAACGCTCGCATACGGCGTTGAAGTGAACAGTCACACGCGCTACAAGTAGTCAGAAGACAGGCCGAGTCAGCTTCCTCTCCCTAGAAAATAGAAGGCGCCATCCGGCAACGTAATGCGCCGCTGTGCAGACGCTCAGAGACAAGAGGCAGAACCTACCTTGAACAAGTCGAGAGCAATCTTCGGGAAGATATTTAATGATTACGTTCCGACGCCTGTACCTCAGAAAGCCAAACAAGGGTGAGTGGTCCTCGTTCTCGTCTTCGTACTGAGCTATGTTGTTCCGGATCTCCACGATGCCACCGTTCCCGCGACCGAGTAGTTCGACATCATCGCGACTCGCATACTTGAGGAGAAACCTATGTTTGGCGCAACAGTTTTAGCCTACGTAGAACTACGCGCGCGTGACAATGGGACGGAGGAAAGACACGGGACCACGGTTATCCACGAGGAGAGGCACCATCGGCGCGCAGCACGTTGCGCGATGCGCCAAGTCGCGGTGTTCCCCAGCATACGAAGGGAGATTTCAACTTGTGGTTCTGTCTATGATGGTGGGGAAGGCGGGAGGAAAGACTGGAAAGGGAGGGGAGGGGATCATCATACCATCCTCCGGGTTCCGCAACGGCGGCGTCGTGGGCCTCCTTGACCTTGGGGTCGTCCAGGCCATTGAGTGACATCCTCCCTTCGGTGGCCTCGCCGGCCTACGGTAATGCGCGGTGGGCTTCGGATCGGAGGGGTTCGTTCGTGGGCAGTCGGCGGTGGATTGCGCGGCCGGTGAAGGGTTTCGCGACCGGAAGTGAGGAGCTGAGGGAGCTGGGCCGGTGAACCCCAGGGGACGAGAGCGCAGCGCAACGCAGGGCGAGCTCGGGGTGTGGATTCTGGATTCTGGACTTCTCTGCTGGGAGGAAGAACAAAAAAGTGGTTCGGAAGGGGGTCGTCGTCGCTTAGCAAAGGCAGACCTGACCGATGGCGGTTGCGATTTTCAGGGGTAAGGCTGAGAAGGAGGGCGATTGCAGGCGCGGCAGAAGCAGCGGCAAAGGCGGCGGCAACATGTAGGACAGGCCAAGGAGCATGGGCGAGCCGCACATGGGCACAAACCTGAGCTCTGTGAAGCACAAAATGTGAAGACACAGAGAGGTGTTTGTGTGGTCCTGGCCTGGTCGTTTCTTTTTTGGCGACGAGGGGTTGAGAAGAGGGATTTGGTCGGTCTCTTTTTTTTCGGGGGGTAGGAGAGGGTTGCGGCAGACAGACAGAGAGCCGGTGTGGAGGCCGAATCCGACTTGGAGGGAAGGGGGGTCTGATCTTGGACCGGTCTAGCTGGAATGCCGTGCTGGGTGTGGGAGAGGCTGGTCGTGTTTGTCAATGCCGGACCTCGGGGGGTGTGGCAGGAAGAGTGCGGTTGACGCGCGGGATGGGGATGTGATGGACCTGCGTTGCGCAGATGGCACGCACGCAGGGTTGGAGCGCGTGCTGCGGGTGCTGTGCTGTGCTGGACAGAGAAGAGAACGGGAGGGATAGAACGAGATATCCTCCAGACGGCTAGTGTATGTATCTGTCTGTCTATCCGCGCAGCTATGAATAGTGCTGCTGGAGAGCGGATAACACAATTGGATGTACACAGCTAGGCCCAGGTAAGATGGGTAGGAAGAGAAGAGAGAAGTGAATGGTAAATTACGGCTCCAATGACAGACAGGGCTGCGACAGAGCACTAAGGAAGCAAAGAGTAAAGAAGAAATTGGATCCGTCAGCGACTAAACTAGGCAAAAGGTACTCTGAAGGGGGAAGAGAGCCATCAAGGGCCCAAAACGAAGGGGAGAGAAGAGAATAAAGAAGGACGGTATGGTGAGGTAAGGTACGTCAATGTAGTAATGTCAAGGGGGCGTTGTCCAACGCAGACAGGATGAGACGAGGGAATGAGGTGGCTGCTGCTGTACCTCGCGACGCAGAGTTGGGCAGTGGCAGGAGAGAAAAAAAAAGAGAGAAAGAGCGAGGGGGAAAAAGAGCTGTCAACGGACACAGGTTGGGATAGCTCCAACACGGCAAGGTAGCAACGCGCACAGTTAGCGATTAAGGATTAGTGGTGAGTGACACTGAGGGAGACGAAAAAGATGGCAAAATGTCACTCTCCAATTTCATGTCCGCCCATCGACGCCCACCTCGCCGTGTTGGTCCTCGGCGGGTGGTCCTCTTGCTGCCCGCTCCCCCCTGGGTCTTCTCCCTTTCGGGGGTTAGGGAGAGCAATTCAAGGGTGGCGCCCCCGGAGGCGAGGCCAGTGGAGGGTCGCTATTGGCTTGTAATCATTCCTGAGCTCGTCAACCGTCCTCCGCCGGGGGCCGTAGTGGATGGTGGACGGTGCTTTCTACCTGCAAGTGCCTGCCTACCTACCTATTCGTACCTTACTGCGCTGCACCTCCCCGGAGGACGGACCATCATCCCATAGGTACCTGCCCTGGGCTACCTTACAGGCCAGGGCAGGTAGGAAAAGAGCACGGGGCACCTCGCCTTCCATGGGGCCAGACTCCGGTGCACTACTTCCAGTCTTCTCCTCCTAAGAACATCCAATTCCATCCTGAACCGGCCATTCAGAGATGCAAGCTCGAAAAAGACCACGACCGATGGACGAAGCCGTTTCTTCTTAGCTCCAGCAGCATTCTCCTCTCCTGCATGCCACCCGTCTGCCCCCTTTCCCGTTGGCAACGCCACCGTTCCCGCTAACGAAAAGGCTTGCGAGACGCTACCATGCCTCAAAGGGCACATTCGACGACGCCATTTGTCAGTGGAATCCCATCTTCGAGAGGCCGCGAGAGTCAGGGAGCAAAAGGCAACACAACTCGTCGGTGACGGGTTGACGAGCACAACCTGGCAAAACGATCCAGGGGGACGGGAAAGCTTGAAACGTCCCAATCCTGCACGCGCCGGAGTCCCGGCCTGCCTGCCTTTCAATGGGGGCAAAGACAATAATAACGTCGCCGTCTATATTAAAAGAAGTGCTTAATGAAACTGCTTTCGACGCATCCTCCCACCAACATGCGACGAATGGGTTTCTGCTGCCATCATCCAGCCCGGGTCTTGCTAGAACCAGGAGCCCAATCGACGATTCGACTTTCAATCGCATTAATGACAATTCGTCGCCAGGTGCATGACTCTTTCTACCTCTCTTGCAATCCCCGTTGGGCGCGCGCAGGAGATTGTTCGTCGTTTACACACATTACTTAAGATTGAACTTCCCCAAGGAAAATCGCAGTGCAAGACCAGAACTCATGTCAGAAATAGCACCCCGCAGGACATCACAAAAATAGGGGATTGGCAGAGTTCATCCCAGCGGGCTGATCTCCGTGTCGCTCCCGTTGCGTGGGAACCCGGGAACTATCGACCCTTGAACTTTTTTCCTTCTTTTTGCCAGAAACTCTGAGTTTGCTTGACACTGACAGGGTGGTGGTGGTGGTGGTGGTGGTGGTGGTGGTGGTGTTGGTCATCGTCGTCATGAACGAATACCACCCTGCCGGTTCCGTCCGTGGAGGGGGACGGTGTTTGACAGGAAAGCCACAACCAACCAACCAACCAACCAACCGCCACCTAACTAAACTCTTGTCATCATCCTCATGCCTAAGAACCAACACAAGGCGTCACGTCAGTTCAGGATGAAGCGTCGTTCTCCTTAATCATCGTAATGACCGCGCAGCGCCAAAAAAACCTGAACCCTCTGCCCGCAATCATTGTTTCCCTCCCTCCTCTCACACCACCCATCCTCCCCCTCCCCGACGCTTTGACCCCTCATCTGTCGGCCGTCTCCTCTTTCATACCAACACGAATGATATCCAGGCAAGGCCGTTCTGAACTCCGCCAAACAAATCAAAAAGACAAAAATGCCACGCTTCGTAAAATACACTATCCATAGCCCGCACGTGCTCCGTGTCCACCGATCTCCCTAGCCCAGATTGCCCTTCCGAAATAATTCGTTCAATCCCAATACTAGCTAGCATCTTTCCCCACAGCCCAGAAACCGGTAGACGGACATCGCGTGTCTCGAACAATGTCTTGGGTTGGATCTGATGTTTGCTGCAGTGCAATCCCCCCCTAATCAAATACGGATCGGCATCGCAGTATGCCTTGTACGGTCGGTCGGTCGCCCGTCAGGAACTGAAGCCTGTTCTTCGGCCGGAAAGCAAGCAATGCAGTGCTTGTATCAAACGGCCTGAGCAGGAAGGTCGTCCCAATCCCAACCGCATGTTTCCACAAGCAAGAGCTCAGATAAAGTGTTCTGCAGCTTGCATGCATTGCATACAAAAACCCACTAAATCGGTCCTTCCCTTGTTCCCTTCGTGCAGCTTGCAGTAGCCGCATATCAGGAAGCTCAACCTCCAAAAAAGAGTTATTCAGATTCCTTCTGTTCACGCAAAGAACGAAGAGAGGAAGAAGGAGGTCCAAGCGGACCTTCATGTCCAAGAAGTCCAGGAAGCTTGCCGCCACCAACATCTCCAGACGGTAGAAACAAGCAACACACACAGGAAACAAGGAACACAACATGTCACCACCACAAGGTCCCATCATAAAACCTAGCGCGGCTTATCCGCAGCATATTACTTGCATAATGAGAAACTCCCCCGAAAAACCCTACGAGCAGGCATGCGGCAAATAGATGGAAGACAAAAGAGAAAGAGGTTCATCTAAATTCTTCAACGGGCGGGGCGCCGGCGTGCCCCATCAAATCAATCAAAATCGACAGGAACCCACACCGGGAAAGCGGGATTATCTAGAACACTCCCAGTATCACTAGATGTGACACCCACACTGACGGTGGAAACCGCCTTCAAATGTTTCGAAAGATTGGGCTGCGAATCTGAGGACGTCGCACGCCGAGCTAGGAAAGATTCGCAGAGACGTGAGTAGGAGAACGAGAGAGAGAGACCGAAGCGAGAGGCAAGACAGATAGGGGGCGGGGAGGGGCCCGGACCCGCGCTAATGTGAGCTTCCCTCCTCCGGTCGATGGGGTCCGTCCAGTCCGGCTCTCGGTAGCTAACGGGATACGTAAGCCCTGGGCTCTCTCCGAGATTGCGTCCTTGAGCTCGGGCCTGGCTGGGCGCTGTTCGCAACCTCGCTCTCGGAACTGTCGTCCTGTGCTTTGGACGTTTCCTGTGAACCACGTTCGGCTTCGCGGCCGAAAGGGAGGTGGGCCTGGACACGAATGTATGATGTTGGTGGTGAGGCTCAATACAAGCGTCAAACAGGTGATATAAACTCAGGTTTTCAACATGATGATTGAGCGGATTAGGGTCGGATTTTTTTTCTTTTCTCAGGCCTCTACGTATGTGATATATCTTTTGCCCATCAGCTCCATCCACTCTCCAACACACCGATTTCATCAAAACACAAAAGGGGGAATAAGTCAGGTATAGGTGCGTACAAGAACCCCCTGGGTAGGGGGGGTTCGATCGAGGAGAGCCCCAGTTCATCAACCACCGAAAATATGAACGCCGTTCCATGCTGTCGTTAGGTATCGAGCCACAATCAAGGGATGAGTTGAGAGATTTCAACGAATCGTTTTCAGTGAAGGCCAGCCGCAGCAGCGCCCGGGGGAGGAGCGTCGAGGTCGACGCCCTGCACCACTGCTCTCTGCTGCCCGCTGTTGCGGTAGAGGTTGCCAAAGTACTTGAGCGCAACCTCGCTCTCCTGTCGCACCTTCAGAGTCTCCTCGCGGCGCTGCCCGAGATCCTTGACGGACTGCTCGAGACCGACGCGGAGGTTGTCGGCGGGGTAGCGCAAGACCTTGCGGACCGAGGACGAAATACGGTTGGAGTTGCTGTGGACGTAGTCCACGGCCTCCAGCTGAGCAGCGATCTTGGTCGCAAGACGATGGGGCAGGGAGTTGGGAATTTGGTTGAGGATGTAGTACGCGGCGGCGAAGGCTATTAGACTTGTTAGCTGTCCGTCTGTGGGTGTTCAAATATCGTGTCAACTTACCAGCTGCGATGATGCCCGGGATGATGAGCTTTCGCAAGTTGTCGTTGCCGAGGATCTTCGCCGCACTCAAGGCGTGGTCCAACCATCCGTTGCCGCCAATCATGCGAGGAACCAACGCTCCTGCAATGGTGAGGGCCATGCCGGTACCTGCGACCTTCTCCTGCTTCTGAATGATGGTGTTCCAGTCGACAAAGTCCAATAGCTCCGTCGGTACATCGACCTGGCGCGCCATGGAGTCTCTCTTCCGCTTGAACATGACGTCGGGGCGGAAAACCAGGTTTTGGTAGTCATCGCCCAGGTGCATGATACCAAGCTGCTTGATGGCATTGACGCCGCCGACAGTCTTGGCTTTGGCGTGCTCCTCGCAGTGGGCGACGGCCTCCTGGATGTAGGACATCATGGCATCCTTCAGTTCTTCGGCATAGTCGAAGGCGCTGAACAGGCCCCGATACGGAACACCGTGGTTGTTGTCCCCAGAATGTTCAATAGCAGAGTTGAGCGTCAACCTCGTGTAGTCGTAGACGGCCTTGCATGTGTCCTCGGTGATTTTCTCAATCTGGTCGCCAACCTGGGCCTTTGCCTTCCTGCTGGACTCCAGCTGAGGCTCGAGCTCTCTGAGTTCGTTGGTAACACGGTCCAGCTCAGACTGGGCGACCTCCGTGTTGACGTTCGCCAAAACGTTGACATCGTTCAGAATGTTCAGCAAGTACGTCTTCGCAGGTGCCAGCTTCGACCTGGCACGCTTCTCCAGAACGAATCTGCGAAGCGACTGTTCCAAATTCTCAAAGTCGCGGATCTTGTCAAGATCCTTGCCCTTACCCTTGGGGTCGTCGCCGGGGTCATCACCGCCTCCGCCCCCGCCTCCACTCCCGGAGGGACCAGCTGTAGGCACAGCGTTACTGGACACAAAGTGAACCAGTTCCGAAGACTCCTTGTGCGTCCTCGGGCTGAGTCCGTGGACCTGGTCCAGAATCATCTTCTGGCACCTATTCTTGTCTCTGATATTGTCGTAGCCATTCACCACAATGAAGAGATACGCCTTCTCTGCGGCGGCGGCCCAGATGAACTCCTTGGCAGTCATCGTGAAGTGGTTTGCTGCAGAAACCACGAACACGACGACGTCAATCTCCTCCTGCCGGGCAAAAACAGCGGTTGTCTTGGTTGTGTCCGAGTTCAGTCCAGGAGCATCGATCAGCGCAATATCCACCACGCCGTTGTTGAGCAGCGACTCGTCAATAGTCCGCGCATCCTTGACGTAGACCTTGCACTGAGTGTACTTGTCGTTCTCGATGACAATGTCCTCCAACTGTGACAATTTGTAGACGTCGTATGAGCTCTCGTCGTGTCGATCGTACGTCGCATCCTTATGGACAGCATGAACCTCCTCGAGACCGCCGTTCTCCCTAGCGTCCAATACCTCGCAAAAGATGGCTGTGCACGGCTGCTGGTCCTCGGGCAAAATCTTCCTCCGCAGAAGTGCGTTGCAAAATGTTGACTTTCCAGCGTTGAGATCTCCCGTGACCAGGACCTTACTTGACGTATCTTCGATTCGTTCGCGTAGGTTGAGGAGGTGTCGAATGCTCGAGCTGATCTTGCCGTCCAAGAGCGAGGCAATGGAGCCCTTCTCCAGAGAATGCACGAGCTCCGCTTGGTGAAGAGACCCCAACTTCAGATCCAGCTTCAAAACCGAGAAATCTTGGGCGATCTGCGGTGTAACGAGGCGGGGTTCCTCCGCGGGCCGCGTGTCCTGTGCCCGGCTCGATTCAGCGCTTTCGACCGAGGTCAGAGATCGTCGAATTGAGGGAGGCGACCTCGGAGAGGTGGGAACCGAGGAAGCAGATCCATGGACGTCGCCGGCAGTCGAGAATGCGTGGCCCATGGCCGGCCGAGAAGACTTCTCCGCCCGGGTGACGGAGGGGTAATGTGCGGGCCATGAGACGTTCATCTCCTGCAGCTCCTTCAACAGCTCGATAACCTTATTGATCGAGCGGCCGAGTGTCACCCGGTGGGCGTTATACCACAGCTGGTGAATGGCACCGGCCTGAGAACGGCGGTCAGCTTCAGAAAGGTGACCATTGGCGGCAGTTGGGATATGACGGTCCGCGGCGGACAGAGCCTCGCCATTAGCGATGCTGCCTCCATAGCCGGAATCGTTGTCGAGGAGGTTTTGGAGTTGGGCGGCGTGGACAGAAGTGGAGCCAGAGCCTACAGTCATGTAGTGATGTCTGCCGGATGACGGATGCTGCGGCGTGCTGTCGGAATCGTCTCTGTCGACCTCTTGGTCCATAGGGGCCTTGCCCTTCTTCGAGAAATAATCTTGGCTCATTTTCGGTCGGTTGAGGGTGGTAAGAGCATGGTCGAGGGCGTGGTATATGTGAGGGGTGGAAAGGATCGAGTATGTGTGGAAAGTGGCGGTGGAAGTTTTACCACCCGCGAATTGTTTTTAGGGAAGCTCGTCACCGACGAAGAATTCCCAGCGCATGATTTTGGGCGGAGCGGCAAATTTCCTCCACCCTGTTGGTCGCGGCGCACCACCCATTGGCTCGAGTTCTTGTTCCGTCCCGTCACGTCCAGTCCAGTCGAGCCACCCGGGAAAATACCGCGGCCGACAAAAACAGCCTTATCTAATCAACGGCCTCTCCAGAACGCGGGCACCTGTGTGGCGCCCTTGGACTGGCTGGGCGCCTGTCACAGCGTAATCACCCATGTTTCTTGGAATCCCTGGAAGGCTGGCACATGGGCTCGCCTACGTTACGCCGTGCCAAGCTATTGTACGTACCTGCCTTACCTGCCTCTGACTTGACCTCGTTCCGTTGCCCGTTACGTGAGTGCCTGCCAGGCAACCTGAATCTCTATCAACTTTCCCGACGACAACCTCCAAACGAAACAAGCGACCGATCCATCGTCTATCGGACGGCTGCGTAGGTGCACCTTCGACACAGTTACTCTTCGTTTGGCTGAAACGGTTCCCAACCTCCACCATGAACGTATGTCGTGTGCCTCTTCCCCGCCACGGCCCAGGTGCTAATCGTGCGACAACAGATTCTGGAGTACATGTTCGGCAAGCGCATGACGCCCGCGGAGCGTCTGCGCAAGAACCAACGCATGCTGGACAAGGCTATCCGCGAGCTGGACCAGATTCGAGTCAAGCTTGAGAAGCAAGAAAAGCAGTTGATCACCCAGATCAAGCAAAGCGCTCAGAAGGGACAGATGGGTGCTTGCAAGATCCAGGCGAAGGATCTTGTCCGCACAAGGAGGTCGGTTACGCATCAACTTGACAATTGACAAGAGTGCTGACGGATGCCATCAACAGGTACATCGAGAAGTTCTATGGAATGCGCAGCCAGCTGCAAAAGATCTCGCTTAGGCTGCAGGTACGATACCCAGATGGGCTTCTCAGGACGATTGACTGACTGTAAACTCGCGACAGACCTATCGCACCAACGAGCAGATGATGCAAGCCATGAAGGGCGCAACCGTGGCCCTGGGCAGCATGAACCGATCGATGAACCTCCCCGCCCTCCAGCGCATCGCCATGGAATTTGAGCGCGAGAACGACATTATGGACCAAAGACAGGAGATGATGGACGACGCCATTGATGATGCCATGGACGTCGGCGCCGAGGAGGAGGGCGAGGAGGTTGTGGAGCAAGTTCTGGAAGAGATCGGGGTTGACTTGACATCAGCGGTAAGCATGGATGCCGACTTCGGGACGGACTACGGTAGGCTAACAACGGCCCTTGCAGCTCGGCGAAACACCGTCCGGGATGCAAACCGCGGCGGTGCCGGAGAGCAGGATTGCTCAAGCAGTCGGCGGAGGAGGTGGAGGTGCGGATCCCGGCGACGACGACCTCCAGGCCCGTCTCGACAGCCTCAGGCGGTAGCCATAGTAACAATCAATGAAGCGGTCACGATATTTTGCGGACAGCAACGACGGACGATGAGGGATCCTGGGCAGCTAGTTTGTTTTGTCACATACGGTACGGAGTCCCTAGGATAAGGGGAGGCGCACTTATTTTCTTTTCCATTAAGCGGCGTCTCTTTTTTCATGCAGCAACCATGAAATTGTGTCGGTGGGCATGCTCTGCGCTGGCATTCGGCAGGTTGCATCGGAACATTGCGTCATTTGTCCACAGCAATTCAGGTGCCCCGCCAAGATGACTGCGTTTCCCACGAATACCTGCCATCGGGGCGAGTAAACCGAGCTGCTGCTTTGGGGATTAGACCACACCATGCAGTTCTGCCTGGGGTGGACATGCGTTGCCACCGCACTCACTACCTACTATTTTGAAGTAGATCTGCCATAATCGAAGATACTCTGTCATCGTGCCTCCTCTCCGTGATGTGTGACACTTGAGCCATCCACGCTGAAAGTTTATGCCGGGGACCTCAAGGGCATCCGGTGGCAGTTGGATGCCACGACAATAAACAAATCCCAAGTGGACACCAAGCCAGATGGTCCAGGCACACATGATGAACAGACAACAGACACGATTTGCAGAATGCCATGTCGGCAGGATTCCCCCGAGTCAGCATGACGCTGTCGCTTTCGCAAATGTGGGCCTGGCTTCTTTTGTCGGATCTCTCAGCCCAGAACGACCCAGCGAACCGGACCCCAACTTGGACCCCAAATTCTCGGGCAGGTTGTTTGCTGGCGTCCGTGAGGGTAAAAATGGCAAGAATATCAACAACAGGGCAAGGTAGGGTAGGGTACCTGCCTAACGTACCTGAACCTTCCCCGCTCCTGTCCAGGGTTCCGAAGCTGAGCTGTCATGCCAACACTGCCGTGGGAGCTGAGTATAGACGTCCAGCAGACGACGCGAAAGGCGATGTGCTGAAGAGCGTATGCGGTGTCATGGGAATAGCCTCCACTGCAGCTGTCCCTTGCCTTAGTAACCGACGCTGTGGGCGGCTGTTGGGTAAACGTGCTAATTTAGTTTTCCTTTGACCAAAAACTCAACACCACTCTGTCAGCCCAGAGGCAGACAAGGCCCAAGCTGCTTAGCAACCCAATCTAAGCTTCACAAGAGGGGCCTCATCGTGGCCTTAGCAGCAATGGATGAAAGCGACGGGTTCGTGGGAGCAGGCAAGGAAATCCGGTTCGGCGTAGGAAGGTGCTTTGAGTCTCTTACACGGCAGGATCCCGACTGACGGGCGGTGCCAGAAGGGGAAATCGAGTTTGAGGTGTTCTTGAACGGTTCATGCAATGTGAGAAACCCATCCATGCGTTCGTCGTAGAATACCTAGGTTCGCCGACTTTTCAACCTCAAGCTCTTTGGCGGGTCCATGATGGGCAACAACAAAAAGAAACGTTGGGTAGCGGCCGGTAGCCTCCATCGTGAGAAAGAAAGAGATCGGGCCCGGGACTCTGGGGCTGGTGATCGGCATAGGAAAGGCCCAGCTCGACTAGCCGGTTTGCAGCATTGGGTCTCAGAGTGAGATCACTCGGCCATCTCGCGCTTCCCTTCCAGACCCGTCAGGGCGTCAGGGCAGGTCCAGCCCACGCACGGGTGGTCTTCCACTGGTTTTACCTAAGCAAAAAGAAGGAAAGACGCGAGGGCAGAAGAAAGGGCGGACGGGCTAGTGTGGTTTCTCTTAATCCATCTCATCCCATCCATTCCCCCTCCAAGGTTCCCTTCCTCGTCCCGGGAGTCCCAAACCGCGTACCGGACATCAGACACTCCACGACAGTTTAAACGCCCCCGTGTGCCCGTACGTTTCTTGGCCGAGATTTAGATGCCGCCCGCCTAAGCCCCTTCGTTTGGGTCGAATCCACGACAGAGCGTAAAGGTATCTCAGCAGCGCATTGCAGAAACACCTTTGACCCCGACAACGACCCAGCAGTCGGTCCAGCAATCCAGGTGTTAAGTCGCAGGGATTGGAAGGGCCCCTCCCCGTAACGGAGTCAAGGTAAGCGCCGCTAATAAAGCGACCCTGCGAATCGTGGTTCCCGCCTTTCTCTTTCTCAGGTGGACGTCCACGACCACACCTGCGTAAGGTGGTAAGGTACCTAGGTACGGATATTCGTACCTTACCCGGTCCACGTCGCTCTTCCTGGCCCTTTCCCCTCCAACCAAACATCCCCTCCCCCTCCTCTGCCACTGCTGCCCACTGCGGAGAGCCACAGCGTAACGCAGCGCCCGCCCAAGTCCGGCCCAGCCCAGCGCCGCAACATTCGCATCCGCATTTGCTGCCTCACCACAACCTTGTCTCCGAACTTCCCTTCACCTCATCTCACTTCAAACCTGACCAACCCGCTCTTCTCCCAGACGACATCGCAGCCTTTGCCATCCCGCTGGCAAACTGCGCCTCCAGATCTCCCCCGAGCCGTCTCTTTCTCGCTCTTCTACCACCTACCAACGACGTCCTCCCGCTCTTCCGTCTCGGTGGGTACGTCACTTTTGTGAGTACTGGTGCTTCCCATCTTGATCCCCCCCCCTTCCGAATATCAATGAGCCTACGTCACCTATCAACCCTGGAGCACCATCTATACACAGAGACATCACGCTCCTGACATTGGCATTCTGCATGTTCCCGCCTCTCTATCCCGCATCGTCCTTTTGCGCGCACTCTTCAAGAAGCCTTTCGCAGCCCTACCCCGTCCATCTTCTGTCTTGATATCCCACTCTATTGCGGCCAGCCGGCGCTTGTGTGGCGATATCGCTTTGCTGCTTAAAGATCTAGCTCCTCTACATTGCTCTTCCCTTGCTTCTCCTACCCGACGCTTCATCTGCATCTAGCTCGGACCCGACTTACTTCCTAGCTCCCGGTCGGCCTCGGACCACTTTGCCCCTCCATGAATCCGACGAACATTGCTTGCTCACAACTCTAAAGCTAACACCGCCTGTCCCTCTCGCAGATATCCTGGCCTCACGACGCTTTTCCCGGCGACAATATACACCGACGACGAACGTACAAACTCCCTGCCATCCTATTGTACTCAACTGATCGCGCGCCCGGGACGGTACCCTTGAATCCTTTTAAGGCTTTTTAAACTGGCAGGAAGCAAGCGTCGCAGCCTCTCCAACCAGGGGAGTGGTCTGCTGACTAGAATGTTCGGCGGCGGCTCAAGTTCAGCGCCCAAGGCGGAGAGCGACTCCAAGGAAGATCGCAAGTCGCCCTCGCCCGACTCCGAGAAGGCTCAGCCCAAGGCTACCGATCAGGTTGTTAGCGGAGACAAGAGGAGTGGTAACAGCAGTCCCCCGGGACGTCAGACCGATGGAGCCGCCGATAAGAAACGCCGGGCTAGCGGCGTCTCGAGCAAGGCTGCCGGTCTGCTGGCTCACGCCAAGAACACATTGAATTTCTCTCAGGTTGGCCGATCCAACTCGGATGTGAGCACGCAGACTCCTTTGCAGAAGCTGGGCAAGCAGGACCCCGCACTCGTCGTCCCCCAGGGTCAGCACAACAACTCGGCCGGAGAGTCTATTCCCGGACCGCGCTCCACCTTCCGTGTCGGCGTCTGGGAAGATAGGAACAAGAAGTGCCGCCGGACGATGGAGGATACCCACGCTTTCCTGTACAACTTCCTCTACACCCCGGCTCCTGTTCTCGACAGTAAAAAGAGTGATGCTGCCGATGACAAGGATGCTTCTCAGGACATGGTCGAGACGGATAACGGATACTTTGCCATCTTCGATGGTCACGCAGGAACTTTTGCGGCAGACTGGTGTGGAAAGAAGTTGCACATCATCTTGGAAGACACCATCCGGAAGAACCCCAACGGCCCCATCCCAGAGCTACTCGACCAAACCTTCACTTCAGTCGATGCGCAGTTGGAAAAGCTCCCTCTTAAGAACAGTGGATGCACCGCTGCTGTCGCTGTGTTGCGTTGGGAGGACAGAGTACCAAGTGATCGATCTGCGACTGGTTCTCAGGCCATTGCGCCGGCCACCGCAGCGGCCACCAAGGCTGTCAAGTCAAACTCAGAGGAGCCCACCGGCGATAAGGCCGCCTCTGCAAACAGCCCGGAGGCTGCACACGCCAAGTTGAAGAGCTCAGCTAGCCGCCAGCGCGTTCTTTACACGGCCAACGTCGGAGACGCGCGCATCATCCTCTGCCGCTCTGGCAAAGCCTTGCGTTTGTCATACGATCACAAGGGTAGTGATGAGAATGAGGGTAAACGTATAGCTAACGCTGGCGGTCTGATACTCAACAACCGCGTCAATGGCGTGCTGGCTGTCACGAGAGCCCTTGGCGACACCTATATGAAGGATCTTGTCACCGGGCACCCGTACACAACCGAGACCGTTATTCAGCCTGAGAGTGACGAGTTTATCATAATAGCATGTGATGGAGTAAGTTCCTCCTTAACGCCATGCTTTCTGGACATTACTGACGCACCAATAGCTTTGGGATGTTTGCTCTGACCAAGAAGCGGTTGATCTCGTTCGCAATATAGAGGACCCGGTTGAGGCTTCGAAGCTTCTCGTCGACCATGCGTTGAATCGTTTTAGTACCGATAATTTGTCTTGTATGATTGTACGTTTGGACAAGGCTGCGCTGTTAGAGAGCCAAAACGACAAGGAAAGCTCCATTGGCGTGGAGCGACCTCCGACGACTGCGGCCAAGGTCAGCGAGGCCGAGAAGATCGTTTCAGAGACGAAGAAGAAGATTGCGGATGGTGGAACGCCTGCCATTGGCGTGTCGGCGAGCAACAGTGGACGCGGACATGATCCGGCGTCCATTGACAATGGGGACTTCAAGCCCACGACGTTAGATGGGACGCTCGAGGAAGAGCCCGGACCCATTGAAGAAAAAACTGAGTCTCCGGAGATCGCCCGCGATGCTCCTCCTGCACCTTTACCTACGGAGGTGGAGCAGACTGACACGGCCGCCAAGGCAAAGAAGGCCTAGGTACGGTGACGCAGTTGATAATAAGCTTGGCTACTTCAACTGTCTCAAAGTGAGCGACTTGCGATTGTGTCGATGGCTCATACACGGGGCGGCATTGCAAGATGTCTCTAGGCAGAGGTTATCAGGAGTTCAGAAACAGGGGTTAGCAAGCATAAGGCAATGAGCCGGCCCAATAGGGAAGGGTGCTTATTGTAGGTTATCTGTACATCTAGCTATCAAATGGCTTTACCTGCGATCTTGGTGCTTGCTGTGAGCCCTCCCCGTGTTAGTTGCACTGACGTCTCATTGTCAGCTAAGGACTACAACCATCGTACTCTGACTCGTCGTTGAACATTGACATGGCCTGTCGGAGGCTGACATGTCTTGTCCAGCAAAGCTGAGCTGTCCCTATAATGACATGATGCAATTGCATATTCAAGAAGTAAATCAGCAAGGCCATTCGAGAAGTTAGTGGTCAGCCACGATCTATTATATACATCCTAGAGTGAGGACGTCAATGTGTCGTCACCAGAGTCTCCTTTGGCGCCGAGAGACAAGCTGGCGTTCCGAAAGCAAACCACGGGGCAGATAAAACGGCTTGCCGGTACCTGCATGGAGTTTCATTCGCCCCGTAACCAGCTCGAGTGTAGAGATGAAGGGCAGAATATTCATCTTTCTTTGGGGCTACGTCGGTCACTATCTTGGCAATATCCCAAGTCCCATGTGTCATTGCCCAGATCTCCGATACGGGGGTTCGATTTGGGACGAGCTAGGCATGTTCAGATCTGCAACGACTTGTCGGCACTAAGAGGACTGGCAGGTAAAGTAAAAGGCAGCATCCAAAGCTCGGATCTCTTTTGGACGGTGAACGTGACCAGCTGCGCCCAGTGGTCAACGTGACCTCGAGCTGCCGCAGGTGGCGGCGCGGGGTGAAGCTTGGGCGGGTTGACAACACAGCAGAAGCTCGCACTGGTGCGATGCAGGGATGGCGGCCAGAGCACCCGGAGCATCCAGAGCGAACAGGAGGATGGGCGCAACTTGAAGGGATTGGGGGTTTTAAGTTTCTCAAGTGCCTCAAGAGGACGGAATTTTTGTTAGGAGTGCAGGTGATTCGTAATTGTATGTGAGGTATGCCATCTGTACGCTGGGTGTACTGTTTGCCGGTTGGCCCGGGCTCCCCTGGGCTTCTCCAAATCCCCAGGATTTCTCTCCAGGTTTGTTACTCCAGGTTCTCCGATCTGAGGCGGGGCGGGCGGCGGATGGCTGGGCAAGTTTGCTTTGTTACCATACCTTTTGTGGTTTCCGATTCCTTCCTAACTACTCTATATCAATATTCCATTCGTATGCAGTTTGTTACCATACCTTGCCTTTGCTTTGCGCATGGCAAGTGATTCAGGTGACCTCACCTTTGCCTTACCTTACACCGAGGGGGCCGAGACGAGAAGGACTAGAGTCTGGAACCCGACCTACCTCTTTGGCGCGGCGCCGGGCGTCGTGTTACGGTGCTGCTGGGGTTGGTCCTTGAGGCGGGGGAAACGGGCGCCAGCCAGGCAAGATCGGGAAGGCAGGAATACGATGCCGCACACAAGGGCCCGGGTACTTTGGGGAACCTTTTACATAACGCGTCGTCTAGACGGTAAGCCATTATGTATTGAATTGAACGTTAGAGGCTGTTGCGTGTCTCGTGTGTTCCCCAGCTGCTGTGGCCAATGCATCATCGACCCCCGGGGCTATCAGCCAAGCCGTTGGTGTCTGGTGATGCAAATCTCTCTTCCTACATCTCAATTGCATCGTAATCTGTAGATTGCGCCTTTGATTTCTCCCGTGGTCTTCTGCCCGTTTGTTGTTACACCTGCCATTTATTGCCAATCTTTGAATTGGGTATCCTCGGCGTCCACCAATCAGAGCGCAGCAAACGTTACTTATTCCGCCTTCGTTGACGACGGCCGTTATCTTTTCGATACCGTGTTGTCTTACCCTGAATCAAACCCCAAGCAACAAGTCGCCCACGGAGTCAGCAGCCAGCCGGGCAAACATCCCTGGGGGTTCTTGGGGGGCCTCTGAAGTCCAACAAACCTCAATCATCACCCTCGCTCTCGTTGCGGGATCTTGTCCCAGCAGTGCGTGAGGTGCAGCGCACGAGTACCCATACGCCCCGTGTTTGGGAAATCGTCTCCGCGAATACCAGACGAGGGATCGCAGCCTACCACCTCTCGATGTCGAGAGTCTGTGGTGTCCCCGTCTCCCGTCGGTGTCGGTGTTTAAGGTAAGGCAGAGGGCCTGACGGTACGTACCGGCTGCCTTATCAGGTAGGTTAGCAATCAACGCCGAGAATTCCACCTGCCCAGCTTATTTTAGCTGGGAGGAGAGCTTCAAGGAACCTTCTTTTCCAGTACGGATACCGGGCCTGCAAAGTACCCTACATCTGTACGTATTTTCCACCTTGCCAACCCCGCACCCACTTTCTGAGAGCTAAGGCAAAGCACCAGTCACAGGCCGACGTTGAGGTCGCAGAGGTCCCACCTCCCAGCCAAAGGTTGCCGACAAAACCCAGGGCCCGCCGTTTTTTTGCGGCTTCCCACCCCAAGCCGCTTCAGTGTTTATTCCCCCCTCCATAATCCCGTTGCAAACCGACCGAGTCAATCCTCAAGCAGACAATCCAGTCGTGCCATCGACCCACGAGTGCAGCACCGCTGTTCGGCCCATCATGGCCCAATACCCAGCCCAGACAGCATCCAGCCTGAGCCCGACTGTATCTTCTGCTCCTTCAACAAACGCCGCCGCTGCTGCCCCATCCGCGCCGACAGCAACCGCTGCCTCCCAGCCTGCTGCACCCCAACACAAACGCGTTTACCAGGCCTGTATCCCGTGTCGCCGTAGAAAGGTCCGTTGCGACTTGGGAAGCGTCGACAACCCCCACGATCCGCCTTGCGTGCGATGCCGACGCGAGAGCAAAGAATGCTACTTCAGCGCGACCCGACGAAAGCGCAAGACGGAAGATGGTGCCGACGAACCTGAAGACATCGACGAATACACCATCCGCAATGGCCGTAAGCGTCTCCACGTCGAAGACAGTCCCCCTGTCGCCATCGACCGCCGACTCTATAGCGAAGTTCCCTTGACCCCCGGCGGTTCCATCGGCCGAAACCAACCCCTCCGTCGACCGACCGACCCCGGTATCCCCTCCGGTTCGCGCGGCGCTGTAACCCCGAGCACCGTCAGCCAGGCCGATAGCACGCGCCGCGCAGAGTTTGGCACCTTCGAGGACGAGCCCAACGCCCATCTCGAGAACGCGGAGGCCCAGGACCTCATGCGCCCCGGTGTATACGGACCCCACGATGCTTTGGACCTGCTGTATAAGGCGGCCACGGATAGGTCAGTCCAGCTCCGCCAGTCCCAAGACGCGGCTGCTTACCCTCTCCCGGCTCACAGCCCTGTGACGAACCACAAGCGCCACGAGAGTGTCGCATCTATACCGGCCTTGCCCCCGCAGCCCATGATTGTGACCCCGGGCGCGACCATGAAGCCTGCGAGCGCCGGCCGTCCCTCTGTGTCGAACAAGCCGGAGCCACCAATCATCGATCCCGAGCTGACGAAGCGGGATCTCTCTGGGGAACCTGGATACCAAGATGCCATCAAGGCTTGGGGAAGGTTTAGATTCGTCAGGGCTGGCTGGTTCTCTGCGCAGGAGGCCATTGATTACATTGACTAGTACGTCCCCATGTTACCTAAGACGTGACATGGTACTGACCACAGCAGCTATTACGAATATCTTTCCCCGCTGACACCCATCTCGCCGCCGACATTCCGAAACCCTGCGTCGCATCTTACTCTTCTCACGGAGGAGCCGATTCTCACAATCACCCTGCTTACCATTTCGTCGAGATATCGAAAGATCCCGGGAACTGGTGGACATTGCCGGTCTCATGCAATCCATGAACAGCTCTGGACCTATCTGCGAGGGATGATTGAGAGGTGTCTTTGGGGCCAGGAGGCTTTCGGCGGTGGATTTACGGCGGCGATGGCTGGAGCTTCATCCGTCATAGAGGATCAAACCAGCAGCACGGCACCTTGGCGTGGAATGAGGAAGGGAAGTCTACGGACGCTGGGAACTGTCGAATCTCTTATGATCTTGACGGAGTGGCACCCCCGCGCGCTCCACTTTCCTCCTGCCGAGGCCATCGACGAGCTCATGCTCCCATCATATGAGGGTAGTGATTTGATCAGCACCGATGAGAACGGAAACCAGCGGCCTTCGGCCAATATTGGCGGCCGGAGGCTTGACAGCTGGCTCGAACCTGCGTGGAGGAGTGACAGAATGTGCTGGATGCTTCTCAGCACCGCGATGGGTCTCGCATATGAGCTCGGAGTGTTTGACGACATTGATGAGCTGCTTCGTGACGGCGCAATCACCCGCCCTGAATATGAGGAGGAAACCTATAGGCAGCGCGCAAACCGCATTAAGCGGCTGCTGTTGATCTACTTGACTCAATTGGCCGGCCGCCTCGGCTGGACGAGCATGGTTCCAGAGGTCCTCCGCAAGAGCGATCCCGCCGTGACCCGTCGACGGCCGACATCGACTGAAGGCACAACACCCGGTACCAACCCGTCCTCCCTGTCCAATGCCTTCAACTACATTCCGGACCTGGAGCTTGACGATCAGATCATCCACTGCTGGGCCGGTATCAGCAATGCCATGCACATCGGCAATGAAAAGTTCTTCAGGTCAAGGAAGCACACGACCGACATCATCCAGAGCGGCAAGTATACCGAGCTTCTGAAGGATTTCCAGCCTCTCCTGCAGGATTGGTGGAAGGAGTTTGAGCGGTACAGGCTGCCGCCGTACATCAGACACATCCTAACCATCGAGTACGAGTATGTACGCATCTATGTCAACTCGCTGTCTTTGCAGGCAGTCGTTGAGCGGTGCACCAATAATGCTGGAAATACTGCGCACGCCGGACACGGCGCGCACGGCAATCATAACGCAGGGAGCGCCGCGCAACTATCGCCTCAGACTCAGAACTACTTTGGAAAGCTGCCTCTGGGCCAATTGGGTGGCTTTGGTGCGACTGACCAGGAATACATCAAAGAAGTCATCAGCGGTAGTCGCAACCTTCTCAGAACCGTGGTGGAGGGGCTTCTCCCAGGAGAGTACCTCAAGCACGCTCCCGTGCGGACGTACTTCCGCATCATCAGCGGCGCCATGTTCTTGCTCAAGACCTTTGCCCTCGGTGCGCCGCGGTCGGATGTCAAGATGAGTATTGATTTGATGGACCAGACCGTCGAAGCTCTCCGGAACTGCGTCGTCGACGATGTCCATTTAGGCATTCGCTTTGCCGACTTGCTCGAGTCTTTAACCCGTCGTCTTCGCAACCGGTTCATCCAGGCGCCTACTCTAGGTCATGCATCCGCGGATGGAAGAAGCCCGGATCCCCATGGCATCACTGATGGTACCGGCGCTGCGGATGGGCAGGTGGCTAACGGTGTCAATGGCCAGACTTGGTCCAACCACGCAACGAAACTACGGAATGGACTCAACCCGCACGGTAAGAATTGGCACGCTTCCCAGTTGACTTCATTGACTAATAGACAAGCAGAAGACCCGAATGCCATATCCGCAACACCCTTCGACCTCACCACAGGCAACTTTCCCTACCCGTCTGGCGCCGCCTCTGTTCTGGGTCCCTCCACACCGGCGCCTCACCCCGAAAACACCAGCAACAACACGAATACGAACAACACCAACAACACAGCAGGCTCCACGACCGGCATGGACAACCTCTTCGACTCGACAGACTGGAGCAACCCCAGCAACGAGATGTGGTACCTGCCCACGGGCCCTGCCTTTTTCCAGAACATGGACAACACCGCCGTGGCCATGACGGCCGAGGGCGTCAACGTCGGAGGCCTCGACCTCCTTGAGTACATGGCCATGGATAACTTCAACGTCATGGACGGCACGAACGGCGCGCCGTCATACCCCTGAACCCAGACAGGGCTACAAAAGTATTGATGACCCCCCCCCCCCCCCCCCCCCCAAGGAGGGATGACGATATACACTACACAAAATTGGGCAACGGAAGACAAAAAAGCAAAAGCGGGGTTCAAAAATTGCACTTTGGCAAAAGGGCACGACGCGTCTTCGTCGGAAAACAGCAACTTCTCGTTTGGAAAACTTGGGGTGATGATTGAGTATGGGATACGGACATCAGTATTGGCTTTCTTATTATTTTTATTGCTCAGCTCTAAGTAGTTTGCCGTCTCAGACGCAAGTCTTCGTCACGAAGGGTTTTTTTGGTTTTGTTTTGGTACGAGTTTTCGTTCCTTACCTTATGAGATTGGCGGCAAGATGTATGGATTTAGATACCCTTTTCAGCACTCGATTGTCAAACGAAGCACGCGGAGTTTTTCCCGGGGTGCTTGCTCGAGTTGGACGGTTTATTAGGTTTTAAACAGATTTCTTTCTGTTTTTGGAAAGTACATGTCCCCCTTTTTACTGTTCTTGGCTCCTGCCGATAATGTAATGTGCGGAGATAGAGAAGTTTGGGCACCTCGACGAAGCAGGTGAGTGTCCTAGGAAAAGCAAACTTTCTCGAGTATCGAGTTTTTATCTGACATGATACTGCTTGATTCCTGCAGCTTTTTGCGCGGCAATCCCAGATCCGTGGCCTTTGTATCCATCTCTCGTCTTGTCCCAAGAACAAAATGCGCCGTCTCCTTCGTCTGGATGTGGGGTTTCCTCTATTCCTACACGCAATGTTGGTCCCATATCCCCGCCATCCGGAACCCAAGTCTCCATCCAATCCTTTCCATCCCCGATTTTCATCCTGTGCTTTCTTGCCGTCGGTATCGTACCCTTGAGGTGGGGCGTCGTCTCGTCGTTGATCTCGTAAATCATATGATCGCATGCATTCTCACTCGCCGTCGTTCTTGTGGCCTCTTCCGGGCAGGGTTCACTCAGAGCGGACGCGGGGGAAGCGGAGCCAACCCCAGAAGGGGGCGCCGCCGCTGGTCTCCTCGCTCTGCTGAGGATGGATGGCGTCCATGCTATGGCGAGGCGTGAAGTGGCCGTTGGGGCCGATGGGCGGCATCGTGGCCGGGGACTGTTCGGTGCGGCGCTCGATCTCGCGGAGGTTGCTCTCGAACTCCTGCTGGAGGGCGCGCTCGCGGGGGCAGGTGATGCTGTCGATGGTCTGCTGGCGCACGCGGGCGTTCTGGGCGTTCTCATAGGCGATGTCGCGGGGGCGGGCGGCAACGACGGGAGGAGGAGGGGTGATGGTGATCTCTGGAGTGGCGCTGGTCTGGGGAGAGATGGGCTCGGGGATGGTCGGGTGGTTGAACATGAACAATCCCTGGAACACCGGTCGGTCGTTCTGCTGGGCGGTAGACTCGGAGCGCAGGCCTTGGTTCACGCCCTGCTGAAGGGGGATATTGTTACCGGCTTCGAGGTCAACAATTTCCTCGTCGTCGGTGCGCGAGCCGATGGTCCGCTCCTCGCGGCCCAGGAAGAAGAGACGCAGCCTGCGGCGGGCGAAGTCGCGGAAGCCACCGCGAGGCCGGAGGCGCAGGCGGAAGTTGCGATAGTCGGGCATGTGGAAGCTGTGGTAGTCTTCGCCGGGTAGGGCGTAGTAGAAGTGAATGCAGGGATACCAGAAGCAGAGAGCACAGGCTATGATGAAGCCGATGAGGGATCCGATGAGGAAGCCCTTGCCGATGCTTGCGATTGCGCTAGAGTCGGATAGGACCCAGGCTTCGAGGAGAGGGGTTGACTTGTGGGAGGGTTCGACAGAGAGAGGAGCCACATGGGAGGTGGGGAGAGGGATGGGAGCCATCGTAGCGGTTGGCCGGGTAGGCAGATGGTTGAGACCCGGACGAGGATGAGTATGAGTGCGCAGCTATGTCTGTCAGTAACGCGCTCCCATTGTGTTTGCCAGGACGGCTTTGATGACTTACGCGTCGGTCTTTGAGAGTGGGTGTTGTGAGAGGCGCGCGCTGGGTTTTCAAACAGCAATTCACACTGGATCTCCTTCAGACTGGGCAAAGAACAATGGCTGTGTTGTCTTGCTGTGAGAAAAATAGTTACGAACGATTTTGGAATAACGAAGGTATTTGAAGCTTCGGCGCGAGTTGGTGTTGTTATAGATGGAGGCCCTTGTCCTGGTTGTTGAGTTGGATATGGGTTGTGGTGGAGAGGGCAAGGAGTTTTGAAAACGGGAAGAAGTTTTCCTCTCGATCTTTGGGCTAGAGAAAAGGTGCGAGGGCAGACTGTTGACAACAGGCAGGAGGGGTGGGTGGGATGTTGAAGTCGTTCATCTGAGGCAGGAACGTCGCTTCCCTCTCACCTGCGCTCTTTCCTCTGAAAGACAACAGATGGAAGAAGTGGGTCGCCGCCAGGTTTTGATCTGAGTTGAGATTGAATTCGGGACTAAATAGTGATTCCTTGAGAAATCAATCTCTTTGGAGACTTTCGGCCAGATTTTGGTTCGCTGCCAAGAACCCCTGAATAGCTTCCAACGCAACGCCCCTCCGCATGCCCGTCTCATCGTCCCACGAGGAATGCAGACCAATCAACTTCCCAGACTTTCTGTCGATGAGAGGAGCCCCTGAATGTCCCCAATAGGTCCAGCAAGTATGCATCAACGCCCCAATCTCTGAATTATCCTGCACATCCTGACCCTCGGCGCAGCCCCTAAAAGTCCCGGTGCTGAGGTGGAGGACGTCATATCCCGTCTTGACGCCCGGCTCTGAAGCTTCAAAATCTTCAATTCCTGGGTGTCCCACGCATATGAGCCGGGACTTCAGAGGTGGAGTGGAGACGGCCGTTGTGATGAAGGGAAATTGACTGGCAGCCGGAGATGCGGATGAGATTGATGGGGGTTCCTGGGCCGCTACGATTTTCAAGAGAGCCAAATCGCGTTTGGCATTCCATGCCAGAGGCTTTGCTTCCACTACGCGGCCAGAGGCAAAGAGGAGCCAGTGGCTCTGCGTCGCATCAAAGTCGTCGGCGGTTTCGGCTATGCAGTGAGAGCACGTGAGGAGGACGCCGTCCGGGGAGATGCAGACTGCGGTACCGGCTTCCTCTTGAGCGAAAACGAGAGTTGCAGTCACTGAAGACGACAACCCCTTCATCTGCATGTCTTCCGGAATCACGATCTGATTTTCTAGCAGCAGCCGGCGCTTTTTCAGAAGAAGTCGGAGGTCTTGTTTTGAGGGATCTTTGGGTTTGAGGCCGCTGCCGAGGTTTCCGGGAAGCGTACGAATAACAGAGCTTCCTGACTTTGAATTTTCTTCTGTTGCTGAGATAGAAAGTCTCGTCTCGTTCCCCGCGTTGCTTGAGGATGCTGCCGCTGCTGCCAACTTGGCCCTCTGTCTCGTTCGACGCGGAGAAGTCACCCCAGGCCGCGCAGCAGATTGCTCCATGTTGATATGTGAAAAAGCTCAAAAATAAAAACAGTAAAATTTTACCTCAGATGTATTGAGATGGAATCTCGGGTCTTGATAAGAAGTAGGAGGTGGATGGATGCCGCTGGTTGAAACGGTAGCGTGCCACTGCTGCCTAATTTTCAACATCAGGGCCACTCATCATGCAGCCTGGGTTCTGCCAAAAGAACAACATGGATCACACTAGCTTCAATGAATACAGAACTTTCCTCACCAAAAGTAAAGTTGAATTTGTTACAGTGTTGAACTATGTACATGGAAATCGAATGACCCCAAGAATCCAAAATTACCAAGATCACGACAACTACAGCGAAAATGGTAGATTCTCGGCACTTGTTCCCATAAAATTCGGCCTCGTACTATTGTCAATTCTCGTCCAAGTCAAACCGAACGATCAAGTGATTGATTCAGAAGCACTCACTGCTGCATCTAAACATAGATGGCGCAGCTGATGGGACCACGGACATCCATGAGATCCGCAATGGTGATGTTGGGCAGCAGGCCCGCGGTCCAAAGGTTGTGCGCCATGGTGGTCACGTTGCCGCCGTTCTCGCCGTTGTAATCAAGGAGGTCAGCACCGGGATATTCAAGGTTGGACATCTCCAGGAATGCATCAGAAGCGACGACAGGTCCGCCAATCTCGTTGAGACGCGCAGTCAAGTTGACGGACTGCCACTCCCACCAGAGACGGTCGAGGTTCGTGTGGTGGAGGAAGAAGAGCGGGTCACCAGGGCTGGAAACAACGTCCAGCATCTACAATCCAGAAAGTCAGTTTCTGTCGGTGGGATGAGCAGAGCGTAGTCGAGTGGGACTTACCGTGCCGCCGACGCCCATGTGGCCGGCAAGATGAGGGGCGGTGCCCCAGCAGTTCCAAGAGTCGACGTAGGTGTCGATCGCCATGCACTCGTTGACGTAGGTGCTGTTGGCCTGGTAGAAGCTGTCCTGGTCCAAGTCGCGGGTGAGGCAGAAGTTGGCGTTGTTGCTCGTCTGGTTCAGGTGCATCGTCAGGTTGACGAAAGGTCCGTCGGCAACGCAGCCATTTTCGCCATTCTTGAAGCTTCCAAATCCAGTTTCCGCATCGAAGACGGTAGACTGGTTCAAGAAACCAGCTTCGGCGTCCTCGAGCTCGTTCCAGTACGGTTGGCCTCCCTCATAACCACACTCAGTCTGAAGGTAGACCTCGTGAACACGCACTGCAGTGGCGTTAGTCAAAAATTCTTCACAAAATATGTAATTACGTACTGTAAAGTCTGTGCCAGGGCAAAAAGGGGCCGTCGTTGTGGATGACGTTGGCTTGATAGATGTGGGCGTACATCAGATCATCCCAAAGATTCTGAGAGCCCTCCACGCCCAGCTTCGGGGCTTTGCTCTGGAGGCAAAGCTCAGCGTCGATGTAAGCCTTTTTCTCGACATCGGTCATGGCGGTCCTAACATCTGTGTTAGCTGGGGGTTTGCCAATCTGAAGAGCCTAGTAATATACCAAGACTTTCTCTCATGCAGAGTGGTACACTCTGGAAATTCCTTCACAGCACCTCTGGTAAGGCTTGAATTGGAGGCAGGCAACGAAGCCGCCGTGGCCAAAGCAGCCAGAGAGCTGAGCAGCAGAAACGTAGTAGAGGGAGGAGCCATGATTTTTGTAACGAATGACAACGATTCCAAGAGAGAAGAGTGGCGTGAGGGTGGTACGACAATTCAATGTCTGAGGCTTTCTTTCAGCATTTTATATGCTTGCCTCCCTTACCAGTCACACTCACGGCTGAATATTTTTGTCTAATTTTCTCCGTTCCCTCTCGCTTTCCCTCCACATCAGACTCTCTTCGTCCGACTCAAAGCTTCAAGGAGCTACAAAAAAGCCATCCCGACCGATATCACCGAGACGCATCCCTAGTCTAGACAGTCATCTTGGTGATACAGGATAAGGAGAAGTCCGTCACTGCGGCCCCACCCCGCCGCCTTCATTCCGCCAGCAGCATGGATATGAGCGGCGTGGAGACCGATGCGGGTCCAGGTTTCGATCTGATAACATTAAACAGCTCAAGCCTCGGTCGACAACTGACTAAGGTTGACTAATTTTAGCGTATCCTGTAGAGATCCTTGTAATCCCGTACAGTCTCTAGCCGCGTACCGCGTACCGTCGGCGGAGTTGGAAAAAACTCTTATTGGAGCTAAGCTTTTTCGTTACAGTCACCGTTAGCCGTGATGGGGTCGGCCTCCACGCGGGTCTGGTAACTACCCATTTCTGTCGGATCCGAGCCATTCTCTGCCGAAAGCCATGATCTCCGGTGCCCCTGTAGGCCTGTTGGAAGGTCCTCTTTTAGCTTCCGAGCATTACCTAGGTACGCCAAAATACGGCTTCATAAAATGCCGTTCGTCTGCATTAAACACACAGTCTTAAATACTGTAGCTGCCCCAGGCATGACAGAGACTGGGAATCGTTTGTGCTCAAATCGCCTTTCACACCAAGGTACGCAGTGTCGAATCTTCTGTGTATAATGCGAAAGTCCTAGTCTCTACTTCGCTGATTCATTCGGGAAGGCAGCTCCGTTTGAGCCCACTGTGATATGTTTGTGGCGGCCGTCCCAACGCTCATGGACGACACACCTGAAAGAATACCCACAGGACCCCATTCCCAATGCCATGTGTCAATGCTTATGTTTATTCTACCCACACGCTCTCCGCTGCCATCCGAAGGATAGCTCCGTAAAGATCCAGTGACGAGCACAAAAAGGGACGGTAGCAGCCGAATGGACCCATCTGGCTACCAGTACCGAGGCTTGAAGGGCCAGGGGATGGTATCTTTGTTCACGCACGGTCAGGAGACATGACGCGTCACGGGTGGCACGCTATAATCTTCATCGTATTAGGCCAGTATCGTGATTAATTGGTTTCGAGTAGAGAGGAGCTTGCCTCGCCATAAGGCGGCGCCGCTTACACTTTAGGCAGGTAAATAATCTAATCACTCATAGATCCTTCAAGATGCTAGATGGATGAACCGCTGTTGGATTGCTGTGTAGCGACATGGTAGGCGGAGTCGCCGCCAAAGCAGAGAGAGGATCGACACTTCATTCCCCAGTCAATGTCCTGGCTAACGAAAGCTTGAAACTTGCAGCTCGACTATAGGCGATGGGTCATGATGAAATCAATGGGACATTGAACGTTATCCGTTGCATTGAGCAGATGGACTCATGTTCGTGAGTGCTCTGCAGATCTCTGGGCCGTAGGAAGGAAATATTCGTGGTATAAAAACGAGGAACAAATCTTGATATTGAGCTCTTCTTTTTCAATGAGACAGCAGTGCCAGTTTTGAGAATACAATCACGCTCCTTTTCACCAACACTCTTTAAATTTTCTCTACTTGCAAGTTGCAACCACCAACATGTATCGCCGAGTTCTTGAGAATGTCGTCGTTTTCATGGCCAGTGTCGCCGCGGCTAAACCATTATGCGAGTCTGGACAGTGGGTGAATCTAGCCTCCACCCCGTCGGCTCGTCAGGAACACGGAACGACCGCTATCGGCAACGCATCCATTGCCATTCTCGGCGGAATCGTTCCTACGAGTAACGGCACCGAAACAACCGACCTCTTCCAGCTCTACGACATCGCCTCCGACACCTGGCGAACTGCATCGCCTGCACCTTACAAAGTCAACCACCCCAACATCGCAGCCGTAGATGACAAGGTTTATCTTCTCGGTGGGCTGGTCGTGGGACCCACCACCCCTGGCTTGACGATGAACTGGGTGGCTTCAAAGTCTTCTTATGTCTACGATGTTGCCACCGACGTCTGGAGTGAGCTTCCTCCGATGCCCAACGGCACCGAGAAGGGGAGCTCTGTTGTCGGGGTTTACGATGACCTGATCATTCTCGCCGGAGGCATGACTGTGCTCATGACAGGCTACCAAGACGCCGTCAACAGTGTGATCGCTTTCAACACCACCTCCAACAGCTGGCAAAGACTCCCAATGGCCGCGGCCGAGTTACCAGAAAGCCGCCAGCACTCCTCCGGCGCGGTGATCGGTGATACGTTCTACGTCGTCGGCGGAAGACGCTATGGTCAGCTGAATCACCGAGATACCGTCTTCTCCCTTGATTTGAGCAACATGACTTCCGGCTGGCAGACGAGTCTCGGACACATGCCGACAGCCCGTGGGGGTCTGAATGGGGGTGCGGTGGGCGGCAAGTTCTACGCTTTTGGTGGCGAGGGCAATGTGGATTCTGTCACTGGCGTCTTCAACCAGACCGAGGTCTACGACGTCGAGACGCAGCAGTGGGCAGAACTGCAGCCTATAAAGACTCCTCGCCACGGAACCCAGGCCGCTGCGGTTGGTGACAGGGTGTACATCCCTGGTGGCGGTCTCCAGCAGGATGGGAAGCAGGTCACGGTCAACGGAACGACTACCACACAGAACCCCGTATCTCATTTTGACGCGTACTGTGTGTAAGATTGTAGGGGGTTAGTACTCGTCGAAGTACCTTCAGAAAATGGGCAGATCATTCGGTTTGGCTTTTCTCATGTTTCTCATGTCGACTACGTTTGTCAGCTAGGCTTCAAGCCATGACTTCGATGTCTGCCAAGCGATCGATGTAAATAGCAAACTGCATCGATGATTACAATAGTAAATAGAAGCCGCTCAAGTACAAATACTGGATAAAAACACCAGCGATCGATCAGTCCGCATGTATGCGCCGCAGAAATTGCATCTTCATTGGCTCTGATGTTAGCAAGTCCTTAAAGCCTAGTGACCGGAGTTAAGACACATGTCTTCTTGAACAGTCTGCAAAGTGATCCGAACAACAGCTCACTAACCCCGTTCCCGGACGCATCTCTTCCCCGGCGTGACTCATGATAGCGGTGATATTTCCGAATGAAATGCATAAAGTAGCAGCTGATCTCAATTCACCATATTACAGCATCACAGCGGTAAGCACATCATTCATGCCTCGTCTCCCATCATCTCCACCGCACCAGAAACCTGCGTCTGAACCAACACTATCTCATTTCACATCATGTCTCAGGGCAACAATAGCGGCGGTCAGTGTCATGTTGACGCCATCAAGGGCGCCCGAGTACTTATCATTGGAGGATCAGCGGGCATAGGCAAGGGCGTCGCGTCTGCAGCATTGGCCGCCGGAGCAAACGTGTTTGTTTCTTCTTCGAATCCATCCAAAATATCCGCCACCGTGACCGAGTTCCAATTAACGTACCCGGGCGCCAACGTGTTTGGAATAGCGGCCGACCTGGCCCAGGTGGACACGATTGAGGCCAACCTGGAGTAGGTGCTCAAGACCGCCGTCGCCGAACTGGGCTGGCCCCTTGAACACATAGCTTACACGGCGGGAGACGCGTTTGACTTCGAGCCCCTCTCCGCCGTAACGGCTGCGAACGCCTATGCCTCTTGGACGGTGCTCTACCTCGGCCCACTGCTAGTGGGAAAGCTGGTGACAGTCAACCCGGCCATTTATCTCAAAGGGGCTTCCAGCTCATCCATCACCCTGACCTCCGGCATACACGGAAGCAAGCCATTCCGCGGGCTGTCTAAGAGCATCGGATGGTGCGGTGCAGTTGAGACACTCACGAGGGCGCTCGCAGTAGACCTTGCTCCGATTCGGGTCAACAACGTTTCTCCTGGTGCCATTCGGACTCCCATGCTGGAGAAGCTCCCCGACGAAGCTATAGCCGGCTTTGTCCAGAACCAACTGGTTAAGGAGGTGGGCACAGTACAGCAAACAGCCGAAGCGTATCTTTTCAGCATGCGTTGCTCTTTCGCGACTGGCCAACAATTCGTCATTGACGGTGGTTATACTTACAAATGATCATCAGCGATAGCGTATTAGTCAATTCTTTTCGATTTTGCCGAGTGTCACCTCAAAGTCCTCAATGTCGTGATTACAGGGGCTAAAGTCCCGGAGCCTGGCTACTACATTATCACGACTTCTTTGTAAATGCACAATCGTGTACCTATATTCCAACAGATCCTTACCATTAATCTTATTATCGCCTCTGTCGTCGTCTGAACCGTCGCTTATGTCGTTTGTTTCTCAACCCATATAGCAAAATTCCGTGTTGAACGCCAGACAACAGCCAAGAGTTATCGCCATGATATGGTTCCAGGAAACCCGCGTTTTCATTTGCTTGGAGACCGAGGCGATGGCGCACGGACTTAAGGTTGGCGACTTATTTCTTGATTGAATGAAGTCGTGAAGAATTAACACCACTATATCCGCATATCATGTATGAACACGACACATTCTCGTGCCTGTCTTTCATTCATGAGATATTCATATGCTTACATGGAGCTCCTCCAACTTGAACAAGCCAATTCCTGCTCACGACGTCTTGGGCTTGGCGATGTCGCTGCTCACAATGTTGACCCACTCACTGCGAGAGCCACCTCACGATGTTGATTAATGGACAAAGCTGTCAAGACAGCATATCACGCGGATGAATTTGTCACTGCGTCATTAGCTAGGAATATGTGTGTTTTTGGCGCTTATTGGTGCCCATTCCGCTCGATAAGAAGATTGATCTCAATCACAAGCGCCAATACTCACACTCAGTGTGAGCTGAGGATTGCCAGTCGCCGCCTTACGAGCGCGCTTGGAAGACCTGTGAGAGTTTTAGCTTCTGGACCATAACCGCCAGTGTTGCAGTCAAGCGAGTCAGGTTCACGGGGTTGCCGTTACCTTTGCGTCGGTCATCCTAAACGCACAACCAATACCAAGCAAGCCGTTTGACAAGCCAAATTTCCTCAAAATTGCCAGCTCAAGTTTGGCTACCGTGACTCACCCAACAGCAATCTCGTATGGAAAGACGTGGCTCCAATACTCCGTGTACTACGCGTAGATAAGAAAATACAAACACCAAACATTCTGCTTGGCGATTCAGCTCAGCCACGACCCACGCGGTCAGGTGACGTCACACCAAGTCGGTTGCCGGCATCGCCTCATTGAGGACCCCTCTCCTGATATACAAAAATTTCCCCTGACCGCCAAAGTCGCTTTTCGCTTTCATCGCGACAACTGAGGTTGCAATTTTCGATTCGAAACCATGGGCTGGAAAGATCATCTGAAACGCCTCAAGAATGAGGTCGAGCAGCTGATTGCGGAGCCGGGATCGCAAAACTCTCAACAATCTCAGGCCCCGCCCCCTCAACAGCAGCAGCAACAGCAACAACAATATGCGCCGCCACCGCAGCAGCAGCCGATGGGAGGACAGCCTGGACATGTTTACTGGCAGCCCCAGTTTAGACCCGATGTGCCCGTGACTCAGGATTGGGATGCGAAGATTGGCAATGGACCGGACGGTTGGGGTAATCAGGAGCTGCAGCACTACACCGCCGAGCAGCAGAACGCCTTCCAGTGAGTTCTACCGCCCGATCTGAGCTGAAGTTCGATTGACTGACATTATCTGACAGCACTCCGGATGGAAAACTCGTGCTCCGAGCCGTCGCCAACAACAGCTGCCCTAACCCCGAGCAGAAGTACACGTCTGCTCGCCTTGTTAGCAGACAGACGCTGGCGCGGGACCAGGGTGTCTTGACTGCGGTCATTCTTTCACCATGTGCTAAGGGCATCTGGCCTGCTTTCTGGCTTCTTCCGCAGGAGCCGTTCGCATGGCCCACGGATGGCGAGGTTGACATCGCAGAGACCTGGAACGGCGACTGCGAGAACCACTCGTGCCTTCACTGGGGACAGCACCACGAGCCGGATAAGCACCGTGTTCTTGGAACCAAGATCCCGGATATGCAGTACCGACCCGTGAGGTACGACTTGGCTTGGGTGCAGCCTGGTGGGCAGCCTGGGCAGGGCAGGATGATTTGGTACATTGATGGAAGACCGGTGATGAAGGGGGATATCCCTCCAGGGACGCGACCTATGAGGGACATGACCATCTTGTTGAATGTGGCGATGGGAGGCAATGTGTGCGGTGGAAAGACACCCAGAGATGGATACTATGATATGGTCGTTCACCAGCTGTACATGGGAAGCGAGCCGGAATATGGTGGATGGCAGAGGTTTGAGAACGACTGGGCAGACACGCAGTTGGGTAACACATACTAGGTCATCCCCTTGGACACGAGTTGAGACATCATAGAATAGCGATTACAGTATCAAAATGGCATTATTGATCTCAGGGCGAGCGAGCATTTGGGTATAAATGCCATTTATACCCCTTATTATTTTTCCCCTACTGAGAAACACCCTACTGGGTGGGTGGGCTCGAAACTTCCTCAACGTACCCCTTAATACGAGGTCTCCAGGTATGTTCGAGCCTTCTCTAGAGCTCCGTTCTATTTTCTCAGTTTAAGCAGCTGACTTCTCCGCCCACTCCGCAGCCAGAGTCTTATAGTCCTCCGGGCCATATGGTTCTGAAGCTTCGGCTATCATGCCGTTCTTTCTGTACTTATTCAGCTCCAAGTCCGTAACGAGTCTGTCGACATAAGGTATCGCATCGAAGACGAAGTCTGGGAACGTGTCGCCGTGGCCGGCGGGATACCTCCACTTGCAGAAGCGGTTGTGTAGCGCAGTCTCATACTGCAGCTTCTCCATTGCCTTAGGGTCGGAGATGGCCTCGCGCACGACAGGGAGCTTGTCGTGGAAGAAGGCATCGATCCAGAGCGCTTGCGTGTTGGCGATGATGGCGGCAGTGATGTGCATCAGGACACCGGCAAATGCGATGTCGCGATGCTGGAGAAACTTCTTCGAAGGAGGTGCCACGAAGCGGTAGAGAGCGTATGGCGTCAGTCGCGTGAAGGGGTTGACCGCCTCCTTGGTTGACACGCCTCCATTTTCGACCAGCGGCTTCAGTTTCTTGTTTCCGGTCGGCTGGTCCTGAAGAGCGGGCCATGTGCTGAAAATCTCCTTGTCGACCTTTTGTAGCATCTCAGCTGATGGGAAGCTGTCGGGAGTAGGGGCGTGCGGGATTCCGAGGTCCTTCTCAATGCCCGCTGGGAGGAACTTGATGGGCTGGAACTGCTTCCAGCCGGTCGCGCAGCAGAGTGCGTCCGACTCCAGCTCCAAACCATTAGACAGATGAACGCCTCTCGGAGACAGCTTGATGATGTCGGCAATATGAATCTGGACCTTGCCATCGCGGATGAGATCGAAGAAGTCAGTCTCATAGTTGAGAATTGACAGACTTGAAGCGACGTGCTTGGCTTCACACCAGGGTTTCAGCTTCTTCAACTCTGGGTGAGAGTCGTATTTGTTAAGGGTGATCACGTCGTTGCCGAGGACGTTCCAGAAGTTGTTGACGATACCTCGGCCAATGGCAGTGCTATGATAGAAGTATCGCGTCTTGTCATAGCCGTCAGCCTCACCCCAGGCGCAGGGGCTGAACCAGGTCAACGCGCGGGTGTGGACAAGCTTCTCAAGCCACTTCTTAAGAGGGGTCACATAGGGCGGCGCCATCCATACGGGGCCGTGTCCAGATTCTATAAGTCATCAGTCATGGGATCCAAAGTAAGCAAGAAGGGCAGAGACTACCTCTGATCACCCAATTTACGGCGATGTCCTTGCTAGCGTATGCGTAAACGGCATCCCAGGCTGACTTGGTACCGCCAAAGACTGTGACGCGCTTGGATGTCTTGAGAGTATCCGCATGCTGGAGGAAGTCTTTGCCGTGGAAGATTGGTACGCCAAAGGTTTCTTGACCCTCGAAGTCGGGCAGAAAGGCTTGTGAGGTCAAGCCAGTGGCGACGACGAGTTTCTTTGCGAAGACCTGGAACTCCTTGCCCTCCTCCCCATTCAGGATTGTCAAGACCCAGCCGCCGGTATCCTGGTGCTCAGCTGAAAGGATCTTGTGCTGGAACCGGATCTTATCAAATATGCCGAAGTTCTGCGCGTACTTGGTGAGGTAATCATGCAGGACCTTTCCGGGGATGTGCTGCCCCGGAAGAACGCCGAAGGTCTCCGGGTCCATGGGGAAGTCGGGGTACTCATAGGTTCCGAGCATGTTGTTGCTCTTCAGACCCGGGTAGAGACGGTGCTCAGCCCACACGCCGCCGACAGTCAAAGACTGGTCAAAGACGGCCAGCGTGTTTTGCGGGTGAAGCTGATGGTGAGTCTTGGCCGCAGCCAGACCGTACCAACCTTTTTAGGTCAGATCGCAAGCATTGGCAAATGAATTTGGTTGACCTACCGGCTCCAATGACCGCGAAGTCGAGAGTCTCCATTGTGATTGACGGGTCAAGGTGACGTGTATTTCTGCTTCTTGTCGGTACCAACGTTCCAGATCCTCCTCAATCGAGAGGCGAGCACGGAGCAAAAATGAGCAGAGCCTTCAAGGCTGCAATTGGATTCAGCTCGGAAGAGAAAGAAGCGCAGAAAGACATCGGGACGGAGCACCGAGGGCTGCCCTGAAGCTGTGGAACCATGAGAGAATTAGGTAGGGTACCTCATCCTTCCTGAAAGCTCAATCCATATTGTGTTGGTACAGCCTGCTGCGACACTGCAACGGTCGAAGTTGAGCGATGGACAATGATTTGTCGACAGATGGGCCAATGTCGAGTCCCTAGTCATGTCCACTCTAGGACAGGGCCTCTGCGGAGACTTTCCCGGCCTAGACGGGCCTGGGCTTAAGATTCTTTGCGGCCTCGTGCTTTATGAGGAAATGTGACCATGTTGGGCTCCAGAACGACCAAGAAAGACCCCAACTGCCAGAGACTGAAGCTGAAGATGAATTGCTCTCGTAATGTTGTTCAAGAGGGGTTTCGTGGAGCTTGGAGACGAGCACGGGCTTCCATCACGTCCGGATCCCTTCCCCGGGGGAGAGTGATCGAGAACCGTGGGTAACCGGGGGGTTACAGGGGCATTGACTCGCTGCTGTGGAGCGAAGGATCTCGAGAGAATCGTCAGGCTCTCGCTGTCTCTGGTCGAGTCTTCGTGATGGTCGTGAAAATAGGCGCTTGCTTACTGAATTTCAGTTCAGGAATTCGTTTTCATGTTCTCACAATGTGGTTGGTTACACAAGAAAACCCGGAAACCCAGATCGCATGTTGGGGCGTTCTTCAGCGTTCTTTAACGGCACGCAGATTTTGTCCCCGCAAATCCTTCAGCGTGCTCGTGCCGAAACGGAACGGAACTTCCGTAACTGAGCTCCACGGCCCCATTTTAATAACGACAACTGAGAAACTACATATCCGAAGCTCCTGAACGATGGCTCTTTCATAGGCTCTTCCATAGCATCACAAAGACAGGGCACCGTCTGGCATGCCTGAACATGGACAGTACATCTGCGCGGATGGGACCTCGGTGACCGAAGCAGGATATTCACACGTAATCCCAACCAACAACTCCTCAGAGACGGCCCAATGGCCTTCTCCGCTATTATGAAAACGACATACAAGATGCTCCTGGAATGGAGAAGAAGGGACCTCGAGCTGGAGCAAAGATTGTTTTCAAGCCACACTGGTATACACACTTATGCTCATCTCCGAGCAACATGAAGCAACTCCTCATTTCTTCCGCGTTGTCTTCAGGTTTCATCCGCTTTTGAGCGCGGATCGCGCCTCTTGCTCACAGCCACATGCCAAGTCAACACCTCAGTTTCTTGTTGAAGCTTGAGGAGAGCCGAGAGCGGCACAATGCCCCTTTTGTGTAGACAACAGCCATGTGTAGGTGAGTTAGCAGGTGGCCCTTCGGGCTCTAGCTCCGATGAAAATTTTCGTTCCCCTGAGGATGAACGCTTCGGCCGAGACTTATTATTAGGATGTCGCAATGACGGATTGTCTTCCTGTTCCTGACAGTTTGCGGGGCTTCCCGAACAGGAGGCCTTCTGTCTCCCCCCAGCCTACATCGAGCCGCTAGCTAGCTCTAGAACATGGGATGTCCGTCTATGCAATACTGCATGTACTCGAGGCGATGGCTTGACAAAAGCCAAGATTGAATCCCCCTCGCCTTGTGCGCCGTGTGACAGCCGCATGTGCGCATATCAAGGTCAACGTCCGTGCCAGTCGTCCCCATATGCCACATTTTTCGACCCTGCTGGCATAACGATGGCACAGCATATCCGTAGAATTTGCGACCTGGTCGGCGGCTGGGCATATGTCGGGATATGAGGCTGACTGGCCAATGCCGAATCCTACGGTGGCCTGAAAAACACATCACATCGCTGACATTGACGCAAGAAATGCGCCGCAATCGGTGATGGGGATATGCAAGTGTCAGAAGCGGGTGACCAAGGTCCCTTTCTCGACCTTTTGGGAAGCTTCAGTCAGCCCCAACGTCGAGCGACGAGCAAAAGAAGATTCTTGTGCCGGTTATAAAGCAATTTTCAAGCCATGTAACCATGGTCCAGGAACCAGAAGTAAATTGGACCCCGTTTCCTATCTATTCCCACTTGCCGTCCACCCTGCCATTGGTTCATAGTGTCCCGCACATTAACACGGGGGCCCTGATGTGGTATTTCTGGAGTTCACGTATCTGCACCCCTGATCGCTCGCCCTGACACACATTGACACCCCAAAGTGACATCGATCTGCACGGCTGCGCCAGTGCGCGCTTTTGTTATCAGGCTTCCGAGGGGCTCGCTCAATGGTATATACACCCGGCATGCTCGGGCTGCCATGTGACTAAATTGGGGACCTGCTCACCCCAAACCTCGTGCGCCAAAGGTCTCTGGTGTCATGAACACAGCATGTCCGACGACTTTGCTACAGAGGCGTTTGCGCTTCTGGGCGTGGGGCTTGGAGTCATCGCTTTGCGGACGTATGCGCGAATTAGCGCCGTCGGCATAAAGCATCTGCAGGCGGATGACTACCTGATGCTTCTTGTTGCAGTGAGTTTCTTCCCAAAAGCTGCACGCTAGTCCAACTGACACTCATGGCCTGTAGTGCACATATTCAGCCGAGACTGCTCTCGCATATAGCGTCGGAGCATACTGGCAAGGGCTTGCCAACAATGGCATGACGGACGAACAGAGGAGAAATCTAGATCCCAATAGCGAAGAGTACAGGATAAGGTACGAATACTGGGCCTCCTCGAAGATGGCATCTCTAGCTGACACAGCTGTGAAGAGTCAACGGGTCAAAAACACAAATTGCGGGATGGATCACGTACAGCTGTTTGGTGCTCTGGCCCGCGAAAGCCGCAATGTGCACCTTTTTCCTTCGCCTTACGGTGCGTTCAACTCTCGAGACACGCGGTTACGGCCACGAAGCTGACAGAGGTGCAGGAAGGACTTCACAACTTCCAAAAGCGAATCTACGGAGGTTTCGCACTGATTGTGATTACATGGCTCACGGTGTTCTTCTCAATAATCTTCAGCTGCTTTCCGACGCACAAGAATTGGCAAATCTACCCCGACCCAGGGAGTAAGTACGAAAGTAACGTCAGGAGATGCACTTGCTTACTTGCCGCCAGATACATGTCAACCTGCGATTTCCAAGGTCAACATTCTCGTCACCGTCGTCTTGAACGTTTTGACCGATCTATATCTTATGAGCATCCCGATCCCGATGCTGTGGTTCTCAAAGTTGCCCCTGAGGAAGAAGCTGGGACTGATTGTACTATTTTCGGGAGGAATCTTTGTGACGATGGCAGGAATCTTGCGCTGCGTCCTCATTATATCGGTAGGCTACAGTTACATTCTCCATGGTTGGGCCAACCTAATACTTTCTCAGGACCCCGTCAATGGCGCTTCACAAGCAGGATCGTGGGCCGTTCGCGAGACTTTCGTCGCGGTTGTCACTACCAACGTTCCCATGATCTTTCCCCTCATCCGCAGGTGGTTTAGCCCCATTTTTGGCACAGTCGTCAGCACCCTACCTCTCAGCAACACGAACAACAAGTACGGCTCAAAAGGACCCAATTTGCCTCAACCCGGAAGCATCAAGCTCGACGACGTACCGGATAGCAAGAACCGCAAAAAGGGACGACAGCCGTTCAGCCAGTACCCAATCACCGAGATCACCGGAACAGGGAGTGAGGAGCATCTGAATCAGCCGCGGAATATCCCACCAATGCCAACATCTGGAGGGATCAGCAAGAACGTGGAGATTACTATTGAAGAGTCCAAGAGGGATAGCAGAAGAGAACTGGATAATAGATCGGAGGATAGTCTTGAGAGGGGGGATGCGTATTTCACGGTTGACGTCAACGGCGGTGGGGACAGGGGAAATGGTATGATGCCAGGAACGAGTCGACGAGAAAGTTTTAAGGCGCCGGGCAAGAGGAAAAATGGAAGATACTAATATGTATAGATACCAAAGAGCTACAGATAGGCTCCATGTAAGATAAACATGTATAGAACCGCAAGTATTTCACACAGATGCATCACCATGATGTGACGATCACTAGGTGTAAGAACAAACTGCAATTCTAAACTACTTCGAGCACGACTCTATGAAAGACACTGGACGGAAACATGATCTAACGCTTGAATGTATTTGGAGGCAATTCCAATTTGACCGTTAGTAGAAAGGATAGGCCTGACCACCATGATACGCTCGGCAGTACCCGCAGAACCTCCTCTGTTCCTCCGTCAGCATGTCCCCGTAAAAGTCGGCATCTCGAGGACACGTGCACTCCTCACACCTGCACCTCAAGGAGGCTTCGTTTGGAGGCATTCGTGAAAGACGAGGCATCTCGACATCTTGTCCCTCAGGTAAGTCCGTGTATTGTCTGCGGAGACTAGCACTGCCCGGCCGGCGGTAGGGACGCGGAGCGGAGGCAGGTGGGGATGGCGCGGACGCGCGAGGTCTCGGCTCTTCCGCGATCAGGTGTGAGATGTGCTGTTGTATGTCAGCGATTGTCAAATCGGAGACGTGTTGGTCAGGGATGTCGATGTCGAAGATTCCCACAAGCTGCGGCACGTAGCGATGCTGGCCGTCAGGACAAGGCATTCTTTGAGTCTCGGAGGATTGGATATCGCGACGACACTGTCTCGGGGTCGTCGAGGGAGGAGTAGGAATGTGAACCCAGTTGTCTTGCATCTCAAAAATTTCTTGTGGAGTAGAAGAAAGCGTATGGCGGTCTTCAGTGCTTGGTCGTACGTCTGTGCTGTGAGATCTTTCCCCCTGTCTGTCAGAGACTGGGGTCGTTGAGCCGCTGTCCGGGGAGGAGAGACCGCGAAAGCCGTTGTGATGTTGCGGGGATGGAAAGTACGACTCATATGGGGGGTGGCCGACGAGGAACAGAGATTCGCGTGTCGGCGAGTAAGACAAGGCAAGTTCTGGCATGTCGTCTGAAAAGAGAGGGTTGAGCTGGCGAGGAGGTCTCAGAGGGGATCTGAGAGGGGGAGACAAGGTAGACGGAGAGGGCGAGCGACGAGCTGAGGTCAAGAAAGGATTTGAGGTCGGAGAAGATAGTTGAGGGTGACGATTGCGGCGATGAGAATGCATTTTGCGTTCTTACTGTGGTGCTTCGATGCTGGTGCTGAAAATCTTAGTTGTTTTGCCGTAGTTGTTGCCGATGAGCTAGTCAGGATGTGAATTTTGGTAAAGGTAAAAGTGGTTAATAAATGCCAAGTTGAGTGCTTTAAAGGCGGAAGCCGCATCACGACAATTAATTACGTTGAAATCTCTGTCAAATTGTGATTCACTGTCCTTTTCATCTCATCTCAAACAAGGAGTGAAAACGAAGGAGCAAACGAGCATCAGATGAGTCTGCTCTGCCTCTGTTTGCTTTTTTACGGAAGATGCGGGAAAAGCTTCTAGCTCGTCAGGTGAACAACTGCAGTTTGTGCAACTAGAAAGTCCGAAACCAGATGAAGCCGGTGAAGCGGGAGCGGCTTTTGCTCACGAATTCCATCTTGTGCAGCATCTACGTCAGCAGTGCTCAGCAATGCTAGGCCTCTTTACGACTCATTCAAACCCGAAAATAGTAGTTTGCACACAGAAGATTGCACTCGCATTTTTGGTAATAAGCTGACTGAAATCCTAACACTTAATTAGGGTGGATGTTTGATCAAGCATGACAAGAACCTATCCATGACAAATCTTGCACCACAACTCTTGACAGGCTAGCTCACGTGAACTGACTTCGTCTCCGAGTAATAAAGACGGCATCTATATGACTTCCTGACATCGCGAAATATGGCCAACTTCTACAGAGGAATATTCTTTCTATGTAATGAAGGACTCCTTAGTTGGTATCTTCATTCTGCGCCGCGCAATCCCATAACTGAGATTGAACCTTCTCGATACCAGTCAAGAAAGTTTCGACCTGAGAAATCCACACCGGCCCTCTAATAGTCGTCAGACGGTGGCTCAAACCTGCCACAAATAATAAGACACACCAATTCAGCATGTTCTCGCTCGAGCTCGGTTGTAAAAGCTCTCCCAAGTACCATGATGATCTCCTTGTCAGGATGGGAAACATATGAGTTATTATAACAGAGCTAATAGGACCATATTCACTAAAACACAAATACAATGCACAGTGTTGAAGTCTTCCGTAGGCATATTCCGACAGACTTGACAATTTAAGCCGCAAGAGTGTGACGACACAGCATGGGATTGCCCTTAAAACATCCATGGCAATTTACGAGTTTGATGGTAAAATGATGCATTTATCGGGATTTGTATGCAATTGAAACAATTGATTCATGTTCTTAGACTGGAATTTGACCTCGATTTTGGCCTCAATCATGGTGGCAAACTTATTAACAAGACTGACAGGGGTGTCGCCTTGTTTATCCTGCTTCTGCCACCGTTTTTTGTACCTTTCTCCATCCTCCACCAACCGATTCGAACTTTACCAAAATCAAACAATCGCCATGGAGACCCCGCTGAGCTCTCGACAAATCAATTATTATAATGTCGTGGAGCCCTATCTCAGCCATGGAAACAAACCAGGAGACAGGGAGTACTTGGCAAAGATTCTAAAGAACTGGAGTCCTGAGGTCGATCCAGATCATGTCATAGGCTGGGCTTTGCATTATGCAATCTCGAAAAGAGATGATGTGGCATTCCGGATGATGATCGATTCAGGCGTCAGCGTGACGGTGAGGCAGACTCAAGACCCTGGATTCACACCACTATTTGCCGCGGCACAGTACGGTACACTTGCGATGGCCCGCTTCTTTTGGGAGCAAGTTGGTCCCAAGGGACGATTCTTGCCGACTAGAAATTTCAGGCCTGGTCAGCTCACTTGTCTGCGCGTAGCAGCTCGAAACGGCCAAACAGATGTGATGGCTTACTTTCTTGAAGTCTGGGATGGTTGGCAGGATGAGATGGACCGGGCGCTACTCGATGCAGCATCGGCTTGGTGCGATGATACCGTGGCGTTGTTACTGGCGAAGGCTTCATTCGAGCCTAGGGTGGTCCAAGATGCGCTTTGCAAGTCGGTTTCAAGAAGAATGATACTGGCCGAGAACCCAACAAAGCGACCCCCGACCGTCGAGGAACATCTTTGTCAGCAACGACTGGTTTGTCGACTCATCGATGCCGGTGGAAATCCGAATGCGGAAGACTACCTTTCCAATGAGCCCCTCATCAACATCGCCGCCTCGTACAAGGACTGCATCGGTGCTGTGATTGGACTCCTGGAGAAAGGCGCAAACCCGAACCGCCCAGGGCCTCAAGGTAGAACAGCTCTTTACTGTCTCTTCAATCAAAGGGAGGGAATGTATCGCCGCAAGCATCATGCGTCAACGGATGCTTTCCGAGTCCTTCTACATCATGGGGCGCTACCCGATTTAGCCGATGATGATGGAGAGACACCGCTTCACGCCGTTGCTAGAAATGGAACCCTCGAGCAGGTAAAGCTATGCTTGTCTCATATCCAAGCAGTGCGTTCAAAGAGAGAGTGTCTTGAGTCACGAAACTCTAGCGGGGAATCGGTGTTAGACTGTGCTAAAGCCATGGAGAATGATGAGGTCTCCAAGTTTCTATCTAGCCACTTCAGATGAGAAGGATGAAAGCATATGACCTGGAATTAATTTGCTACGAGGGCAAGTACGCTAAGGTAGAATCTTTAGACTGGTACATATTCGTCCACATCTACCTTACTCCGATCAAGCTGCCTGTCACATTTTTGCTATCAGCAAAGGAATCGCCCAGATTACACCACAGATTTTGAAGCAATTATGAATACGCACCGAGAAATCCCCCACTGGTCACGTCCGAACTGACCATGCCCATGTCTATGCTTGCATTTACTCGGTTGCAAGTTGAAGACGCCACGAACTTGTAATCATTTGTGTCAAGTGCCTCAACTGATAGTCGGATAGGACAAGTAACCCAAGCCCTGGGCACTGATTGCAGTACTGTCTCAGGGACTGGAGCGCTTGGCCGGCCATATGTGGTTGCCGCCATCCGAAGCTGTGGGTTATCGGAATCTTCAAGCAGCACGACACTCAAGTCAATGTGCTGTTGTTGACTGTGGAAGATCGAGATTCCCGCCTCATCTCCAAAGTTCTTGGGCACGAATGACAGATCGACCGAAAAGCTGAACTTGGTGGCTGTCTGTTTTAGGCCGACAAACGTTACGCCATCTTCAGGATCGAAGTGATCTGTGCTCCCCGTCAGATTGCTTCGAGATGGCAATAGTCGTAGTGAGCTATTGATAATGGTGTACTTTTCCTCGACCTTAGACCTAAAATGAACGAAATGATGCGGTAAAGAAGTCCCTGGGTTGAAGTTGACCTCGTCTCCGGTATCGATTAGAAGTCTCTTGTGAGGTGATGCCGTAGTTCTTGGCAGAGGACCATGCATGGTGCCGCGCACAGGATCGAATACTGGCCAAGAGTCATTCTCCCAAGTCACGGCCGTAAGCACGGTTTCTCGACCCATAGGATAGTTCTCGAGCTCCGGACCTGACCGTGTTGCCAGCGCAACAGCCCACCAGTTGTCGTCAACATCTCGAAACAGGTCTGCATGTCCGACTGATTGAAAGAGCTCGCCCGATCCTCTATTGGTGAGAACGGGATTCCCAGATAGCTCTCATATGGCCCATAGAGGTCTGGAGATCGTGCGATGGTAGCGCTGTGGCCGAGACCAGCACCGCCTTCTGCGATAAGAAGGTAAAAGAAGCCGTCTTTCTTGTAGATATGCGGTGCCTCAGGATTGTTGCCACCAGTGCCCTTCCATATTTCTACCTTGTCGCTCGCGTTGCCAGTATTGACATCTATGACGGAGAGGAAGATCCTGCCCCAGCCAGTGGCCATGTAGGCAGTGCCATCCTCCCAGAAAAGATCCGGGTCAATGTGGTTGCTTCCCCCTGGATTGGTGATGAGTAGGGGAATACTCCAAGACGCATCGCTGTAGGGGTCTTCGGTGTGGAAAAGGAGGTTGTGGACCTTTTCTCTGGGCTCCGGTAAGTCGCGTAAGTGACAACGATGTAAAATTTGCCACCCTGGTATCGAATGGTCGGGGCCCAGATGCCGCCGCGCGGATTGCCATTCATGGAAGCGTGGCCTTGGATCTGCCCTGCCCGGTTAAAGGCGTTGCTGACATGCTCCCAGTGAAGCAGATTTTTGCTAGCGTAGACAGGAAGACCTGGGAAGTTCAAGAAGGATGAGGTGACGCAAAATGTGGTGTTGTTTCGCTCAGGGACGAAGACACAGCTAGGATCAGCGTGCCATCCTGGAAAGACAGGATTATTGAAAGTGGTATTGAGACTCTGATGACTTGGAATGACAGCATTACAACCTGACATTAAAAAAGCTAGTAACGAAGCAAGAAATGCGGTGTGAGTTTTCAGCTTCGAAGAACATGCGTCTCCTGGAAACAGTCCGAGTACACACATACATAAGTCCACATCTGGCGATGCTTCGATGTATCATTCTGCCTATGCTGTCAGATGGGGATGGGGTCTTAAGTATTGATCTTCATCGCTCAAAATCTAAGCAAGGCACTACGTATCGTCTCTTCCGAGCAATGCGGAGTTCCTTACATAGGTAACGGTGTCAATTGTATCATGCGACTACCATTGGTGCGGCAAGTGCTCATGACGACGCTTCTCGTGGACATTTCCCCGACCTCGGCTTTACCTCAATGGGTATATGAAAGAAGTTCTTTTTATGGCCATTCTTCCAACTGTTTTCCCACCAGTCACTTACGGGAAAGGACCGGCTAAACGAGTATGTAGGTTTTGTTCGCGATCATTTGGCCCGATTCGGAGAACATTTATCGGGATTTCGGAGGATCGCCCACTGATATACAGCGTCCATGGAGAATTCCATCTCAACATGGTGTAGACACCATTTGGTTTTGTTGCCGATTGGGCAAGACGACTCAAGGAGGCCGGGTTACTCCGCGCGTGCGGCGTATCCGAGCCAAGGCTAAGGTACGAGGGGTAAACGGCGGAGATCGGCAGAACGCATAGCTTGTACAGACATGAAAATGGAATTATTACATACCTATTCTCTAAGCCAGAAACACCCATTGCTTAACCGAGATGGGACTGCTTAGTTTCACGTAAATGGTATTCAAATCATGATCTAATGAAGAGTTTGAGACGCATAATCATGTAGAAACGAAGAACCAGAAGTGGTAAGAAGTACAAGAATAATGTGCAACACACACCACTACAAAAGCAGTAGGTGCCTCATAACTAGTCGTGCTATCTTTCGTTGTTAACCTATTGGTTTTCAGGCTAAGGGGCAAAGAGTCCATTGAACATTAGATTCGTCTATTCGCCTCTAAATGCGATGCAACTTAATGCTATCTCCGTTGAAGACTTGAAAAGTAGGTCGTTTTGCCCATCTGCTCAAGTCATGAAGAGCGCCAGTCTCTTTCCAATGAAGTAAAAGACCCATAAGACCTTCTCCCACGTTGGCGATCGATGCGGATAACCAGACTCCCCAGCGTTTGCAACAATCACCAGCACCCAGTCAGAGTACAACGCCCCATAGGCCATTACACACACTAAGACTGCCGCTGGAGTATATTGCCCTCGCCCCCATGTGCAGCCGGCGAGGATGATGGTGGCGGAAGTCATGCCGGCCAAGCCCCAAAAGAGACCAGTGACAAGCTTCATAGCTGGCTCGGACATTGTCGATGCTGCGATAGAAAACGATCCTGTGAGGCCTGCGATCGCACCAGGTAGGTAAAGTAGAGATATCTGTTTGGCGTGGAAAATGCTGATGAGGCCGTAGGTCAGGGATAGAGACAGCTTCATAGATGCCAGCGCGGCAAACTCCCTGTGTTGATGAAGCGTCAGTTACATCGTGTACTGAATAATAGGCAGATTTGAATATTGATGGTACGAACCAAGTATGAACGCAGGTAGCAATGCTGGCGATCGATGTCACTGTTGTCAGAATCAATTTGGCGATACCAAGAAAGATGTTTTGCGGCCCTTGATCTAGTTCGCGCCATGGCAGAAGCGGAGTTTTCCCACAGGCCACCATGATGGCGGTGTAATATGTCAAAAGGTGCGAGATGAAGCCTGTAACCCCGTAGGGGAGTCCATAGCATTTGATCTCTTTCTCATAACGATTCTCTTCGCTTTCTGTAGTTGCGCTAGTTTGCGCTGCAACAACATAAAAGCAATAAGGGAGCAGAAAAAGCAACAGGGCGGCTAAGTGCATTGTGTATGTGTGTCTTGGTGTTGGTTATAAGTCAACGTACCCACTTCCGAAACACCCCCCCATGCGAAACACCAAAAAATAATGCTATCGCAACAACACCACCAATTTCAATTAACTATCAACGAGGTAAAGTTGCAACCACTATGCAGCTTTCGGCCTCACTAGG